>NW_027364125.1:0-308362 GCF_046119375.1 Phyllobates terribilis | reverse complement strand
CATTCAGTCAGTAGCTTCAAACATTTCTGGTATATGAAAAACATGTTTTTCAATGGCAAAAATCAATGAATATTGTAAATGCACAAACAGTAATATCTCCACATTGCACGGTGCAATTCTGAAATTTTTAGCTTTTTCCTGTTAATCCTAGCATGATAAAGAAGATTCAAAGAGAGTGAGATGCCAGCTCCTTTCATTCAGTCAGTAGCTTCAAACATTTCTGGTATATGAAAAACATGTTTTTCAATGGCAAAAATCAATGAATATTGTAAATGCACAAACAGTAATATCTCCACATTGCAAGGTGCAATTCTGAAATTTTTTCCTTTTTCCTGCTAATCCTAGCATGATAAAGAAGATTCAAAGAGAGTGAGATGCCAGCTCCTTTCATTCAGTCAGTAGCTTCAAACATTTCTGGTATATGAAAAACATGTTTTTCAATGGCAAAAATCAATGAATATTGTAAATGCACAAACAGTAATATCTCCACATTGCACGGTGCAATTCTGAAATTTTTAGCTTTTTCCTGTTAATCCTAGCATGATAAAGAAGATTCAAAGAGAGTGAGATGCCAGCTCCTTTCATTCAGTCAGTAGCTTCAAACATTTCTGGTATATGAAAAACGTTTTTCAATGGCAAAAATCAATGAATGTTGTAAATGCACAAACAGTAATATCTCCACATTGCAAGGTGCAATTCTGAAATTTTTTGCTTTTTCCTGCTAATCCTAGCATGATAAAGAAGATTCAAAGAGAGTGAGATGCCAGCTCCTTTCATTCAGTCAGTAGCTTCAAACATTTCTGGTATATGAAAAACATGTTTTTCAATGGCAAAAATCAATGAATATTGTAAATGCACAAACAGTAATATCTCCACATTGCACGGTGCAATTCTGAAATTTTTAGCTTTTTCCTGTTAATCCTAGCATGATAAAGAAGATTCAAAGAGAGTGAGATGCCAGCTCATTTCATTCAGTCAGTAGCTTCAAACATTTCTGGACGTTTTTCAATGGCAAAAATCAATGAATATTGTAAATGCACAAACAGTAATATCTCCACATTGCAAGGTGCAATTCTGAAATTTTTTGCTTTTTCCTGCTAATCCTAGCATGATAAAGAAGATTCAAAGAGAGTGAGATGCCAGCTCCTTTCATTCAGTCAGTAGCTTCAAACATTTCTGGTATATGAAAAACATGTTTTTCAATGGCAAAAATCAATATATATTGTAAATGCACAAACAGTAATATCTCCACATTGCAAGGTGCAATTCTGAAATTTTTTGCTTTTTCCTGCTAATCCTAGCATGATAAAGAAAATTCAAAGAGAGTGAGATGCCAGCTCCTTTCATTCAGTCAGTAGCTTCAAACATTTCTGGTATATGAAAAACATGTTTTTCAATGGCAAAAATCAATGAATATTGTAAATGCACAAACAGTAATATCTCCACATTGCACGGTGCAATTCTGAAATTTTTAGCTTTTTCCTGTTAATCCTAGCATGATAAAGAAGATTCAAAGAGAGTGAGATGCCAGCTCCTTTCATTCAGTCAGTAGCTTCAAACATTTCTGGTATATGAAAAACATGTTTTTCAATGGCAAAAATCAATGAATATTGTAAATGCACAAACAGTAATATCTCCACATTGCAAGGTGCAATTCTGAAATTTTTTGCTTTTTCCTGCTAATCCTAGCATGATAAAGAAGATTCAAAGAGAGTGAGATGCCAGCTCCTTTCATTCAGTCAGTAGCTTCAAACATTTCTGGTATATGAAAAACATGTTTTTCAATGGCAAAAATCAATGAATATTGTAAATGCACAAACAGTAATATCTCCACATTGCAAGGTGCAATTCTGAAATTTTTAGCTTTTCCTGTTAATCCTAGCATGATAAAGAAGATTCAAAGAGAGTGAGATGCCAGCTCCTTTCATTCAGTCAGTAGCTTCAAACATTTCTGGTATATGAAAAACATGTTTTTCAATGGCAAAAATCAATGAATATTGTAAATGCACAAACAGTAATATCTCCACATTGCACGGTGCAATTCTGAAATTTTTTGCTTTTTCCTGCTCCTCTTAGCATGATAAAGAAGATTCAAAGAGAGTGAGATGCCAGCTCCTTTCATTCAGTCAGTAGCTTCAAACATTTCTGGTATATGAATAACATGATGTTTTTCAATGGCAAAAATCAATGAATATTGTAAATGCACAAACAGAAATTTTTCTGGATTGCAAGGTGCAATTCTGAAATTTTTTGCTTTTTCCTGCTCCTCTTAGCATGATAAAGAAGATTCAAAGAGAGTGAGATGCCAGCTACTTTCATTCAGTCAGTAGCTTCAATCATTTCTGGTTATAGGCATAACATGATGTTTTTCAATGGTAAAAATCAATGAATATTGTAAATGCACAAACAGTAATTCTCCACATTGCAAGGTGCAATTCTGAAATTTTTTGCTTTTTCCTGCTCCTCTTAGCATGATAAAGAAGATTCAAAGAGAGTGAGATGCCAGCTCCTTTCATTCAGTCAGTAGCTTCAAACATTTCTGGTATATGAATAACATGATGTTTTTCAATGGCAAAAATCAATGAATATTGTAAATGCACAAACAGTAATTTCTCCGCATTGCAAGGTGCAATTCTGAAATTTTTTGCTTTTTCCTGCTCCTCTTAGCATGACAAAGAAGATTCAAAGAGAGTGAAGATGCCAGCTCCTTTCATTCAGTCAGTAGCTTCTATCATTTCTGGTATATGAATAACATGATGTTTTTCAATGGCAAAAATCAATGAATATTGTAAATGCAGAAACAGTAATTTCTCCGCATTGCAAGGTGCAATTCTGAAATTTTTTGCTTTTTCCTGCTCCTCTTAGCATGATAAAGAAGATTCAAAGAGAGTGAGATGCCAGCTCCTTTCATTCAGTCAGTAGCTTCAATCATTTCTGGACGTTTTTCAATGGCAAAAATCAATGAATATTGTAAATGCACAAACAGTAATTTCTCCGCATTGCAAGGTGCAATTCTGAAATTTTTTGCTTTTTCCTGCTCCTCTTAGCATGATAAAGAAGATTCAAAGAGAGAGATGCCAGCTCCTTTCATTCAGTCAGTAGCTTCAATCATTTCTGGATGTTTTTCAATGGCAAAAATCAATGAATATTGTAAATGCACAAACTGTAATTTCTCCGCATTGCAAGGTGCAATTCTGAAATTTTTTGCTTTTTCCTGCTCCTCTTAGCATGATAAAGAAGATTCAAAGAGAGTGAGATGCCAGCTCCTTTCATTCAGTCAGTAGCTTCAATCATTTCTGGACGTTTTTCAATGGCAAAAATCAATGAATATTGTAAATGCACAAACAGTAATTTCTCCGCATTGCAAGGTGCAATTCTGAAATTTTTTGCTTTTTCCTGCTCCTCTTAGCATGATAAAGAAGATTCAAAGAGAGTGAGATGCCAGCTCCTTTCATTCAGTCAGTACCTTCAATCATTTCTGGATGTTTTTCAATGGCAAAAATCAATGAATATTGTAAATGCACAAACAGTAATTTCTCCGCATTGCAAGGTGAAATTCTGAAATTTTTTGCTTTTTCCCGCTCCTCTTAGCATGATAAAGAAGATTCAAAGAGAGTGAGGTGCCAGCTCCTTTCATTCAGTCAGTAGCTTCAAACATTTCTGGTATATGAATAACATGTTTTTAATGGCAAAAATTCATTGAATATTGTAAATGCACAAACAGTAATTTCTCCGCATTGCAAGGTGCAATTCTGAAATTTTTTGATTTTTCCTGCTCCTCTTAGCATGATAAAGAAGATTCAAAGAGAGTGAGATGCCAGCTCCTTTCATTCAGTCAGTAGCTTCAATCATTTCTGGACGTTTTTCAATGGCAAAAATCAATGAATATTGTAAATGCACAAACAGTAATTTCTCCGCATTGCAAGGTGCAATTCTGAAATTTTTTGCTTTTTCCTGCTCCTCTTAGCATGATAAAGAAGATTCAAAGAGAGTGAGATGCCAGCTCCTTTCATTCAGTCAGTAGCTTCAATCATTTCTGGACGTTTTTCAATGGCAAAAATCAATGAATATTGTAAATGCACAAACAGTAATTTCTCCGCATTGCAAGGTGCAATTCTGAAATTTTTTGCTTTTTCCTGCTCCTCTTAGCATGATAAAGAAGATTCAAAGAGAGTGAGATGCCAGCTCCTTTCATTCAGTCAGTAGCTTCAAACATTTCTGGTATATGAATAACATGATGTTTTTCAATGGCAAAAATCAATGAATATTGTAAATGCACAAACAGTAATTTCTCCGCATTGCAAGGTGCAAGTCTGAAATTTTTTGCTTTTTCCTGCTCCTCTTAGCATGATAAAGAAGATTCAAAGAGAGTGAGATGCCAGCTACTTTCATTCAGTCAGTAGCTTCAATCATTTCTGGACGTTTTTCAATGGTAAAAATAAATGAATATTGTAAATGCACAAACAGTAATTTCTCCACATTGCAAGGTGCAATTCTGAAATTTTTTGCTTTTTCCTGCTCCTCTTAGCATGATAAAGAAGATTCAAAGAGAGTGAGATGCCAGCTCCTTTCATTCAGTCAGTAGCTTCAAACATTTCTGGTATATGAATAACATGATGTTTTTCAATGGCAAAAATCAATGAATATTGTAAATGCACAAACAGTAATTTCTCCGCATTGCAAGGTGCAATTCTGAAATTTTTTGCTTTTTCCTGCTCCTCTTAGCATGATAAAGAAGATTCAAAGAGAGTGAGATGCCAGCTCCTTTCATTCAGTCAGTAGCTTCAAACATTTCTGGTATATGAATAACATGATGTTTTTCAATGGCAAAAATCAATGAATATTGTAAATGCACAAAGAGTAATTTCTCCGCATTGCAAGGTGCAATTCTGAAATTTTTTGCTTTTTCCTGCTCCTCTTAGCATGATAAAGAAGATTCAAAGAGAGTGAGATGCCAGCTCCTTTCATTCAGTCAGTAGCTTCAATCATTTCTGGACGTTTTTCAATGGCAAAAATCAATGAATATTGTAAATGCACAAACAGTAATTTCTCCGCATTGCAAGGTGCAATTCTGAAATTTTTTGCTTTTTCCTGCTCCTCTTAGCATGATAAAGAAGATTCAAAGAGAGGGAGATGCCAGCTCCTTTCATTCAGTCAGTAGCTTCAAACATTTCTGGTATATGAATAACATGATGTTTTTCAATGGCAAAAATCAATGAATATTGTAAATGCACAAACAGTAATTTCTCCGCATTGCAAGGTGCAATTCTGAAATTTTTTGCTTTTTCCTGCTCCTCTTAGCATGATAAAGAAGATTCAAAGAGAGTGAGATGCCAGCTCCTTTCATTCAGTCAGTAGCTTCAAACATTTCTGGTATATGAATAACATGATGTTTTTCAATGGCAAAAATCAATGAATATTGTAAATGCACAAACAGTAATTTCTCCGCATTGCAAGGTGCAATTCTGAAATTTTTTGCTTTTTCCTGCTCCTCTTAGCATGATAAAGAAGATTCAAAGAGAGTGAGATGCCAGCTCCTTTCATTCAGTCAGTAGCTTCAATCATTTCTGGACGTTTTTCAATGGCAAAAATCAATGAATATTGTAAATGCACAAACAGTAATTTCTCCGCATTGCAAGGTGCAATTCTGAAATTTTTTGCTTTTTCCTGCTCCTCTTAGCATGATAAAGAAGATTCAAAGAGAGTGAGATGCCAGCTCCTTTCATTCAGTCAGTAGCTTCAATCATTTCTGGACGTTTTTCAATGGCAAAAATCAATGAATATTGTAAATGCACAAACAGTAATTTCTCCGCATTGCAAGGTGCAATTCTGAAATTTTTTGCTTTTTCCTGCTCCTCTTAGCATGACAAAGAAGATTCAAAGAGAGTAAGATGCCAGCTCCTTTCATTCAGTCAGTAGCTTCAATCATTTCTGGTATATGAATAACATGATGTTTTTCAATGGCAAAAATCAATGAATATTGTAAATGCACAAACAGTAATTTCTCCGCATTGCAAGGTGCAATTCTGAAATTTTTTGCTTTTTCCTGCTCCTCTTAGCATGATAAAGAAGATTCAAAGAGAGTGAGATGCCAGCTCCTTTCATTCAGTCAGTAGCTTCAATCATTTCTGGACGTTTTTCAATGGCAAAAATCAATGAATATTGTAAATGCACAAACAGTAATTTCTCCGCATTGCAAGGTGCAATTCTGAAATTTTTTGCTTTTTCCTGCTCCTCTTAGCATGATAAAGAAGATTCAAAGAGAGTGAGATGCCAGCTCCTTTCATTCAGTCAGTAGCTTCAATCATTTCTGGACGTTTTTCAATGGCAAAAATCAATGAATATTGTAAATGCACAAACAGTAATTTCTCCGCATTGCAAGGTGCAATTCTGAAATTTTTTGCTTTTTCCTGCTCCTCTTAGCATGATAAAGAAGATTCAAAGAGAGTGAGATGCCAGCTCCTTTCATTCAGTCAGTAGCTTCAAACATTTCTGGTATATGAATAACATGATGTTTTTCAATGGCAAAAATCAATGAATATTGTAAAAGCACAAACAGTAATTTCTCCGCATTGCAAGGTGCAATTCTGAAATTTTTTGCTTTTTCCTGCTCCTCTTAGCATGATAAAGAAGATTCAAAGAGAGTGAGATGCCAGCTCCTTTCATTCAGTCAGTAGCTTCAATCATTTCTGGACGTTTTTCAATGGCAAAAATCAATGAATATTGTAAATGCACAAACAGTAATTTCTCCGCATTGCAAGGTGCAATTCTGAAATTTTTTGCTTTTTCCTGCTCCTCTTAGCATGATAAAGAAGATTCAAAGAGAGTGAGATGCCAGCTCCTTTCATTCAGTCAGTAGCTTCAATCATTTCTGGTATATGAATAACATGATGTTTTTCAATGGCAAAAATCAATGAATATTGTAAATGCACAAACAGTAATTTCTCCGCATTGCAAGTTGCAATTCTGAAATTTTTTGCTTTTTCCTGCTCCTCTTAGCATGATAAAGAAGATTCAAAGAGAGTGAGATGCCAGCTCCTTTCATTCAGTCAGTAGCTTCAATCATTTCTGGACGTTTTTCAATGGCAAAAATCAATGAATATTGTAAATGCACAAACAGTAATTTCTCCGCATTGCACGGTGCAATTCTGAAATTTTTTGCTTTTTCCTGCTTCTCTTAGCATGATAAAGAAGATTCAAAGAGAGTGAGATGCCAGCTCCTTTCATTCAGTCAGTAGCTTCAATCATTTCTGGACGTTTTTCAATGGCAAAAATCAATGAATATTGTAAATGCACAAACAGTAATTTCTCCGCATTGCAAGGTGCAATTCTGAAATTTTTTGCTTTTTCCTGCTCCTCTTAGCATGATAAAGAAGATTCAAAGAGAGTGAGATGCCAGCTCCTTTCATTCAGTCAGTAGCTTCAAACATTTCTGGTATATGAATAACATGATGTTTTTCAATGGCAAAAATCAATGAATATTGTAAAAGCACAAACAGTAATTTCTCCGCATTGCAAGGTGCAATTCTGAAATTTTTTGCTTTTTCCTGCTCCTCTTAGCATGATAAAGAAGATTCAAAGAGAGTGAGATGCCAGCTCCTTTCATTCAGTCAGTAGCTTCAATCATTTCTGAACGTTTTTCAATGGCAAAAATCAATGAATATTGTAAATGCACAAACAGTAATTTCTCCGCATTGCAAGGTGCAATTCTGAAATTTTTTGCTTTTTCCTGCTCCTCTTAGCATGATAAAGAAGATTCAAAGAGAGTGAGATGCCAGCTCCTTTCATTCAGTCAGTAGCTTCAATCATTTCTGGACGTTTTTCAATGGCAAAAATCAATGAATATTGTAAATGCACAAACAGTAATTTCTCCGCATTGCAAGGTGCAATTCTGAAATTTTTTGCTTTTTCCTGCTCCTCTTAGCATGATAAAGAAGATTCAAAGAGAGTGAGATGCCAGCTCCTTTCATTCAGTCAGTAGCTTCAAACATTTCTGGTATATGAATAACATGATGTTTTTCAATGGCAAAAATCAATGAATATTGTAAAAGCACAAACAGTAATTTCTCCGCATTGCATGGTGCAATTCTGAAATTTTTTGCTTTTTCCTGCTCCTCTTAGCATGATAAAGAAGATTCAAAGAGAGTGAGATGCCAGCTCCTTTCATTCAGTCAGTAGCTTCAATTCTTTCTGGACGTTTTTCAATGGCAAAAATCAATGAATATTGTAAATGCACAAACAGTAATTTCTCCGCATTGCAAGGTGCAATTCTGAAATTTTTTGCTTTTTCCTGCTCCTCTTAGCATGATAAAGAAGATTCAAAGAGAGTGAGATGCCAGCTCCTTTCATTCAGTCAGTAGCTTCAATCATTTCTGGTATATGAATAACATGATGTTTTTCAATGGCAAAAATCAATGTATATTGTAAATGCACAAACAGTAATTTCTCCGCATTGCAAGTTGCAATTCTGAAATTTTTTGCTTTTTCCTGCTCCTCTTAGCATGATAAAGAAGATTCAAAGAGAGTGAGATGCCAGCTCCTTTCATTCAGTCAGTAGCTTCAATCATTTCTGGACGTTTTTCAATGGCAAAAATCAATGAATATTGTAAATGCACAAACAGTAATTTCTCCGCATTGCAAGGTGCAATTCTGAAATTTTTTGCTTTTTCCTGCTCCTCTTAGCATGATAAAGAAGATTCAAAGAGAGTGAGATGCCAGCTCCATTCATTCAGTCAGTAGCTTCAATCATTTCTGGACGTTTTTCAATGGCAAAAATCAATGAATATTGTAAATGCACAAACAGTAATTTCTCCGCATTGCAAGGTGCAATTCTGAAATTTTTTGCTTTTTCCTGCTCCTCTTAGCATGATAAAGAAGATTCAAAGAGAGTGAGATGCCAGCTCCTTTCATTCAGTCAGTAGCTTCAAACATTTCTGGTATATGAATAACATGATGTTTTTCAATGGCAAAAATCAATGAATATTGTAAAAGCACAAACAGTAATTTCTCCGCATTGCAAGGTGCAATTCTGAAATTTTTTGCTTTTTCCTGCTCCTCTTAGCATGATAAAGAAGATTCAAAGAGAGTGAGATGCCAGCTCCTTTCATTCAGTCAGTAGCCTCAATCATTTCTGGACGTTTTTCAATGGCAAAAATCAATGAATATTGTAAATGCACAAACAGTAATTTCTCCGCATTGCAAGGTGCAATTCTGAAATTTTTTGCTTTTTCCTGCTCCTCTTAGCATGATAAAGAAGATTCAAAGAGAGTGAGATGCCAGCTCCTTTCATTCAGTCAGTAGCTTCAATCATTTCTGGTATATGAATAACATGATGTTTTTCAATGGCAAAAATCAATGAATATTGTAAATGCACAAACAGTAATTTCTCCACATTGCAAGGTGCAATTCTGAAATTTTTTGCTTTTTCCTGCTCCTCTTAGCATGATAAAGAAGATTCAAAGAGAGTGAGATGCCAGCTCCTTTCATTCAGTCAGTAGCTTCAATCATTTCTGGACGTTTTTCAATGGCAAAAATCAATGAATATTGTAAATGCACAAACAGTAATTTCTCCGCATTGCAAGGTGCAATTCTGAAATTTTTTGCTTTTTCCTGCTCCTCTTAGCATGATAAAGAAGATTCAAAGAGAGCGAGATGCCAGCTCCTTTCATTCAGTCAGTAGCTTCAATCATTTCTGGTATATGAATAACATGATGTTTTTCAATGGCAAAAATCAATGAATATTGTAAATGCACAAACAGTAATTTCTCCGCATTGCAAGGTGCAATTCTGAAATTTTTTGCTTTTTCCTGCTCCTCTTAGCATGATAAAGAAGATTCAAAGAGAGTGAGATGCCAGCTCCTTTCATTCAGTCAGTAGCTTCAATCATTTCTGGACGTTTTTCAATGGCAAAAATCAATGAATATTGTAAATGCACAAACAGTAATTTCTCCGCATTGCAAGGTGCAATTCTGAAATTTTTTGCTTTTTCCTGCTCCTCTTAGCATGATAAAGAAGATTCAAAGAGAGTGAGATGCCAGCTCCTTTCATTCAGTCAGTAGCTTCAATCATTTCTGGACGTTTTTCAATGGCAAAAATCAATGAATATTGTAAATGCACAAACAGTAATTTCTCCGCATTGCAAGGTGCAATTCTGAAATTTTTTGCTTTTTCCTGCTCCTCTTAGCATGATAAAGAAGATTCAAAGAGAGTGAGATGCCAGCTCCTTTCATTCAGTCAGTAGCTTCAATCATTTCTGGTATATGAATAACATGATGTTTTTCAATGGCAAAAATCAATGAATATTGTAAATGCACACAGTAATTTCTCCGCATTGCAAGGTGCAATTCTGAAATTTTTTGCTTTTTCCTGCTCCTCTTAGCATGATAAAGAAGATTCAAAGAGAGTGAGATGCCAGCTCCTTTCATTCAGTCAGCAGCTTCAATCATTTCTGGACATTTTTCAATGGCAAAAATCAATGAATATTGTAAATGCACAAACAGTAATTTCTCCGCATTGCAAGGTGCAATTCTGAAATTTTTTGCTTTTTCCTGCTCCTCTTAGCATGATAAAGAAGATTCAAAGAGAGTGAGATGCCAGCTCCTTTCATTCAGTCAGTAGCTTCAAACATTTCTGGTATATGAATAACATGATGTTTTTCAATGGCAAAAATCAATGAATATTGTAAAAGCACAAACAGTAATTTCTCCGCATTGCAAGGTGCAATTCTGAAATTTTTTGCTTTTTCCTGCTCCTCTTAGCATGATAAAGAAGATTCAAAGAGAGTGAGATGCCAGCTCCTTTCATTCAGTCAGTAGCTTCAATCATTTCTGGACGTTTTTCAATGGCAAAAATCAATGAATATTGTAAATGCACAAACAGTAATTTCTCCGCATTGCAAGGTGCAATTCTGAAATTTTTTGCTTTTTCCTGCTCCTCTTAGCATGATAAAGAAGATTCAAAGAGAGTGAGATGCCAGCTCCTTTCATTCAGTCACTAGCTTCAATCATTTCTGGTATATGAATAACATGATGTTTTTCAATGGCAAAAATCAATGAATATTGTAAAAGCACAAACAGTAATTTCTCCGCATTGCATGGTGCAATTCTGAAATTTTTTGCTTTTTCCTGCTCCTCTTAGCATGATAAAGAAGATTCAAAGAGAGTGAGATGCCAGCTCCTTTCATTCAGTCAGTAGCTTCAATTCTTTCTGGACGTTTTTCAATGGCAAAAATCAATGAATATTGTAAATGCACAAACAGTAATTTCTCCGCATTGCAAGGTGCAATTCTGAAATTTTTTGCTTTTTCCTGCTCCTCTTAGCATGATAAAGAAGATTCAAAGAGAGTGAGATGCCAGCTCCTTTCATTCAGTCAGTAGCTTCAATCATTTCTGGTATATGAATAGCATGATGTTTTTCAATGGCAAAAATCAATGTATATTGTAAATGCACAAACAGTAATTTCTCCGCATTGCAAGTTGCAATTCTGAAATTTTTTGCTTTTTCCTGCTCCTCTTAGCATGATAAAGAAGATTCAAAGAGAGTGAGATGCCAGCTCCTTTCATTCAGTCAGTAGCTTCAATCATTTCTGGACGTTTTTCAATGGCAAAAATCAATGAATATTGTAAATGCACAAACAGTAATTTCTCCGCATTGCAAGGTGCAATTCTGAAATTTTTTGCTTTTTCCTGCTCCTCTTAGCATGATAAAGAAGATTCAAAGAGAGTGAGATGCCAGCTCCATTCATTCAGTCAGTAGCTTCAATCATTTCTGGACGTTTTTCAATGGCAAAAATCAATGAATATTGTAAATGCACAAACAGTAATTTCTCCGCATTGCAAGGTGCAATTCTGAAATTTTTTGCTTTTTCCTGCTCCTCTTAGCATGATAAAGAAGATTCAAAGAGAGTGAGATGCCAGCTCCTTTCATTCAGTCAGTAGCTTCAAACATTTCTGGTATATGAATAACATGATGTTTTTCAATGGCAAAAATCAATGAATATTGTAAAAGCACAAACAGTAATTTCTCCGCATTGCAAGGTGCAATTCTGAAATTTTTTGCTTTTTCCTGCTCCTCTTAGCATGATAAAGAAGATTCAAAGAGAGTGAGATGCCAGCTCCTTTCATTCAGTCAGTAGCCTCAATCATTTCTGGACGTTTTTCAATGGCAAAAATCAATGAATATTGTAAATGCACAAACAGTAATTTCTCCGCATTGCAAGGTGCAATTCTGAAATTTTTTGCTTTTTCCTGCTCCTCTTAGCATGATAAAGAAGATTCAAAGAGAGTGAGATGCCAGCTCCTTTCATTCAGTCAGTAGCTTCAATCATTTCTGGTATATGAATAACATGATGTTTTTCAATGGCAAAAATCAATGAATATTGTAAATGCACAAACAGTAATTTCTCCACATTGCAAGGTGCAATTCTGAAATTTTTTGCTTTTTCCTGCTCCTCTTAGCATGATAAAGAAGATTCAAAGAGAGTGAGATGCCAGCTCCTTTCATTCAGTCAGTAGCTTCAATCATTTCTGGACGTTTTTCAATGGCAAAAATCAATGAATATTGTAAATGCACAAACAGTAATTTCTCCGCATTGCAAGGTGCAATTCTGAAATTTTTTGCTTTTTCCTGCTCCTCTTAGCATGATAAAGAAGATTCAAAGAGAGCGAGATGCCAGCTCCTTTCATTCAGTCAGTAGCTTCAATCATTTCTGGTATATGAATAACATGATGTTTTTCAATGGCAAAAATCAATGAATATTGTAAATGCACAAACAGTAATTTCTCCGCATTGCAAGGTGCAATTCTGAAATTTTTTGCTTTTTCCTGCTCCTCTTAGCATGATAAAGAAGATTCAAAGAGAGTGAGATGCCAGCTCCTTTCATTCAGTCAGTAGCTTCAATCATTTCTGGACGTTTTTCAATGGCAAAAATCAATGAATATTGTAAATGCACAAACAGTAATTTCTCCGCATTGCAAGGTGCAATTCTGAAATTTTTTGCTTTTTCCTGCTCCTCTTAGCATGATAAAGAAGATTCAAAGAGAGTGAGATGCCAGCTCCTTTCATTCAGTCAGTAGCTTCAATCATTTCTGGACGTTTTTCAATGGCAAAAATCAATGAATATTGTAAATGCACAAACAGTAATTTCTCCGCATTGCAAGGTGCAATTCTGAAATTTTTTGCTTTTTCCTGCTCCTCTTAGCATGATAAAGAAGATTCAAAGAGAGTGAGATGCCAGCTCCTTTCATTCAGTCAGTAGCTTCAATCATTTCTGGTATATGAATAACATGATGTTTTTCAATGGCAAAAATCAATGAATATTGTAAATGCACACAGTAATTTCTCCGCATTGCAAGGTGCAATTCTGAAATTTTTTGCTTTTTCCTGCTCCTCTTAGCATGATAAAGAAGATTCAAAGAGAGTGAGATGCCAGCTCCTTTCATTCAGTCAGCAGCTTCAATCATTTCTGGACATTTTTCAATGGCAAAAATCAATGAATATTGTAAATGCACAAACAGTAATTTCTCCGCATTGCAAGGTGCAATTCTGAAATTTTTTGCTTTTTCCTGCTCCTCTTAGCATGATAAAGAAGATTCAAAGAGAGTGAGATGCCAGCTCCTTTCATTCAGTCAGTAGCTTCAAACATTTCTGGTATATGAATAACATGATGTTTTTCAATGGCAAAAATCAATGAATATTGTAAAAGCACAAACAGTAATTTCTCCGCATTGCAAGGTGCAATTCTGAAATTTTTTGCTTTTTCCTGCTCCTCTTAGCATGATAAAGAAGATTCAAAGAGAGTGAGATGCCAGCTCCTTTCATTCAGTCAGTAGCTTCAATCATTTCTGGACGTTTTTCAATGGCAAAAATCAATGAATATTGTAAATGCACAAACAGTAATTTCTCCGCATTGCAAGGTGCAATTCTGAAATTTTTTGCTTTTTCCTGCTCCTCTTAGCATGATAAAGAAGATTCAAAGAGAGTGAGATGCCAGCTCCTTTCATTCAGTCACTAGCTTCAATCATTTCTGGTATATGAATAACATGATGTTTTTCAATGGCAAAAATCAATGAATATTGTAAATGCACAAACAGTAATTTCTCCGCATTGCAAGTTGCAATTCTGAAATTTTTTGCTTTTTCCTGCTCCTCTTAGCATGATAAAGAAGATTCAAAGAGAGTGAGATGCCAGCTCCTTTCATTCAGTCAGTATCTTCAATTATTTCTGGACGTTTTTCAATGGCAAAAATCAATGAATATTGTAAATGCACAAACAGTAATTTCTCCGCATTGCAAGGTGCAATTCTGAAATTTTTTGCTTTTTCCTGCTCCTCTTAGCATGATAAAGAAGATTCAAAGAGAGTGAGATGCCAGCTCCTTTCATTCAGTCAGTTGCTTCAATCATTTCTGGACGTTTTTCAATGGCAAAAATCAATGAATATTGTAAATGCACAAACAGTAATTTCTCCGCATTGCAAGGTGCAATTCTGAAATTTTTTGCTTTTTCCTGCTCCTCTTAGCATGATAAAGAAGATTCAAAGAGAGTGAGATGCCAGCTCCTTTCATTCAGTCAGTAGCTTCAATCATTTCTGGACGTTTTTCAATGGCAAAAATCAATGAATATTGTAAATGCACAAACAGTAATTTCTCCGCATTGCAAGGTGCAATTCTGAAATTTTTTGCTTTTTCCTGCTCCTCTTAGCATGATAAAGAAGATTCAAAGAGAGTGAGATGCCAGCTCCTTTCATTCAGTCACTAGCTTCAATCATTTCTGGTATATGAATAACATGATGTTTTTCAATGGCAAAAATCAATGAATATTGTAAATGCACAAACAGTAATTTCTCCGCATTGCAAGTTGCAATTCTGAAATTTTTTGCTTTTTCCTGCTCCTCTTAGCATGATAAAGAAGATTCAAAGAGAGTGAGATGCCAGCTCCTTTCATTCAGTCAGTAGCTTCAATCATTTCTGGACGTTTTTCAATGGCAAAAATCAATGAATATTGTAAATGCACAAACAGTAATTTCTCCGCATTGCAAGGTGCAATTCTGAAATTTTTTGCTTTTTCCTGCTCCTCTTAGCATGATAAAGAAGATTCAAAGAGAGTGAGATGCCAGCTCCATTCATTCAGTCAGTAGCTTCAATCATTTCTGGACGTTTTTCAATGGCAAAAATCAATGAATATTGTAAATGCACAAACAGTAATTTCTCCGCATTGCAAGGTGCAATTCTGAAATTTTTTGCTTTTTCCTGCTCCTCTTAGCATGATAAAGAAGATTCAAAGAGAGTGAGATGCCAGCTCCTTTCATTCAGTCAGTAGCTTCAATCATTTCTGGACGTTTTTCAATGGCAAAAATCAATGAATATTGTAAATGCACAAACAGTAATTTCTCCGCATTGCAAGGTGCAATTCTGAAATTTTTTGCTTTTTCCTGCTCCTCTTAGCATGATAAAGAAGATTCAAAGAGAGTGAGATGCCAGCTCCTTTCATTCAGTCAGTAGCTTCAATCATTTCTGGTATATGAATAACATGATGTTTTTCAATGGCAAAAATCAATGAATATTGTAAATGCACAAACAGTAATTTCTCCACATTGCAAGGTGCAATTCTGAAATTTTTTGCTTTTTCCTGCTCCTCTTAGCATGATAAAGAAGATTCAAAGAGAGTGAGATGCCAGCTCCTTTCATTCAGTCAGTAGCTTCAATCATTTCTGGACGTTTTTCAATGGCAAAAATCAATGAATATTGTAAATGCACAAACAGTAAATTCTCCGCATTGCAAGGTGCAATTCTGAAATTTTTTGCTTTTTCCTGCTCCTCTTAGCATGATAAAGAAGATTCAAAGAGAGCGAGATGCCAGCTCCTTTCATTCAGTCAGTAGCTTCAATCATTTCTGGTATATGAATAACATGATGTTTTTCAATGGCAAAAATCAATGAATATTGTAAATGCACAAACAGTAATTTCTCCGCATTGCAAGGTGCAATTCTGAAATTTTTTGCTTTTTCCTGCTCCTCTTAGCATGATAAAGATTCAAAGAGAGTGAGATGCCAGCTCCTTTCATTCAGTCAGTAGCTTCAATCATTTCTGGACGTTTTTCAATGGCAAAAATCAATGAATATTGTAAATGCACAAACAGTAATTTCTCCGCATTGCAAGGTGCAATTCTGAAATTTTTTGCTTTTTCCTGCTCCTCTTAGCATGATAAAGAAGATTCAAAGAGAGTGAGATGCCAGCTCCTTTCATTCAGTCAGTAGCTTCAATCATTTCTGGACGTTTTTCAATGGCAAAAATCAATGAATATTGTAAATGCACAAACAGTAATTTCTCCGCATTGCAAGGTGCAATTCTGAAATTTTTTGCTTTTTCCTGCTCCTCTTAGCATGATAAAGAAGATTCAAAGAGAGTGAGATGCCAGCTCCTTTCATTCAGTCAGTAGTTTCAATCATTTCTGGTATATGAATAACAAGATGTTTTTCAATGGCAAAAATCAATGAATATTGTAAATGCACAAACAGTAATTTCTCCGCATTGCAAGGTGCAATTCTGAAATTTTTTGCTTTTTCCTGCTCCTCTTAGCATGATAAAGAAGATTCAAAGAGAGTGAGATGCCAGCTCCTTTCATTCAGTCAGCAGCTTCAATCATTTCTGGACATTTTTCAATGGCAAAAATCAATGAATATTGTAAATGCACAAACAGTAATTTCTCCGCATTGCAAGGTGCAATTCTGAAATTTTTTGCTTTTTCCTGCTCCTCTTAGCATGATAAAGAAGATTCAAAGAGAGTGAGATGCCAGCTCCTTTCATTCAGTCAGTAGCTTCAAACATTTCTGGTATATGAATAACATGATGTTTTTCAATGGCAAAAATCAATGAATATTGTAAAAGCACAAACAGTAATTTCTCCGCATTGCAAGGTGCAATTCTGAAATTTTTTGCTTTTTCCTGCTCCTCTTAGCATGATAAAGAAGATTCAAAGAGAGTGAGATGCCAGCTCCTTTCATTCAGTCAGTAGCTTCAATCATTTCTGGACGTTTTTCAATGGCAAAAATCAATGAATATTGTAAATGCACAAACAGTAATTTCTCCGCATTGCAAGGTGCAATTCTGAAATTTTTTGCTTTTTCCTGCTCCTCTTAGCATGATAAAGAAGATTCAAAGAGAGTGAGATGCCAGCTCCTTTCATTCAGTCAGTAGCTTCAATCATTTCTGGTATATGAATAACACGATGTTTTTCAATGGCAAAAATCAATGAATATTGTAAATGCACAAACAGTAATTTCTCCGCATTGCAAGTTGCAATTCTGAAATTTTTTGCTTTTTCCTGCTCCTCTTAGCATGATAAAGAAGATTCAAAGAGAGTGAGATGCCAGCTCCTTTCATTCAGTCAGTAGCTTCAATTATTTCTGGACGTTTTTCAATGGCAAAAATCAATGAATATTGTAAATGCACAAACAGTAATTTCTCCGCATTGCAAGGTGCAATTCTGAAATTTTTTGCTTTTTCCTGCTCCTCTTAGCATGATAAAGAAGATTCAAAGAGAGTGAGATGCCAGCTCCTTTCATTCAGTCAGTTGCTTCAATCATTTCTGGACGTTTTTCAATGGCAAAAATCAATGAATATTGTAAATGCACAAACAGTAATTTCTCCGCATTGCAAGGTGCAATTCTGAAATTTTTTGCTTTTTCCTTCTCCTCTTAGCATGATAAAGAAGATTCAAAGAGAGTGAGATGCCAGCTCCTTTCATTCAGTCAGTAGCTTCAATCATTTCTGGACGTTTTTCAATGGCAAAAATCAATGAATATTGTAAATGCACAAACAGTAATTTCTCCGCATTGCAAGGTGCAATTCTGAAATTTTTTGCTTTTTCCTGCTCCTCTTTGCATGATAAAGAAGATTCAAAGAGAGTGAGATGCCAGCTCCTTTCATTCAGTCAGTAGCTTCAATCATTTCTGGTATATGAATAACATGATGTTTTTCAATGGCAAAAATCAATGAATATTGTAAATGCACAAACAGTAATTTCTCCGCATTGCAAGGTGCAATTCTGAAATTTTTGGCTTTTTCCTGCTCCTCTTAGCATGATAAAGAAGATTCAAAGAGAGTGAGATGCCAGCTCCTTTCATTCAGTCAGTAGCTTCAATCATTTCTGGATGTTTTTCAATGGCAAAAATCAATGAATATTGTAAATGCACAAACAGTAATTTCTCCGTATTGCAAGGTGCAATTCTGAAATTTCTTGCATTTTCCTGCTCCTCTTAGCATGATAAAGAAGATTCAAAGAGAGTGAGATGCCAGCTCCTTTCATTCAGTCAGTAGCTTCAATCATTTCTGGATGTTTTTCAATGGCAAAAATCAATGAATATTGTAAATGCACAAACAGTAATTTCTCCGCATTGCAAGGTGCAATTCTGAAATTTTTTGCTTTTTCCTGCTCCTCTTAGCATGATAAAGAAGATTCAAAGAGAGTGAGATGCCAGCTCCTTTCATTCAGTCAGTAGCTTCAAACATTTCTGGTATATGAATAACATGATGTTTTTCAATGGCAAAAATCAATGAATATTGTAAATGCACAAACAGTAATTTCTCCGCATTGCAAGGTGCAATTCTGAAATTTTTTGCTTTTTCCTGCTCCTCTTAGCATGATAAAGAAGATTCAAAGAGAGTGAGATGCCAGCTCCTTTCATTCAGTCAGTAGCTTCAATCATTTCTGGACGTTTTTCAATGGCAAAAATCAATGAATATTGTAAATGCACAAACAGTAATTTCTCCGCATTGCAAGGTGCAATTCAGAAATTTTTGGCTTTTTCCTGCTCCTCTTAGCATGATAAAGAAGATTCAAAGAGAGTGAGATGCCAGCTTCTTTCATTCAGTCAGTAGCTTCAAACATTTCTGGGATATGAATAACATGATGTTTTTCAATGGCAAAAATTAATGAATATTGTAAATGCACAAACAGTAATTTCTCCGCATTGCAAGGTGCAATTCTGAAATTTTTTGCTTTTTCCTGCTCCTCTTAGCATGATAAAGAAGATTCAAAGAGAGTGAGATGCCAGCTCCTTTCATTCAGTCAGTAGCTTCAATCATTTCTGGACGTTTTTCAATGGCAAAAATCAATGAATATTGTAAATGCACAAACAGTAATTTCTCCGCATTGCAAGGTGCAATTCTGAAATTTTTTGCTTTTTCCTGCTCCTCTTAGCATGATAAAGAAGATTCAAAGAGAGTGAGATGCCAGCTCCTTTCATTCAGTCAGTAGCTTCAATCATTTCTGGACGTTTTTCAATGGCAAAAATCAATGAATATTGTAAATGCACAAACAGTAATTTCTCCGCATTGCAAGGTGCAATTCTGAAATTTTTTGCTTTTTCCTGCTCCTCTTAGCATGATAAAGAAGATTCAAAGAGAGTGAGATGCCAGCTCCTTTCATTCAGTCAGTAGCTTCAATCATTTCTGGTATATGAATAACATGATGTTTTTCAATGGCAAAAATCAATGAATATTGTAAATGCACAAACAGTAATTTCTCCGCATTGCAAGTTGCAATTCTGAAATTTTTTGCTTTTTCCTGCTCCTCTTAGCATGATAAAGAAGATTCAAAGAGAGTGAGATGCCAGCTCCTTTCATTCAGTCAGTAGCTTCAATCATTTCTGGACGTTTTTCAATGGCAAAAATCAATGAATATTGTAAATGCACAAACAGTAATTTCTCCGCATTGCAAGGTGCAATTCTGAAATTTTTTGCTTTTTCCTGCTCCTCTTAGCATGATAAAGAAGATTCAAAGAGAGTGAGATGCCAGCTCCTTTCATTCAGTCAGTAGCTTCAATCATTTCTGGACGTTTTTCAATGGCAAAAATCAATGAATATTCTAAATGCACAAACAGTAATTTCTCCGCATTGCAAGGTGCAATTCTGAAATTTTTTGCTTTTTCCTGCTCCTCTTAGCATGATAAAGAAGATTCAAAGAGAGTGAGATGCCAGCTCCTTTCATTCAGTCAGTAGCTTCAAACATTTCTGGTATATGAATAACATGATGTTTTTCAATGGCAAAAATCAATGAATATTGTAAATGCACAAACAGTAATTTCTCCGCATTGCAAGGTGCAATTCTGAAATTTTTTGCTTTTTCCTGCTCCTCTTAGCATGATAAAGAAGATTCAAAGAGAGTGAGATGCCAGCTCCTTTCATTCAGTCAGTAGCTTCAATCATTTCTGGACGTTTTTCAATGGCAAAAATCAATGAATATTGTAAATGCACAAACAGTAATTTCTCCGCATTGCAAGGTGCAATTCTGAAATTTTTTGCTTTTTCCTGCTCCTCTTAGCATGATAAAGAAGATTCAAAGAGAGTGAGATGCCAGCTTCTTTCATTCAGTCAGTAGCTTCAAACATTTCTGGGATATGAATAACATGATGTTTTTCAATGGCAAAAATTAATGAATATTGTAAATGCACAAACAGTAATTTCTCCGCATTGCAAGGTGCAATTCTGAAATTTTTTGCTTTTTCCTGCTCCTCTTAGCATGATAAAGAAGATTCAAAGAGAGTGAGATGCCAGCTCCTTTCATTCAGTCAGTAGCTTCAATCATTTCTGGACGTTTTTCAATGGCAAAAATCAATGAATATTGTAAATGCACAAACAGTAATTTCTCCGCATTGCAAGGTGCAATTCTGAAATTTTTTGCTTTTTCCTGCTCCTCTTAGCATGATAAAGAAGATTCAAAGAGAGTGAGATGCCAGCTCCTTTCATTCAGTCAGTAGCTTCAATCATTTCTGGACGTTTTTCAATGGCAAAAATCAATGAATATTGTAAATGCACAAACAGTAATTTCTCCGCATTGCAAGGTGCAATTCTGAAATTTTTTGCTTTTTCCTGCTCCTCTTAGCATGATAAAGAAGATTCAAAGAGAGTGAGATGCCAGCTCCTTTCATTCAGTCAGTAGCTTCAATCATTTCTGGTATATGAATAACATGATGTTTTTCAATGGCAAAAATCAATGAATATTGTAAATGCACAAACAGTAATTTCTCCGCATTGCAAGTTGCAATTCTGAAATTTTTTGCTTTTTCCTGCTCCTCTTAGCATGATAAAGAAGATTCAAAGAGAGTGAGATGCCAGCTCCTTTCATTCAGTCAGTAGCTTCAATCATTTCTGGACGTTTTTCAATGGCAAAAATCAATGAATATTGTAAATGCACAAACAGTAATTTCTCCGCATTGCAAGGTGCAATTCTGAAATTTTTTGCTTTTTCCTGCTCCTCTTGGCATGATAAAGAAGATTCAAAGAGAGTGAGATGCCAGCTCCTTTCATTCAGTCAGTAGCTTCAATCATTTCTGGACGTTTTTCAATGGCAAAAATCAATGAATATTGTAAATGCACAAACAGTAATTTCTCCGCATTGCAAGGTGCAATTCTGAAATTTTTTGCTTTTTCCTGCTCCTCTTAGCATGATAAAGAAGATTCAAAGAGAGTGAGATGCCAGCTCCTTTCATTCAGTCAGTAGCTTCAAACATTTCTGGTATATGAATAACATGATGTTTTTCAATGGCAAAAATCAATGAATATTGTAAATGCACAAACAGTAATTTCTCCGCATTGCAAGGTGCAATTCTGAAATTTTTTGCTTTTTCCTGCTCCTCTTAGCATGATAAAGAAGATTCAAAGAGAGTGAGATGCCAGCTCCTTTCATTCAGTCAGTAGCTTCAATCATTTCTGGACGTTTTTCAATGGCAAAAATCAATGAAGATTGTAAATGCACAAACAGTAATTTCTCCGCATTGCAAGGTGCAATTCTGAAATTTTTTGCTTTTTCCTGCTCCTCTTAGCATGATAAAGAAGATTCAAAGAGAGTGAGATGCCAGCTTCTTTCATTCAGTCAGTAGCTTCAAACATTTCTGGGATATGAATAACATGATGTTTTTCAATGGCAAAAATTAATGAATATTGTAAATGCACAAACAGTAATTTCTCCGCATTGCAAGGTGCAATTCTGAAATTTTTTGCTTTTTCCTGCTCCTCTTAGCATGATAAAGAAGATTCAAAGAGAGTGAGATGCCAGCTCCTTTCATTCAGTCAGTAGCTTCAATCATTTCTGGACGTTTTTCAATGGCAAAAATCAATGAATATTGTAAATGCACAAACAGTAATTTCTCCGCATTGCAAGGTGCAATTCTGAAATTTTTTGCTTTTTCCTGCTCCTCTTAGCATGATAAAGAAGATTCAAAGAGAGTGAGATGCCAGCTCCTTTCATTCAGTCAGTAGCTTCAATCATTTCTGGACGTTTTTCAATGGCAAAAATCAATGAATATTGTAAATGCACAAACAGGAATTTCTCCGCATTGCAAGGTGCAATTCTGAAAATTTTTGCTTTTTCCTGCTCCTCTTAGCATGATAAAGAAGATTCAAAGAGAGTGAGATGCCAGCTCCTTTCATTCAGTCAGTAGCTTCAATCATTTCTGGTATATGAATAACATGATGTTTTTCAATGGCAAAAATCAATGAATATTGTAAATGCACAAACAGTAATTTCTCCGCATTGCAAGTTGCAATTCTGAAATTTTTTGCTTTTTCCTGCTCCTCTTAGCATGATAAAGAAGATTCAAAGAGAGTGAGATGCCAGCTCCTTTCATTCAGTCAGTAGCTTCAATCATTTCTGGACGTTTTTCAATGGCAAAAATCAATGAATATTGTAAATGCACAAACAGTAATTTCTCCGCATTGCAAGGTGCAATTCTGAAATTTTTTGCTTTTTCCTGCTCCTCTTAGCATGATAAAGAAGATTCAAAGAGAGTGAGATGCCAGCTCCTTTCATTCAGTCAGTAGCTTCAATCATTTCTGGATGTTTTTCAATGGCAAAAATCAATGAATATTGTAAATGCACAAACAGTAATTTCTCCGCATTGCAAGGTGCAATTCTGAAATTTTTTGCTTTTTCCTGCTCCTCTTAGCATGATAAAGAAGATTCAAAGAGAGTGAGATGCCAGCTCCTTTCATTCAGTCAGTAACTTCAAACATTTCTGGTATATGAATAACATGATGTTTTTCAATGGCAAAAATCAATGAATATTGTAAAAGCACAAACAGTAATTTCTCCGCATTGCAAGGTGCAATTCTGAAATTTTTTGCTTTTTCCTGCTCCTCTTAGCATGATAAAGAAGATTCAAAGAGAGTGAGATGCCAGCTCCTTTCATTCAGTCAGTAGCTTCAATCATTTCTGGACGTTTTTCAATGGCAAAAATCAATGAATATTGTAAATGCACAAACAGTAATTTCTCCGCATTGCAAGGTGCAATTCTGAAATTTTTTGCTTTTTCCTGCTCCTCTTAGCATGATAAAGAAGATTCAAAGAGAGTGAGATGCCAGCTCCTTTCATTCAGTCAGTAGCTTCAGTCATTTCTGGTATATGAATAACATGATGTTTTTCAATGGCAAAAATCAATGAATATTGTAAATGCACAAACAGTAATTTCTCCACATTGCAAGGTGCAATTCTGAAATTTTTTGCTTTTTCCTGCTCCTCTTAGCATGATAAAGAAGATTCAAAGAGAGTGAGATGCCAGCTCCTTTCATTCAGTCAGTAGCTTCAATCATTTCTGGACGTTTTTCAATGGCAAAAATCAATGAATATTGTAAATGCACAAACAGTAATTTCTCCGCATTGCAAGGTGCAATTCTGAAATTTTTTGCTTTTTCCTGCTCCTCTTAGCATGATAAAGAAGATTCAAAGAGAGCGAGATGCCAGCTCCTTTCATTCAGTCAGTAGCTTCAATCATTTCTGGTATATGAATAACATGATGTTTTTCAATGGCAAAAATCAATGAATATTGTAAATGCACAAACAGTAATTTCTCCGCATTGCAAGGTGCAATTCTGAAATTTTTTGCTTTTTCCTGCTCCTCTTAGCATGATAAAGAAGATTCAAAGAGAGTGAGATGCCAGCTCCTTTCATTCAGTCAGTAGCTTCAATCATTTCTGGACGTTTTTCAATGGCAAAAATCAATGAATATTGTAAATGCACAAACAGTAATTTCTCCGCATTGCAAGGTGTAATTCTGAAATTTTTTGCTTTTTCCTGCTCCTCTTAGCATGATAAAGAAGATTCAAAGAGAGTGAGATGCCAGCTCCTTTCATTCAGTCAGTAGCTTCAAACATTTCTGGTATATGAATAACATGATGTTTTTCAATGGCAAAAATCAATGAATATTGTAAATGCACAAACAGTAATTTCTCCGCATTGCAAGGTGCAATTCTGAAATTTTTTGCTTTTTCCTGCTCCTCTTAGCATGATAAAGAAGATTCAAAGAGAGTGAGATGCCAGCTCCTTTCATTCAGTCAGTAGCTTCAATCATTTCTGGACGTTTTTCAATGGCAAAAATCAATGAATATTGTAAATGCACAAACAGTAATTTCTCCGCATTGCAAGGTGCAATTCTGAAATTTTTTGCTTTTTCCTGCTCCTCTTAGCATGATAAAGAAGATTCAAAGAGAGTGAGATGCCAGCTCCTTTCATTCAGTCAGTAGCTTCAATCATTTCTGGACGTTTTTCAATGGCAAAAATCAATGAATATTGTAAATGCACAAACAGTAATTTCTCCGCATTGCAAGGTGCAATTCTGAAATTTTTTGCTTTTTCCTGCTCCTCTTAGCATGATAAAGAAGATTCAAAGAGAGTGAGATGCCAGCTCCTTTCATTCAGTCAGTAGCTTCAATCATTTCTGGTATATGAATAACATGATGTTTTTCAATGGCAAAAATCAATGAATATTGTAAATGCACAAACAGTAATTTCTCCGCATTGCAAGGTGCAATTCTGAAATTTTTTGCTTTTTCCTGCTCCTCTTAGCATGATAAAGAAGATTCAAAGAGAGTGAGATGCCAGCTCCTTTCATTCAGTCAGCAGCTTCAATCATTTCTGGACATTTTTCAATGGCAAAAATCAATGAATATTGTAAATGCACAAACAGTAATTTCTCCGCATTGCAAGGTGCAATTCTGAAATTTTTTGCTTTTTCCTGCTCCTCTTAGCATGATAAAGAAGATTCAAAGAGAGTGAGATGCCAGCTCCTTTCATTCAGTCAGTAGCTTCAAACATTTCTGGTATATGAATAACATGATGTTTTTCAATGGCAAAAATCAATGAATATTGTAAAAGCACAAACAGTAATTTCTCCACATTGCAAGGTGCAATTCTGAAATTTTTTGCTTTTTCCTGCTCCTCTTAGCATGATAAAGAAGATTCAAAGAGAGTGAGATGCCAGCTCCTTTCATTCAGTCAGTAGCTTCAAACATTTCTGGTATATGAATAACATGATGTTTTTCAATGGCAAAAATCAATGAATATTGTAAAAGCACAAACAGTAATTTCTCCACATTGCAAGGTGCAATTCTGAAATTTTTTGCTTTTTCCTGCTCCTCTTAGCATGATAAAGAAGATTCAAAGAGAGTGAGATGCCAGCTCCTTTCATTCAGTCAGTAGCTTCAATCATTTCTGGTATATGAATAACATGATGTTTTTCAATGGCAAAAATCAATGAATATTGTAAATGCACAAACAGTAATTTCTCCGCATTGCAAGGTGCAATTCTGAAATTTTTGGCTTTTTCCTGCTCCTCTTAGCATGATAAAGAAGATTCAAAGAGAGTGAGATGCCAGCTCCTTTCATTCAGTCAGTAGCTTCAATCATTTCTGGATGTTTTTCAATGGCAAAAATCAATGAATATTGTAAATGCACAAACAGTAATTTCTCCGCATTGCAAGGTGCAATTCTGAAATTTCTTGCATTTTCCTGCTCCTCTTAGCATGATAAAGAAGATTCAAAGAGAGTGAGATGCCAGCTCCTTTCATTCAGTCAGTAGCTTCAATCATTTCTGGATGTTTTTCAATGGCAAAAATCAATGAATATTGTAAATGCACAAACAGTAATTTCTCCGCATTGCAAGGTGCAATTCTGAAATTTTTTGCTTTTTCCTGCTCCTCTTAGCATGATAAAGAAGATTCAAAGAGAGTGAGATGCCAGCTCCTTTCATTCAGTCAGTAGCTTCAAACATTTCTGGTATATGAATAACATGATGTTTTTCAATGGCAAAAATCAATGAATATTGTAAATGCACAAACAGTAATTTCTCCGCATTGCAAGGTGCAATTCTGAAATTTTTTGCTTTTTCCTGCTCCTCTTAGCATGATAAAGAAGATTCAAAGAGAGTGAGATGCCAGCTCCTTTCATTCAGTCAGTAGCTTCAATCATTTCTGGATGTTTTTCAATGGCAAAAATCAATGAATATTGTAAATGCACAAACAGTAATTTCTCCGCATTGCAAGGTGCAATTCAGAAATTTTTGGCTTTTTCCTGCTCCTCTTAGCATGATAAAGAAGATTCAAAGAGAGTGAGATGCCAGCTTCTTTCATTCAGTCAGTAGCTTCAAACATTTCTGGGATATGAATAACATGATGTTTTTCAATGGCAAAAATTAATGAATATTGTAAATGCACAAACAGTAATTTCTCCGCATTGCAAGGTGCAATTCTGAAATTTTTTGCTTTTTCCTGCTCCTCTTAGCATGATAAAGAAGATTCAAAGAGAGTGAGATGCCAGCTCCTTTCATTCAGTCAGTAGCTTCAATCATTTCTGGACGTTTTTCAATGGCAAAAATCAATGAATATTGTAAATGCACAAACAGTAATTTCTCCGCATTGCAAGGTGCAATTCTGAAATTTTTTGCTTTTTCCTGCTCCTCTTAGCATGATAAAGAAGATTCAAAGAGAGTGAGATGCCAGCTCCTTTCATTCAGTCAGTAGCTTCAATCATTTCTGGACGTTTTTCAATGGCAAAAATCAATGAATATTGTAAATGCACAAACAGTAATTTCTCCGCATTGCAAGGTGCAATTCTGAAATTTTTTGCTTTTTCCTGCTCCTCTTAGCATGATAAAGAAGATTCAAAGAGAGTGAGATGCCAGCTCCTTTCATTCAGTCAGTAGCTTCAATCATTTCTGGTATATGAATAACATGATGTTTTTCAATGGCAAAAATCAATGAATATTGTAAATGCACAAACAGTAATTTCTCCGCATTGCAAGTTGCAATTCTGAAATTTTTTGCTTTTTCCTGCTCCTCTTAGCATGATAAAGAAGATTCAAAGAGAGTGAGATGCCAGCTCCTTTCATTCAGTCAGTAGCTTCAATCATTTCTGGACGTTTTTCAATGGCAAAAATCAATGAATATTGTAAATGCACAAACAGTAATTTCTCCGCATTGCAAGGTGCAATTCTGAAATTTTTTGCTTTTTCCTGCTCCTCTTAGCATGATAAAGAAGATTCAAAGAGAGTGAGATGCCAGCTCCTTTCATTCAGTCAGTAGCTTCAATCATTTCTGGACGTTTTTCAATGGCAAAAATCAATGAATATTGTAAATGCACAAACAGTAATTTCTCCGCATTGCAAGGTGCAATTCTGAAATTTTTTGCTTTTTCCTGCTCCTCTTAGCATGATAAAGAAGATTCAAAGAGAGTGAGATGCCAGCTCCTTTCATTCAGTCAGTAGCTTCAAACATTTCTGGTATATGAATAACATGATGTTTTTCAATGGCAAAAATCAATGAATATTGTAAATGCACAAACAGTAATTTCTCCGCATTGCAAGGTGCAATTCTGAAATTTTTTGCTTTTTCCTGCTCCTCTTAGCATGATAAAGAAGATTCAAAGAGAGTGAGATGCCAGCTCCTTTCATTCAGTCAGTAGCTTCAATCATTTCTGGACGTTTTTCAATGGCAAAAATCAATGAATATTGTAAATGCACAAACAGTAATTTCTCCGCATTGCAAGGTGCAATTCTGAAATTTTTTGCTTTTTCCTGCTCCTCTTAGCATGATAAAGAAGATTCAAAGAGAGTGAGATGCCAGCTTCTTTCATTCAGTCAGTAGCTTCAAACATTTCTGGGATATGAATAACATGATGTTTTTCAATGGCAAAAATTAATGAATATTGTAAATGCACAAACAGTAATTTCTCCGCATTGCAAGGTGCAATTCTGAAATTTTTTGCTTTTTCCTGCTCCTCTTAGCATGATAAAGAAGATTCAAAGAGAGTGAGATGCCAGCTCCTTTCATTCAGTCAGTAGCTTCAATCATTTCTGGACGTTTTTCAATGGCAAAAATCAATGAATATTGTAAATGCACAAACAGTAATTTCTCCGCATTGCAAGGTGCAATTCTGAAATTTTTTGCTTTTTCCTGCTCCTCTTAGCATGATAAAGAAGATTCAAAGAGAGTGAGATGCCAGCTCCTTTCATTCAGTCAGTAGCTTCAATCATTTCTGGACGTTTTTCAATGGCAAAAATCAATGAATATTGTAAATGCACAAACAGTAATTTCTCCGCATTGCAAGGTGCAATTCTGAAATTTTTTGCTTTTTCCGGCTCCTCTTAGCATGATAAAGAAGATTCAAAGAGAGTGAGATGCCAGCTCCTTTCATTCAGTCAGTAGCTTCAATCATTTCTGGTATATGAATAACATGATGTTTTTCAATGGCAAAAATCAATGAATATTGTAAATGCACAAACAGTAATTTCTCCGCATTGCAAGTTGCAATTCTGAAATTTTTTGCTTTTTCCTGCTCCTCTTAGCATGATAAAGAAGATTCAAAGAGAGTGAGATGCCAGCTCCTTTCATTCAGTCAGTAGCTTCAATCATTTCTGGACGTTTTTCAATGGCAAAAATCAATGAATATTGTAAATGCACAAACAGTAATTTCTCCGCATTGCAAGGTGCAATTCTGAAATTTTTTGCTTTTTCCTGCTCCTCTTGGCATGATAAAGAAGATTCAAAGAGAGTGAGATGCCAGCTCCTTTCATTCAGTCAGTAGCTTCAATCATTTCTGGACGTTTTTCAATGGCAAAAATCAATGAATATTGTAAATGCACAAACAGTAATTTCTCCGCATTGCAAGGTGCAATTCTGAAATTTTTTGCTTTTTCCTGCTCCTCTTAGCATGATAAAGAAGATTCAAAGAGAGTGAGATGCCAGCTCCTTTCATTCAGTCAGTAGCTTCAAACATTTCTGGTATATGAATAACATGATGTTTTTCAATGGCAAAAATCAATGAATATTGTAAATGCACAAACAGTAATTTCTCCGCATTGCAAGGTGCAATTCTGAAATTTTTTGCTTTTTCCTGCTCCTCTTAGCATGATAAAGAAGATTCAAAGAGAGTGAGATGCCAGCTCCTTTCATTCAGTCAGTAGCTTCAATCATTTCTGGACGTTTTTCAATGGCAAAAATCAATGAAGATTGTAAATGCACAAACAGTAATTTCTCCGCATTGCAAGGTGCAATTCTGAATTTTTTTGCTTTTTCCTGCTCCTCTTAGCATGATAAAGAAGATTCAAAGAGAGTGAGATGCCAGCTTCTTTCATTCAGTCAGTAGCTTCAAACATTTCTGGGATATGAATAACATGATGTTTTTCAATGGCAAAAATTAATGAATATTGTAAATGCACAAACAGTAATTTCTCCGCATTGCAAGGTGCAATTCTGAAATTTTTTGCTTTTTCCTGCTCCTCTTAGCATGATAAAGAAGATTCAAAGAGAGTGAGATGCCAGCTCCTTTCATTCAGTCAGTAGCTTCAATCATTTCTGGACGTTTTTCAATGGCAAAAATCAATGAATATTGTAAATGCACAAACAGTAATTTCTCCGCATTGCAAGGTGCAATTCTGAAATTTTTTGCTTTTTCCTGCTCCTCTTAGCATGATAAAGAAGATTCAAAGAGAGTGAGATGCCAGCTCCTTTCATTCAGTCAGTAGCTTCAATCATTTCTGGACGTTTTTCAATGGCAAAAATCAATGAATATTGTAAATGCACAAACAGGAATTTCTCCGCATTGCAAGGTGCAATTCTGAAAATTTTTGCTTTTTCCTGCTCCTCTTAGCATGATAAAGAAGATTCAAAGAGAGTGAGATGCCAGCTCCTTTCATTCAGTCAGTAGCTTCAATCATTTCTGGTATATGAATAACATGATGTTTTTCAATGGCAAAAATCAATGAATATTGTAAATGCACAAACAGTAATTTCTCCGCATTGCAAGTTGCAATTCTGAAATTTTTTGCTTTTTCCTGCTCCTCTTAGCATGATAAAGAAGATTCAAAGAGAGTGAGATGCCAGCTCCTTTCATTCAGTCAGTAGCTTCAATCATTTCTGGACGTTTTTCAATGGCAAAAATCAATGAATATTGTAAATGCACAAACAGTAATTTCTCCGCATTGCAAGGTGCAATTCTGAAATTTTTTGCTTTTTCCTGCTCCTCTTAGCATGATAAAGAAGATTCAAAGAGAGTGAGATGCCAGCTCCTTTCATTCAGTCAGTAGCTTCAATCATTTCTGGATGTTTTTCAATGGCAAAAATCAATGAATATTGTAAATGCACAAACAGTAATTTCTCCGCATTGCAAGGTGCAATTCTGAAATTTTTTGCTTTTTCTTGCTCCTCTTAGCATGATAAAGAAGATTCAAAGAGAGCGAGATGCCAGCTCCTTTCATTCAGTCAGTAGCTTCAAACATTTCTGGTATATGAATAACATGATGTTTTTCAATGGCAAAAATCAATGAATATTGTAAAAGCACAAACAGTAATTTCTCCGCATTGCAAGGTGCAATTCTGAAATTTTTTGCTTTTTCCTGCTCCTCTTAGCATGATAAAGAAGATTCAAAGAGAGTGAGATGCCAGCTCCTTTCATTCAGTCAGTAGCTTCAATCATTTCTGGACGTTTTTCAATGGCAAAAATCAATGAATATTGTAAATGCACAAACAGTAATTTCTCCGCATTGCAAGGTGCAATTCTGAAATTTTTTGCTTTTTCCTGCTCCTCTTAGCATGATAAAGAAGATTCAAAGAGAGTGAGATGCCAGCTCCTTTCATTCAGTCAGTAGCTTCAATCATTTCTGGTATATGAATAACATGATGTTTTTCAATGGCAAAAATCAATGAATATTGTAAATGCACAAACAGTAATTTCTCCACATTGCAAGGTGCAATTCTGAAATTTTTTGCTTTTTCCTGCTCCTCTTAGCATGATAAAGAAGATTCAAAGAGAGTGAGATGCCAGCTCCTTTCATTCAGTCAGTAGCTTCAATCATTTCTGGACGTTTTTCAATGGCAAAAATCAATGAATATTGTAAATGCACAAACAGTAATTTCTCCGCATTGCAAGGTGCAATTCTGAAATTTTTTGCTTTTTCCTGCTCCTCTTAGCATGATAAAGAAGATTCAAAGAGAGCGAGATGCCAGCTCCTTTCATTCAGTCAGTAGCTTCAATCATTTCTGGTATATGAATAACATGATGTTTTTCAATGGCAAAAATCAATGAATATTGTAAATGCACAAACAGTAATTTCTCCGCATTGCAAGGTGCAATTCTGAAATTTTTTGCTTTTTCCTGCTCCTCTTAGCATGATAAAGAAGATTCAAAGAGAGTGAGATGCCAGCTCCTTTCATTCAGTCAGTAGCTTCAATCATTTCTGGACGTTTTTCAATGGCAAAAATCAATGAATATTGTAAATGCACAAACAGTAATTTCTCCGCATTGCAAGGTGTAATTCTGAAATTTTTTGCTTTTTCCTGCTCCTCTTAGCATGATAAAGAAGATTCAAAGAGAGTGAGATGCCAGCTCCTTTCATTCAGTCAGTAGCTTCAAACATTTCTGGTATATGAATAACATGATGTTTTTCAATGGCAAAAATCAATGAATATTGTAAATGCACAAACAGTAATTTCTCCGCATTGCAAGGTGCAATTCTGAAATTTTTTGCTTTTTCCTGCTCCTCTTAGCATGATAAAGAAGATTCAAAGAGAGTGAGATGCCAGCTCCTTTCATTCAGTCAGTAGCTTCAATCATTTCTGGACGTTTTTCAATGGCAAAAATCAATGAATATTGTAAATGCACAAACAGTAATTTCTCCGCATTGCAAGGTGCAATTCTGAAATTTTTTGCTTTTTCCTGCTCCTCTTAGCATGATAAAGAAGATTCAAAGAGAGTGAGATGCCAGCTCCTTTCATTCAGTCAGTAGCTTCAATCATTTCTGGACGTTTTTCAATGGCAAAAATCAATGAATATTGTAAATGCACAAACAGTAATTTCTCCGCATTGCAAGGTGCAATTCTGAAATTTTTTGCTTTTTCCTGCTCCTCTTAGCATGATAAAGAAGATTCAAAGAGAGTGAGATGCCAGCTCCTTTCATTCAGTCAGTAGCTTCAATCATTTCTGGTATATGAATAACATGATGTTTTTCAATGGCAAAAATCAATGAATATTGTAAATGCACAAACAGTAATTTCTCCGCATTGCAAGGTGCAATTCTGAAATTTTTTGCTTTTTCCTGCTCCTCTTAGCATGATAAAGAAGATTCAAAGAGAGTGAGATGCCAGCTCCTTTCATTCAGTCAGCAGCTTCAATCATTTCTGGACATTTTTCAATGGCAAAAATCAATGAATATTGTAAATGCACAAACAGTAATTTCTCCGCATTGCAAGGTGCAATTCTGAAATTTTTTGCTTTTTCCTGCTCCTCTTAGCATGATAAAGAAGATTCAAAGAGAGTGAGATGCCAGCTCCTTTCATTCAGTCAGTAGCTTCAAACATTTCTGGTAAAAGAATAACATGATGTTTTTCAATGGCAAAAATCAATGAATATTGTAAAAGCACAAACAGTAATTTCTCCACATTGCAAGGTGCAATTCTGAAATTTTTTGCTTTTTCCTGCTCCTCTTAGCATGATAAAGAAGATTCAAAGAGAGTGAGATGCCAGCTCCTTTCATTCAGTCAGTAGCTTCAATCATTTCTGGACGTTTTTCAATGGCAAAAATCAATGAATATTGTAAATGCACAAACAGTAATTTCTCCGCATTGCAAGGTGCAATTCTGAAATTTTTTGCTTTTTCCTGCTCCTCTTAGCATGATAAAGAAGATTCAAAGAGTGAGATGCCAGCTCCTTTCATTCAGTCACTAGCTTCAATCATTTCTGGTATATGAATAACATGATGTTTTTCAATGGCAAAAATCAATGAATATTGTAAATGCACAAACAGTAATTTCTCCGCATTGCAAGTTGCAATTCTGAAATTTTTTGCTTTTTCCTGCACCTCTTAGCATGATAAAGAAGATTCAAAGAGAGTGAGATGCCAGCTCCTTTCATTCAGTCAGTAGCTTCAATTATTTCTGGACGTTTTTCAATGGCAAAAATCAATGAATATTGTAAATGCACAAACAGTAATTTCTCCGCATTGCAAGGTGCAATTCTGAAATTTTTTGCTTTTTCCTGCTCCTCTTAGCATGATAAAGAAGATTCAAAGAGAGTGAGATGCCAGCTCCTTTCATTCAGTCAGTTGCTTCAATCATTTCTGGACGTTTTTCAATGGCAAAAATCAGTGAATATAGTAAATGCACAAACAGTAATTTCTCCGCATTGCAAGGTGCAATTCTGAAATTTTTTGCTTTTTCCTGCTCCTCTTAGCATGATAAAGAAGATTCAAAGAGAGTGAGATGCCAGCTCCTTTCATTCAGTCAGTAGCTTCAATCATTTCTGGACGTTTTTCAATGGCAAAAATCAATGAATATTGTAAATGCACAAACAGTAATTTCTCCGCATTGCAAGGTGCAATTCTGAAATTTTTTGCTTTTTCCTGCTCCTCTTTGCATGATAAAGAAGATTCAAAGAGAGTGAGATGCCAGCTCCTTTCATTCAGTCAGTAGCTTCAATCATTTCTGGTATATGAATAACATGATGTTTTTCAATGGCAAAAATCAATGAATATTGTAAATGCACAAACAGTAATTTCTCCGCATTGCAAGGTGCAATTCTGAAATTTTTGGCTTTTTCCTGCTCCTCTTAGCATGATAAAGAAGATTCAAAGAGAGTGAGATGCCAGCTCCTTTCATTCAGTCAGTAGCTTCAATCATTTCTGGATGTTTTTCAATGGCAAAAATCAATGAATATTGTAAATGCACAAACAGTAATTTCTCCGCATTGCAAGGTGCAATTCTGAAATTTCTTGCATTTTCCTGCTCCTCTTAGCATGATAAAGAAGATTCAAAGAGAGTGAGATGCCAGCTCCTTTCATTCAGTCAGTAGCTTCAATCATTTCTGGACGTTTTTCATGGGCAAAAATCAATGAATATTGTAAATGCACAAACAGTAATTTCTCCGCATTGCAAGGTGCAATTCTGAAATTTTTTGCTTTTTCCTGCTCCTCTTAGCATGATAAAGAAGATTCAAAGAGAGTGAGATGCCAGCTCCTTTCATTCAGTCAGTAGCTTCAAACATTTCTGGTATATGAATAACATGATGTTTTTCAATGGCAAAAATCAATGAATATTGTAAATGCACAAACAGTAATTTCTCCGCATTGCAAGGTGCAATTCTGAAATTTTTTGCTTTTTCCTGCTCCTCTTAGCATGATAAAGAAGATTCAAAGAGAGTGAGATGCCAGCTCCTTTCATTCAGTCAGTAGCTTCAATCATTTCTGGTATATGAATAACATGATGTTTTTCAATGGCAAAAATCAATGAATATTGTAAATGCACAAACAGTAATTTCTCCGCATTGCAAGTTGCAATTCTGAAATTTTTTGCTTTTTCCTGCTCCTCTTAGCATGATAAAGAAGATTCAAAGAGAGTGAGATGCCAGCTCCTTTCATTCAGTCAGTAGCTTCAATCATTTCTGGACGTTTTTCAATGGCAAAAATCAATGAATATTGTAAATGCACAAACAGTAATTTCTCCGCATTGCAAGGTGCAATTCTGAAATTTTTTGCTTTTTCCTGCTCCTCTTAGCATGATAAAGAAGATTCAAAGAGAGTGAGATGCCAGCTCCTTTCATTCAGTCAGTAGCTTCAATCATTTCTGGACGTTTTTCAATGGCAAAAATCAATGAATATTGTAAATGCACAAACAGTAATTTCTCCGCATTGCAAGGTGCAATTCTGAAATTTTTTGCTTTTTCCTGCTCCTCTTAGCATGATAAAGAAGATTCAAAGAGAGTGAGATGCCAGCTCCTTTCATTCAGTCAGTAGCTTCAAACATTTCTGGTATATGAATAACATGATGTTTTTCAATGGCAAAAATCAATGAATATTGTAAAAGCACAAACAGTAATTTCTCCGCATTGCAAGGTGCAATTCTGAAATTTTTTGCTTTTTCCTGCTCCTCTTAGCATGATAAAGAAGATTCAAAGAGAGTGAGATGCCAGCTCCTTTCATTCAGTCAGTAGCTTCAATCATTTCTGGACGTTTTTCAATGGCAAAAATCAATGAATATTGTAAATGCACAAACAGTAATTTCTCCGCATTGCAAGGCGCAATTCTGAAATTTTTTGCTTTTTCCTGCTCCTCTTAGCATGATAAAGAAGATTCAAAGAGAGTGAGATGCCAGCTCCTTTCATTCAGTCAGTAGCTTCAATCATTTCTGGTATATGAATAACATGATGTTTTTCAATGGCAAAAATCAATGAATATTGTAAATGCACAAACAGTAATTTCTCCACATTGCAAGGTGCAATTCTGAAATTTTTTGCTTTTTCCTGCTCCTCTTAGCATGATAAAGAAGATTCAAAGAGAGTGAGATGCCAGCTCCTTTCATTCAGTCAGTAGCTTCAATAATTTCTGGACGTTTTTCAATGGCAAAAATCAATGAATATTGTAAATGCACAAACAGTAATTTCTCCGCATTGCAAGGTGCAATTCTGAAATTTTTTGCTTTTTCCTGCTCCTCTTAGCATGATAAAGAAGATTCAAAGAGAGCGAGATGCCAGCTCCTTTCATTCAGTCAGTAGCTTCAATCATTTCTGGTATATGAATAACATGATGTTTTTCAATGGCAAAAATCAATGAATATTGTAAATGCACAAACAGTAATTTCTCCGCATTGCAAGGTGCAATTCTGAAATTTTTTGCTTTTTCCTGCTCCTCTTAGCATGATAAAGAAGATTCAAAGAGAGTGAGATGCCAGCTCCTTTCATTCAGTCAGTAGCTTCAATCATTTCTGGACGTTTTTCAATGGCAAAAATCAATGAATATTGTAAATGCACAAACAGTAATTTCTCCGCATTGCAAGGTGCAATTCTGAAATTTTTTGCTTTTTCCTGCTCTTCTTAGCATGATAAAGAAGATTCAAAGAGAGTGAGATGCCAGCTCCTTTCATTCAGTCAGTAGCTTCAAACATTTCTAGTATATGAATAACATGATGTTTTTCAATGGCAAAAATCAATGAATATTGTAAATGCACAAACAGTAATTTCTCCGCATTGCAAGGTGCAATTCTGAAATTTTTTGCTTTTTCCTGCTCCTCTTAGCATGATAAAGAAGATTCAAAGAGAGTGAGATGCCAGCTCCTTTCATTCAGTCAGTAACTTCAATCATTTCTGGACGTTTTTCAATGGCAAAAATCAATGAATATTGTAAATGCACAAACAGTAATTTCTCCGCATTGCAAGGTGCAATTCTGAAATTTTTTGCTTTTTCCTGCTCCTCTTAGCATGATAAAGAAGATTCAAAGAGAGTGAGATGCCAGCTCCTTTCATTCAGTCAGTAGCTTCAATCATTTCTGGACGTTTTTCAATGGCAAAAATCAATGAATATTGTAAATGCACAAACAGTAATTTCTCCGCATTGCAAGGTGCAATTCTGAAATTTTTTGCTTTTTTCTGCTCCTCTTAGCATGATAAAGAAGATTCAAAGAGAGTGAGATGCCAGCTCCTTTCATTCAGTCAGTAGCTTCAATCATTTCTGGTATATGAATAACATGATGTTTTTCAATGGCAAAAATCAATGAATATTGTAAATGCACAAACAGTAATTTCTCCGCATTGCAAGGTGCAATTCTGAAATTTTTTGCTTTTTCCTGCTCCTCTTAGCATGATAAAGAAGATTCAAAGAGAGTGAGATGCCAGCTCCTTTCATTCAGTCAGCAGCTTCAATCATTTCTGGACATTTTTCAATGGCAAAAATCAATGAATATTGTAAATGCACAAACAGTAATTTCTCCGCATTGCAAGGTGCAATTCTGAAATTTTTTGCTTTTTCCTGCTCCTCTTAGCATGATAAAGAAGATTCAAAGAGAGTGAGATGCCAGCTCCTTTCATTCAGTCAGTAGCTTCAAACATTTCTGGTATATGAATAACATGATGTTTTTCAATGGCAAAAATCAATGAATATTGTAAAAGCACAAACAGTAATTTCTCCGCATTGCAAGGTGCAATTCTGAAATTTTTTGCTTTTTCCTGCTCCTCTTAGCATGATAAAGAAGATTCAAAGAGAGTGAGATGCCAGCTCCTTTCATTCAGTCAGTAGCTTCAATCATTTCTGGACGTTTTTCAATGGCAAAAATCAATGAATATTGTAAATGCACAAACAGTAATTTCTCCGCATTGCAAGGTGCAATTCTGAATTTTTTTGCTTTTTCCTGCTCCTCTTAGCATGATAAAGAAGATTCAAAGAGAGTGAGATGCCAGCTCCTTTCATTCAGTCAGTAGCTTCAATCATTTCTGGTATATGAATAACATGATGTTTTTCAATGGCAAAAATCAATGAATATTGTAAATGCACAAACAGTAATTTCTCCGCATTGCAAGGTGCAATTCTGAAATTTTTTGCTTTTTCCTGCTCCTCTTAGCATGATAAAGAAGATTCAAAGAGAGTGAGATGCCAGCTCCTTTCATTCAGTCAGTAGCTTCAATTATTTCTGGACGTTTTTCAATGGCAAAAATCAATGAATATTGTAAATGCACAAACAGTAATTTCTCCGCATTGCAAGGTGCAATTCTGAAATTTTTTGCTTTTTCCTGCTCCTCTTAGCATGATAAAGAAGATTCAAAGAGAGTGAGATGCCAGCTCCTTTCATTCAGTCAGTTGCTTCAATCATTTCTGGACGTTTTTCAATGGCAAAAATCAGTGAATATTGTAAATGCACAAACAGTAATTTCTCCGCATTGCAAGGTGCAATTCTGAAATTTTTTGCTTTTTCCTGCTCCTCTTAGCATGATAAAGAAGATTCAAAGAGAGTGAGATGCCAGCTCCTTTCATTCAGTCAGTAGCTTCAATCATTTCTGGACGTTTTTCAATGGCAAAAATCAATGAATATTGTAAATGCACAAACAGTAATTTCTCCGCATTGCAAGGTGCAATTCTGAAATTTTTTGCTTTTTCCTGCTCCTCTTTGCATGATAAAGAAGATTCAAAGAGAGTGAGATGCCAGCTCCTTTCATTCAGTCAGTAGCTTCAATCATTTCTGGTATATGAATAACATGATGTTTTTCAATGGCAAAAATCAATGAATATTGTAAATGCACAAACAGTAATTTCTCCGCATTGCAAGGTGCAATTCTGAAATTTTTGGCTTTTTCCTGCTCCTCTTAGCATGATAAAGAAGATTCAAAGAGAGTGAGATGCCAGCTCCTTTCATTCAGTCAGCAGCTTCAATCATTTCTGGACATTTTTCAATGGCAAAAATCAATGAATATTGTAAATGCACAAACAGTAATTTCTCCGCATTGCAAGGTGCAATTCTGAAATTTTTTGCTTTTTCCTGCTCCTCTTAGCATGATAAAGAAGATTCAAAGAGAGTGAGATGCCAGCTCCTTTCATTCAGTCAGTAGCTTCAAACATTTCTGGTATATGAATAACATGATGTTTTTCAATGGCAAAAATCAATGAATATTGTAAAAGCACAAACAGTAATTTCTCCGCATTGCAAGGTGCAATTCTGAAATTTTTTGCTTTTTCCTGCTCCTCTTAGCATGATAAAGAAGATTCAAAGAGAGTGAGATGCCAGCTCCTTTCATTCAGTCAGTAGCTTCAATCATTTCTGGACGTTTTTCAATGGCAAAAATCAATGAATATTGTAAATGCACAAACAGTAATTTCTCCGCATTGCAAGGTGCAATTCTGAAATTTTTTGCTTTTTCCTGCTCCTCTTAGCATGATAAAGAAGATTCAAAGAGAGTGAGATGCCAGCTCCTTTCATTCAGTCAGTAGCTTCAATCATTTCTGGTATATGAATAACATGATGTTTTTCAATGGCAAAAATCAATGAATATTGTAAATGCACAAACAGTAATTTCTCCGCATTGCAAGTTGCAATTCTGAAATTTTTTGCTTTTTCCTGCTCCTCTTAGCATGATAAAGAAGATTCAAAGAGAGTGAGATGCCAGCTCCTTTCATTCAGTCAGTAGCTTCAATTATTTCTGGACGTTTTTCAATGGCAAAAATCAATGAATATTGTAAATGCACAAACAGTAATTTCTCCGCATTGCAAGGTGCAATTCTGAAATTTTTTGCTTTTTCCTGCTCCTCTTAGCATGATAAAGAAGATTCAAAGAGAGTGAGATGCCAGCTCCTTTCATTCAGTCAGTTGCTTCAATCATTTCTGGACGTTTTTCAATGGCAAAAATCAGTGAATATTGTAAATGCACAAACAGTAATTTCTCCGCATTGCAAGGTGCAATTCTGAAATTTTTTGCTTTTTCCTGCTCCTCTTAGCATGATAAAGAAGATTCAAAGAGAGTGAGATGCCAGCTCCTTTCATTCAGTCAGTAGCTTCAATCATTTCTGGACGTTTTTCAATGGCAAAAATCAATGAATATTGTAAATGCACAAACAGTAATTTCTCCGCATTGCAAGGTGCAATTCTGAAATTTTTTGCTTTTTCCTGCTCCTCTTTGCATGATAAAGAAGATTCAAAGAGAGTGAGATGCCAGCTCCTTTCATTCAGTCAGTAGCTTCAATCATTTCTGGTATATGAATAACATGATGTTTTTCAATGGCAAAAATCAATGAATATTGTAAATGCACAAACAGTAATTTCTCCGCATTGCAAGGTGCAATTCTGAAATTTTTGGCTTTTTCCTGCTCCTCTTAGCATGATAAAGAAGATTCAAAGAGAGTGAGATGCCAGCTCCTTTCATTCAGTCAGTAGCTTCAATCATTTCTGGATGTTTTTCAATGGCAAAAATCAATGAATATTGTAAATGCACAAACAGTAATTTCTCCGCATTGCAAGGTGCAATTCTGAAATTTCTTGCATTTTCCTGCTCCTCTTAGCATGATAAAGAAGATTCAAAGAGAGTGAGATGCCAGCTCCTTTCATTCAGTCAGTAGCTTCAATCATTTCTGGACGTTTTTCAATGGCAAAAATCAATGAATATTGTAAATGCACAAACAGTAATTTCTCCGCATTGCAAGGTGCAATTCTGAAATTTTTTGCTTTTTCCTGCTCCTCTTAGCATGATAAAGAAGATTCAAAGAGAGTGAGATGCCAGCTCCTTTCATTCAGTCAGTAGCTTCAAACATTTCTGGTATATGAATAACATGATGTTTTTCAATGGCAAAAATCAATGAATATTGTAAATGCACAAACAGTAATTTCTCCGCATTGCAAGGTGCAATTCTGAAATTTTTTGCTTTTTCCTGCTCCTCTTAGCATGATAAAGAAGATTCAAAGAGAGTGAGATGCCAGCTCCTTTCATTCAGTCAGTAGCTTCAATCATTTCTGGACGTTTTTCAATGGCAAAAATCAATGAATATTGTAAATGCACAAACAGTAATTTCTCCGCATTGCAAGGTGCAATTCTGAAATTTTTTGCTTTTTCCTGCTCCTCTTAGCATGATAAAGAAGATTCAAAGAGAGTGAGATGCCAGCTCCTTTCATTCAGTCAGTAGCTTCAATCATTTCTGGACGTTTTTCAATGGCAAAAATCAATGAATATTGTAAATGCACAAACAGTAATTTCTCCGCATTGCAAGGTGCAATTCTGAAATTTTTTGCTTTTTCCTGCTCTTCTTAGCATGATAAAGAAGATTCAAAGAGAGTGAGATGCCAGCTCCTTTCATTCAGTCAGTAGCTTCAAACATTTCTAGTATATGAATAACATGATGTTTTTCAATGGCAAAAATCAATGAATATTGTAAATGCACAAACAGTAATTTCTCCGCATTGCAAGGTGCAATTCTGAAATTTTTTGCTTTTTCCTGCTCCTCTTAGCATGATAAAGAAGATTCAAAGAGAGTGAGATGCCAGCTCCTTTCATTCAGTCAGTAACTTCAATCATTTCTGGACGTTTTTCAATGGCAAAAATCAATGAATATTGTAAATGCACAAACAGTAATTTCTCCGCATTGCAAGGTGCAATTCTGAAATTTTTTGCTTTTTCCTGCTCCTCTTAGCATGATAAAGAAGATTCAAAGAGAGTGAGATGCCAGCTCCTTTCATTCAGTCAGTAGCTTCAATCATTTCTGGACGTTTTTCAATGGCAAAAATCAATGAATATTGTAAATGCACAAACAGTAATTTCTCCGCATTGCAAGGTGCAATTCTGAAATTTTTTGCTTTTTTCTGCTCCTCTTAGCATGATAAAGAAGATTCAAAGAGAGTGAGATGCCAGCTCCTTTCATTCAGTCAGTAGCTTCAATCATTTCTGGTATATGAATATCATGATGTTTTTCAATGGCAAAAATCAATGAATATTGTAAATGCACAAACAGTAATTTCTCCGCATTGCAAGGTGCAATTCTGAAATTTTTTGCTTTTTCCTGCTCCTCTTAGCATGATAAAGAAGATTCAAAGAGAGTGAGATGCCAGCTCCTTTCATTCAGTCAGCAGCTTCAATCATTTCTGGACATTTTTCAATGGCAAAAATCAATGAATATTGTAAATGCACAAACAGTAATTTCTCCGCATTGCAAGGTGCAATTCTGAAATTTTTTGCTTTTTCCTGCTCCTCTTAGCATGATAAAGAAGATTCAAAGAGAGTGAGATGCCAGCTCCTTTCATTCAGTCAGTAGCTTCAAACATTTCTGGTATATGAATAACATGATGTTTTTCAATGGCAAAAATCAATGAATATTGTAAAAGCACAAACAGTAATTTCTCCGCATTGCAAGGTGCAATTCTGAAATTTTTTGCTTTTTCCTGCTCCTCTTAGCATGATAAAGAAGATTCAAAGAGAGTGAGATGCCAGCTCCTTTCATTCAGTCAGTAGCTTCAATCATTTCTGGACGTTTTTCAATGGCAAAAATCAATGAATATTGTAAATGCACAAACAGTAATTTCTCCGCATTGCAAGGTGCAATTCTGAATTTTTTTGCTTTTTCCTGCTCCTCTTAGCATGATAAAGAAGATTCAAAGAGAGTGAGATGCCAGCTCCTTTCATTCAGTCAGTAGCTTCAATCATTTCTGGTATATGAATAACATGATGTTTTTCAATGGCAAAAATCAATGAATATTGTAAATGCACAAACAGTAATTTCTCCGCATTGCAAGGTGCAATTCTGAAATTTTTTGCTTTTTCCTGCTCCTCTTAGCATGATAAAGAAGATTCAAAGAGAGTGAGATGCCAGCTCCTTTCATTCAGTCAGTAGCTTCAATTATTTCTGGACGTTTTTCAATGGCAAAAATCAATGAATATTGTAAATGCACAAACAGTAATTTCTCCGCATTGCAAGGTGCAATTCTGAAATTTTTTGCTTTTTCCTGCTCCTCTTAGCATGATAAAGAAGATTCAAAGAGAGTGAGATGCCAGCTCCTTTCATTCAGTCAGTTGCTTCAATCATTTCTGGACGTTTTTCAATGGCAAAAATCAGTGAATATTGTAAATGCACAAACAGTAATTTCTCCGCATTGCAAGGTGCAATTCTGAAATTTTTTGCTTTTTCCTGCTCCTCTTAGCATGATAAAGAAGATTCAAAGAGAGTGAGATGCCAGCTCCTTTCATTCAGTCAGTAGCTTCAATCATTTCTGGACGTTTTTCAATGGCAAAAATCAATGAATATTGTAAATGCACAAACAGTAATTTCTCCGCATTGCAAGGTGCAATTCTGAAATTTTTTGCTTTTTCCTGCTCCTCTTTGCATGATAAAGAAGATTCAAAGAGAGTGAGATGCCAGCTCCTTTCATTCAGTCAGTAGCTTCAATCATTTCTGGTATATGAATAACATGATGTTTTTCAATGGCAAAAATCAATGAATATTGTAAATGCACAAACAGTAATTTCTCCGCATTGCAAGGTGCAATTCTGAAATTTTTGGCTTTTTCCTGCTCCTCTTAGCATGATAAAGAAGATTCAAAGAGAGTGAGATGCCAGCTCCTTTCATTCAGTCAGCAGCTTCAATCATTTCTGGACATTTTTCAATGGCAAAAATCAATGAATATTGTAAATGCACAAACAGTAATTTCTCCGCATTGCAAGGTGCAATTCTGAAATTTTTTGCTTTTTCCTGCTCCTCTTAGCATGATAAAGAAGATTCAAAGAGAGTGAGATGCCAGCTCCTTTCATTCAGTCAGTAGCTTCAAACATTTCTGGTATATGAATAACATGATGTTTTTCAATGGCAAAAATCAATGAATATTGTAAAAGCACAAACAGTAATTTCTCCGCATTGCAAGGTGCAATTCTGAAATTTTTTGCTTTTTCCTGCTCCTCTTAGCATGATAAAGAAGATTCAAAGAGAGTGAGATGCCAGCTCCTTTCATTCAGTCAGTAGCTTCAATCATTTCTGGACGTTTTTCAATGGCAAAAATCAATGAATATTGTAAATGCACAAACAGTAATTTCTCCGCATTGCAAGGTGCAATTCTGAAATTTTTTGCTTTTTCCTGCTCCTCTTAGCATGATAAAGAAGATTCAAAGAGAGTGAGATGCCAGCTCCTTTCATTCAGTCAGTAGCTTCAATCATTTCTGGTATATGAATAACATGATGTTTTTCAATGGCAAAAATCAATGAATATTGTAAATGCACAAACAGTAATTTCTCCGCATTGCAAGTTGCAATTCTGAAATTTTTTGCTTTTTCCTGCTCCTCTTAGCATGATAAAGAAGATTCAAAGAGAGTGAGATGCCAGCTCCTTTCATTCAGTCAGTAGCTTCAATTATTTCTGGACGTTTTTCAATGGCAAAAATCAATGAATATTGTAAATGCACAAACAGTAATTTCTCCGCATTGCAAGGTGCAATTCTGAAATTTTTTGCTTTTTCCTGCTCCTCTTAGCATGATAAAGAAGATTCAAAGAGAGTGAGATGCCAGCTCCTTTCATTCAGTCAGTTGCTTCAATCATTTCTGGACGTTTTTCAATGGCAAAAATCAGTGAATATTGTAAATGCACAAACAGTAATTTCTCCGCATTGCAAGGTGCAATTCTGAAATTTTTTGCTTTTTCCTGCTCCTCTTAGCATGATAAAGAAGATTCAAAGAGAGTGAGATGCCAGCTCCTTTCATTCAGTCAGTAGCTTCAATCATTTCTGGACGTTTTTCAATGGCAAAAATCAATGAATATTGTAAATGCACAAACAGTAATTTCTCCGCATTGCAAGGTGCAATTCTGAAATTTTTTGCTTTTTCCTGCTCCTCTTTGCATGATAAAGAAGATTCAAAGAGAGTGAGATGCCAGCTCCTTTCATTCAGTCAGTAGCTTCAATCATTTCTGGTATATGAATAACATGATGTTTTTCAATGGCAAAAATCAATGAATATTGTAAATGCACAAACAGTAATTTCTCCGCATTGCAAGGTGCAATTCTGAAATTTTTGGCTTTTTCCTGCTCCTCTTAGCATGATAAAGAAGATTCAAAGAGAGTGAGATGCCAGCTCCTTTCATTCAGTCAGTAGCTTCAATCATTTCTGGATGTTTTTCAATGGCAAAAATCAATGAATATTGTAAATGCACAAACAGTAATTTCTCCGCATTGCAAGGTGCAATTCTGAAATTTCTTGCATTTTCCTGCTCCTCTTAGCATGATAAAGAAGATTCAAAGAGAGTGAGATGCCAGCTCCTTTCATTCAGTCAGTAGCTTCAATCATTTCTGGACGTTTTTCAATGGCAAAAATCAATGAATATTGTAAATGCACAAACAGTAATTTCTCCGCATTGCAAGGTGCAATTCTGAAATTTTTTGCTTTTTCCTGCTCCTCTTAGCATGATAAAGAAGATTCAAAGAGAGTGAGATGCCAGCTCCTTTCATTCAGTCAGTAGCTTCAAACATTTCTGGTATATGAATAACATGATGTTTTTCAATGGCAAAAATCAATGAATATTGTAAATGCACAAACAGTAATTTCTCCGCATTGCAAGGTGCAATTCTGAAATTTTTTGCTTTTTCCTGCTCCTCTTAGCATGATAAAGAAGATTCAAAGAGAGTGAGATGCCAGCTCCTTTCATTCAGTCAGTAGCTTCAATCATTTCTGGACGTTTTTCAATGGCAAAAATCAATGAATATTGTAAATGCACAAACAGTAATTTCTCCGCATTGCAAGGTGCAATTCTGAAATTTTTTGCTTTTTCCTGCTCCTCTTAGCATGATAAAGAAGATTCAAAGAGAGTGAGATGCCAGCTTCTTTCATTCAGTCAGTAGCTTCAAACATTTCTGGGATATGAATAACATGATGTTTTTCAATGGCAAAAATTAATGAATATTGTAAATGCACAAACAGTAATTTCTCCGCATTGCAAGGTGCAATTCTGAAATTTTTTGCTTTTTCCTGCTCCTCTTAGCATGATAAAGAAGATTCAAAGAGAGTGAGATGCCAGCTCCTTTCATTCAGTCAGTAGCTTCAATCATTTCTGGACGTTTTTCAATGGCAAAAATCAATGAATATTGTAAATGCACAAACAGTAATTTCTCCGCATTGCAAGGTGCAATTCTGAAATTTTTTGCTTTTTCCTGCTCCTCTTAGCATGATAAAGAAGATTCAAAGAGAGTGAGATGCCAGCTCCTTTCATTCAGTCAGTAGCTTCAATCATTTCTGGACGTTTTTCAATGGCAAAAATCAATGAATATTGTAAATGCACAAACAGTAATTTCTCCGCATTGCAAGGTGCAATTCTGAAATTTTTTGCTTTTTCCTGCTCCTCTTTGCATGATAAAGAAGATTCAAAGAGAGTGAGATGCCAGCTCCTTTCATTCAGTCAGTAGCTTCAATCATTTCTGGTATATGAATAACATGATGTTTTTCAATGGCAAAAATCAATGAATATTGTAAATGCACAAACAGTAATTTCTCCGCATTGCAAGGTGCAATTCTGAAATTTTTGGCTTTTTCCTGCTCCTCTTAGCATGATAAAGAAGATTCAAAGAGAGTGAGATGCCAGCTCCTTTCATTCAGTCAGTAGCTTCAATCATTTCTGGATGTTTTTCAATGGCAAAAATCAATGAATATTGTAAATGCACAAACAGTAATTTCTCCGCATTGCAAGGTGCAATTCTGAAATTTCTTGCATTTTCCTGCTCCTCTTAGCATGATAAAGAAGATTCAAAGAGAGTGAGATGCCAGCTCCTTTCATTCAGTCAGTAGCTTCAATCATTTCTGGACGTTTTTCAATGGCAAAAATCAATGAATATTGTAAATGCACAAACAGTAATTTCTCCGCATTGCAAGGTGCAATTCTGAAATTTTTTGCTTTTTCCTGCTCCTCTTAGCATGATAAAGAAGATTCAAAGAGAGTGAGATGCCAGCTCCTTTCATTCAGTCAGTAGCTTCAATCATTTCTGGACGTTTTTCAATGGCAAAAATCAATGAATATTGTAAATGCACAAACAGTAATTTCTCCGCATTGCAAGGTGCAATTCTGAAATTTTTTGCTTTTTCCTGCTCCTCTTTGCATGATAAAGAAGATTCAAAGAGAGTGAGATGCCAGCTCCTTTCATTCAGTCAGTAGCTTCAATCATTTCTGGTATATGAATAACATGATGTTTTTCAATGGCAAAAATCAATGAATATTGTAAATGCACAAACAGTAATTTCTCCGCATTGCAAGGTGCAATTCTGAAATTTTTGGCTTTTTCCTGCTCCTCTTAGCATGATAAAGAAGATTCAAAGAGAGTGAGATGCCAGCTCCTTTCATTCAGTCAGTAGCTTCAATCATTTCTGGATGTTTTTCAATGGCAAAAATCAATGAATATTGTAAATGCACAAACAGTAATTTCTCCGCATTGCAAGGTGCAATTCTGAAATTTCTTGCATTTTCCTGCTCCTCTTAGCATGATAAAGAAGATTCAAAGAGAGTGAGATGCCAGCTCCTTTCATTCAGTCAGTAGCTTCAATCATTTCTGGACGTTTTTCAATGGCAAAAATCAATGAATATTGTAAATGCACAAACAGTAATTTCTCCGCATTGCAAGGTGCAATTCTGAAATTTTTTGCTTTTTCCTGCTCCTCTTAGCATGATAAAGAAGATTCAAAGAGAGTGAGATGCCAGCTCCTTTCATTCAGTCAGTAGCTTCAAACATTTCTGGTATATGAATAACATGATGTTTTTCAATGGCAAAAATCAATGAATATTGTAAATGCACAAACAGTAATTTCTCCGCATTGCAAGGTGCAATTCTGAAATTTTTTGCTTTTTCCTGCTCCTCTTAGCATGATAAAGAAGATTCAAAGAGAGTGAGATGCCAGCTCCTTTCATTCAGTCAGTAGCTTCAATCATTTCTGGACGTTTTTCAATGGCAAAAATCAATGAATATTGTAAATGCACAAACAGTAATTTCTCCGCATTGCAAGGTGCAATTCTGAAATTTTTTGCTTTTTCCTGCTCCTCTTAGCATGATAAAGAAGATTCAAAGAGAGTGAGATGCCAGCTTCTTTCATTCAGTCAGTAGCTTCAAACATTTCTGGGATATGAATAACATGATGTTTTTCAATGGCAAAAATTAATGAATATTGTAAATGCACAAACAGTAATTTCTCCGCATTGCAAGGTGCAATTCTGAAATTTTTTGCTTTTTCCTGCTCCTCTTAGCATGATAAAGAAGATTCAAAGAGAGTGAGATGCCAGCTCCTTTCATTCAGTCAGTAGCTTCAATCATTTCTGGACGTTTTTCAATGGCAAAAATCAATGAATATTGTAAATGCACAAACAGTAATTTCTCCGCATTGCAAGGTGCAATTCTGAAATTTTTTGCTTTTTCCTGCTCCTCTTAGCATGATAAAGAAGATTCAAAGAGAGTGAGATGCCAGCTCCTTTCATTCAGTCAGTAGCTTCAATCATTTCTGGACGTTTTTCAATGGCAAAAATCAATGAATATTGTAAATGCACAAACAGTAATTTCTCCGCATTGCAAGGTGCAATTCTGAAATTTTTTGCTTTTTCCTGCTCCTCTTAGCATGATAAAGAAGATTCAAAGAGAGTGAGATGCCAGCTCCTTTCATTCAGTCAGTAGCTTCAATCATTTCTGGACGTTTTTCAATGACAAAAATCAATGAATATTGTAAATGCACAAACAGTAATTTCTCCGCATTGCAAGATGCAATTCTGAAATTTTTTGCTTTTTCCTGCTCCTCTTAGCATGATAAAAAAGATTCAAAGAGAGTGAGATGCCAGCTCCTTTCATTCAGTCAGTAGCTTCAATCATTTCTGGACGTTTTTCAATGGCAAAAATCAATGAATATTGTAAATGCACAAACAGTAATTTCTCCGCATTGCAAGGTGCAATTCTGAAATTTTTTGCTTTTTCCTGCTCCTCTTAGCATGATAAAGAAGATTCAAAGAGAGTGAGATGCCAGCTCCTTTCATTCAGTCAGTAGCTTCAATCATTTCTGGACGTTTTTCAATGGCAAAAATCAATGAATATTGTAAATGCACAAACAGTAATTTCTCCGCATTGCAAGGTGCAATTTTGAAATTTTTTGCTTTTTCCTGCTCCTCTTAGCATGATAAAGAAGATTCAAAGAGAGTGCGATGCCAGCTCCTTTCATTCAGTCAGTAGCTTCAGTCATTTCTGGACGTTTTTCAATGGCAAAAATCAATGAATATTGTAAATGCACAAACAGTAATTTCTCCGCATTGCAAGGTGCAATTCTGAAATTTTTTGCTTTTTCCTGCTCCTCTTAGCATGATAAAGAAGATTCAAAGAGAGTGAGATGCCAGCTCCTTTCATTCAGTCAGTAGCTTCAAACATTTCTGGTATAAACATTTCTGGACGTTTTTCAATGGCAAAAATCAATGAATATTGTAAATGCACAAACAGTAATATCTCCACATTGCAAGGTGCAATTCTGAAATTTTTTGCTTTTTCCTGCTAATCCTAGCATGATAAAGAAGATTCAAATAGAGTGAGATGCCAGCTGCTTTCATTCAGTCAGTAGCTTCAAACATTTCTGGACGTTTTTCAATGGCAAAAATCAATGAATATTGTAAATGCACAAACAGTAATTTCTCCGCATTGCAAGGTGCAATTCTGAAATTTTTTGCTTTTTCCTGCTCCTCTTAGCATGATAAAGAAGATTCAAAGAGAGTGAGATGCCAGCTCCTTTCATTCAGTCAGTAGCTTCAATCATTTCTGGTATATGAATAACATGATGTTTTTCAATGGCAAAAATCAATGAATATTGTAAATGCACAAACAGTAATTTCTCCGCATTGCAAGTTGCAATTCTGAAATTTTTTGCTTTTTCCTGCTCCTCTTAGCATGATAAAGAAGATTCAAAGAGAGTGAGATTCCAGCTCCTTTCATTCAGTCAGTAGCTTCAATCATTTCTGGACGTTTTTCAATGGCAAAAATCAATGAATATTGTAAATGCACAAACAGTAATTTCTCCGCATTGCAAGGTGCAATTCTGAAATTTTTTGCTTTTTCCTGCTCCTCTTAGCATGATAAAGAAGATTCAAAGAGAGTGAGATGCCAGCTCCTTTCATTCAGTCAGTAGCTTCAATCATTTCTGGACGTTTTTCAATGACAAAAATCAATGAATATTGTAAATGCACAAACAGTAATTTCTCCGCATTGCAAGATGCAATTCTGAAATTTTTTGCTTTTTCCTGCTCCTCTTAGCATGATAAAAAAGATTCAAAGAGAGTGAGATGCCAGCTCCTTTCATTCAGTCAGTAGCTTCAATCATTTCTGGACGTTTTTCAATGGCAAAAATCAATGAATATTGTAAATGCACAAACAGTAATTTCTCCGCATTGCAAGGTGCAATTCTGAAATTTTTTGCTTTTTCCTGCTCCTCTTAGCATGATAAAGAAGATTCAAAGAGAGTGAGATGCCAGCTCCTTTCATTCAGTCAGTAGCTTCAATCATTTCTGGACGTTTTTCAATGGCAAAAATCAATGAATATTGTAAATGCACAAACAGTAATTTCTCAGCATTGCAAGGTGCAATTTTGAAATTTTTTGCTTTTTCCTGCTCCTCTTAGCATGATAAAGAAGATTCAAAGAGAGTGCGATGCCAGCTCCTTTCATTCAGTCAGTAGCTTCAGTCATTTCTGGACGTTTTTCAATGGCAAAAATCAATGAATATTGTAAATGCACAAACAGTAATTTCTCCGCATTGCAAGGTGCAATTCTGAAATTTTTTGCTTTTTCCTGCTCCTCTTAGCATGATAAAGAAGATTCAAAGAGAGTGAGATGCCAGCTCCTTTCATTCAGTCAGTAGCTTCAAACATTTCTGGTATAAACATTTCTGGACGTTTTTCAATGGCAAAAATCAATGAATATTGTAAATGCACAAACAGTAATATCTCCACATTGCAAGGTGCAATTCTGAAATTTTTTCTTTTTCCTGCTAATCCTAGCATGATAAAGAGGATTCAAATAGAGTGAGATGCCAGCTCCTTTCATTCAGTCAGTAGCTTCAAACATTTCTGGACGTTTTTCAATGGCAAAATTCAATGAATATTGTAAATGCACAAACAGTAATATCTCCACATTGCCAGGTGCAATTCTGAAATTTTTTGCTTTTTCCTGCTAATCCTAGCATGATAAAGAAGATTCAAAGAGAGTGAGATGCCAGCTCCTTTCATTCAGTCAGTAGCTTCAATCAATTCTGGACGTTTTTCAATGGCAAAAATCAATGAATATTGTAAATGCACAAACAGTAATTTCTCCGCATTGCAAGGTGCAATTCTGAAATTTTTTGCTTTTTCCTGCTCCTCTTAGCATGATAAAGAAGATTCAAAGAGAGTGAGATGCCAGCTCCTTTCATTCAGTCAGTAGCTTCAATCATTTCTGGACGTTTTTCAATGGCAAAAATCAATGAATATTGTAAATGCACAAACAGTAATTTCTCCGCATTGCAAGGTGCAATTCTGAAATTTTTTGCTTTTTCCTGCTCCTCTTAGCATGATAAAGAAGATTCAAAGAGAGTGAGATGCCAGCTCCTTTCATTCAGTCAGTAGCTTCAATCATTTCTGGTATATGAATAACATGATGTTTTTCAATGGCAAAAATCAATGAATATTGTAAATGCACAAACAGTAATTTCTCCGCATTGCAAGGTGCAATTCTGAAATTTTTTGCTTTTTCCTGCTCCTCTTAGCATGATAAAGAAGATTCAAAGAGAGTGAGATGCCAGCTCCTTTCATTCAGTCAGTAGCTTCAATCATTTCTGGACGTTTTTCAATGGCAAAAATCAATGAATATTGTAAATGCACAAACAGTAATTTCTCCGCATTGCAAGATGCAATTCTGAAATTTTTTGCTTTTTCCTGCTCCTCTTAGCATGATAAAGAAGATTCAAAGAGAGTGAGATGCCAGCTCCTTTCATTCAGTCAGTAGCTTCAGTCATTTCTGGACGTTTTTCAATGCAAAAATCAATGAATATTGTAAATGCACAAACAGTAATTTCTCCGCATTGCAAGGTGCAATTCTGAAATTTTTTGCTTTTTCCTGCTCCTCTTAGCATGATAAAGAAGATTCAAAGAGAGTGAGATGCCATCTCCTTTCATTCAGTCAGTAGCTTCAATCATTTCTGGTATATGAAGAACATGATGTTTTTCAATGGCAAAAATCAATGAATATTGTAAATGCACAAACAGTAATTTCTCCGCATTGCAAGGTGCAATTCTGAAATTTTTTGCTTTTTCCTGCTCCTCTTAGCATGATAAAGAAGATTCAAAGAGAGTGAGATGCCAGCTCCTTTCATTCAGTCAGTAGCTTCAATCATTTCTGGATGTTTTTCAATGGCAAAAATCAATGAATATTATAAATGCACAAACAGTAATTTCTCCGCATTGCAAGGTGCAATTCTGAAATTTCTTGCATTTTCCTGCTCCTCTTAGCATGATAAAGAAGATTCAAAGAGAGTGAGATGCCAGCTCCTTTCATTCAGTCAGTAGCTTCAATCATTTCTGGACGTTTTTCAATGGCAAAAATCAATGAATATTGTAAATGCACAAACAGTAATTTCTCCGCATTGCAAGGTGCAATTCTGAAATTTTTTGCTTTTTCCTGCTCCTCTTAGCATGATAAAGAAGATTCAAAGAGAGTGAGATGCCAGCTCCTTTCATTCAGTCAGTAGCTTCAATCATTTCTGGACGTTTTTCAATGGCAAAAATCAATGAATATTGTAAATGCACAAACAGTAATTTCTCCGCATTGCAAGATGAAATTCTGAAATTTTTTGCTTTTTCCTGCTCCTCTTAGCATGATAAAGAAGATTCAAAGAGAGTGAGATGCCAGCTCCTTTCATTCAGTCAGTAGCTTCAATCATTTCTGGACGTTTTTCAATGGCAAAAATCAATGAATATTGTAAATGCACAAACAGTAATTTCTCCGCATTGCAAGGTGCAATTCTGAAATTTTTTGCTTTTTCCTGCTCCTCTTAGCATGATAAAGAAGATTCAAAGAGAGTGAGATGCCAGCTCCTTTCATTCAGTCAGTAGCTTCAATCATTTCTGGTATATGAATAACATGATGTTTTTCAATGGCAAAAATCAATGAATATTGTAAATGCACAAACAGTAATTTCTCCGCATTGCAAGGTGCAATTCTGAAATTTTTTGCTTTTTCCTGCTCCTCTTAGCATGATAAAGAAGATTCAAACAGAGTGAGATGCCAGCTCCTTTCATTCAGTCAGTAGCTTCAATCATTTCTGGACGTTTTTCAATGGCAAAAATCAATGAATATTGTAAATGCACAAACAGTAATTTCTCCGCATTGCAAGGTGCAATTCTGAAATTTTTTGCTTTTTCCTGCTCCTCTTAGCATGATAAAGAAGATTCAAAGAGAGTGAGATGCCAGCTCCTTTCATTCAGTCAGTAGCTTCAGTCATTTCTGGAAGTTTTTCAATGGCAAAAATCAATGAATATTGTAAATGCACAAACAGTAATTTCTCCGCATTGCAAGGTGCAATTCTGAAATTTTTTGCTTTTTCCTGCTCCTCTTAGCATGATAAAGAAGATTCAAAGAGAGTGAGATGCCAGCTCCTTTCATTCAGTCAGTATCTTCAAACATTTCTGGTATAAACATTTCTGGACGTTTTTCAATGGCAAAAATCAATGAATATTGTAAATGCACAAACAGTAATATCTCCACATTGCAAGGTGCAATGCTGAAATTTTTTTTGCTTTTTCCTGCTAATCCTAGCATGATAAAGAAGATTCAAATAGAGTGAGATGCCAGCTCCTTTCATTCAGTCAGTAGCTTCAAACATTTCTGGACGTTTTTCAATGGCAAAAATCAATGAATATTGTAAATGCACAAACAGTAATATCTCCACATTGCAAGGTGCAATTCTGAAATTTTTTGCTTTTTCCTGCTAATCCTAGCATGATAAAGAAGATTCAAAGAGAGTGAGATGTCAGCTCCTTTCATTCAGTCAGTAGCTTCAAACATTTCTGGTATATGAATAACATGATGTTTTTCAATGGCAAAAATCAATGAATATTGTAAATGCACAAACAGTAATATCTCCACATTGCAAGGTGCAATTCTGAAATTTTTTGCTTTTTCCTGCTAATCCTAGCATGATAAAGAAGATTCAAAGAGAGTGAGATGCCAGCTCCTTTCATTCAGTCAGTAGCTTCAAACATTTCTGGACGTTTTTCAATGGCAAAAATCAATGAATATTGTAAATGCACAAACAGTAATATCTCCACATTGCAAGGTGCAATTCTGAAATTTTTTGCTTTTTCCTGCTACTCCTAGCATGATAAAGAAGATTCAAAGAGAGTGAGATGCCAGCTCCTTTCATTCAGTCAGTAGCTTCAATCATTTCTGGACGTTTTTCAATGGCAAAAATCAATGAATATTGTAAATGCACAAACAGTAATTTCTCCGCATTGCAAGGTGCAATTCTGAATTTTTTTGCTTTTTCCTGCTCCTCTTAGCATGGTAAAGAAGATTCAAAGAGAGTGAGATGCCAGCTCCTTTCATTCAGTCAGTAGCTTCAGTCATTTCTGGACGTTTTTCAATGGCAAAAATCAATGAATATTGTAAATGCACAAAAAGTAATTTCTCCGCATTGCAAGGTGCAATTCTGAAATTTTTTGCTTTTTCCTGCTCCTCTTAGCATGATAAAGAAGATTCAAAGAGAGTGAGATGCCAGCTCCTTTCATTCAGTCAGTAGCTTCAAACATTTCTGGTATAAACATTTCTGGACGTTTTTCAATGGCAAAAATCAATGAATATTGTAAATGCACAAACAGTAATATCTCCACATTGCAAGGTGCAATTCTGAAATTTTTTGCTTTTTCCTGCTAATCCTAGCATGATAAAGAAGATTCAAATAGAGTGAGATGCCAGCTCCTTTCATTCAGTCAGTAGCTTCAAACATTTCTGGACGTTTTTCAATGGCAAAATTCAATGAATATTGTAAATGCACAAACAGTAATATCTCCACATTGCAAGGTGCAATTCTGAAATTTTTTGCTTTTTCCTGCTAATCCTAGCATGATAAAGAAGATTCAAAGAGAGTGAGATGCCAGCTCCTTTCATTCAGTCAGTAGCTTCAATCATTTCTGGACGTTTTTCAATGGCAAAAATCAATGAATATTGTAAATGCACAAACAGTAATTTCTCCGCATTGCAAGGTGCAATTCTGAAATTTTTTGCTTTTTCCTGCTCCTCTTAGCATGATAAAGAAGATTCAAAGAGAGTGAGATGCCAGCTCCTTTCATTCAGTCAGTAGCTTCAATCATTTCTGGACGTTTTTCAATGGCAAAAATCAATGAATATTGTAAATGCACAAACAGTAATTTCTCCGCATTGCAAGGTGCAATTCTGAAATTTTTTGCTTTTTCCTGCTCCTCTTAGCATGATAAAGAAGATTCAAAGAGAGTGAGATGCCAGCTCCTTTCATTCAGTCAGTAGCTTCAATCATTTCTGGTATATGAATAACATGATGTTTTTCAATGGCAAAAATCAATGAATATTGTAAATGCACAAACAGTAATTTCTCCGCATTGCAAGGTGCAATTCTGAAATTTTTTGCTTTTTCCTGCTCCTCTTAGCATGATAAAGAAGATTCAAAGAGAGTGAGATGCCAGCTCCTTTCATTCAGTCAGTAGCTTCAATCATTTCTGGACGTTTTTCAATGGCAAAAATCAATGAATATTGTAAATGCACAAACAGTAATTTCTCCGCATTGCAAGATGCAATTCTGAAATTTTTTGCTTTTTCCTGCTCCTCTTAGCATGATAAAGAAGATTCAAAGAGAGTGAGATGCCAGCTCCTTTCATTCAGTCAGTAGCTTCAGTCATTTCTGGACGTTTTTCAATGCAAAAATCAATGAATATTGTAAATGCACAAACAGTAATTTCTCCGCATTGCAAGGTGCAATTCTGAAATTTTTTGCTTTTTCCTGCTCCTCTTAGCATGATAAAGAAGATTCAAAGAGAGTGAGATGCCATCTCCTTTCATTCAGTCAGTAGCTTCAATCATTTCTGGTATATGAATAACATGATGTTTTTCAATGGCAAAAATCAATGAATATTGTAAATGCACAAACAGTAATTTCTCCGCATTGCAAGGTGCAATTCTGAAATTTTTTGCTTTTTCCTGCTCCTCTTAGCATGATAAAGAAGATTCAAAGAGAGTGAGATGCCAGCTCCTTTCATTCAGTCAGTAGCTTCAATCATTTCTGGATGTTTTTCAATGGCAAAAATCAATGAATATTATAAATGCACAAACAGTAATTTCTCCGCATTGCAAGGTGCAATTCTGAAATTTCTTGCACTTTCCTGCTCCTCTTAGCATGATAAAGAAGATTCAAAGAGAGTGAGATGCCAGCTCCTTTCATTCAGTCAGTAGCTTCAATCATTTCTGGACGTTTTTCAATGGCAAAAATCAATGAATATTGTAAATGCACAAACAGTAATTTCTCCGCATTGCAAGGTGCAATTCTGAAATTTTTTGCTTTTTCCTGCTCCTCTTAGCATGATAAAGAAGATTCAAAGAGAGTGAGATGCCAGCTCCTTTCATTCAGTCAGTAGCTTCAAACATTTCTGGTATATGAATAACATGATGTTTTTCAATGGCAAAAATCAATGAATATTGTAAATGCACAAACAGTAATTTCTCCGCATTGCAAGGTGCAATTCTGAAATTTTTTGCTTTTTCCTGCTCCTCTTAGCATGATAAAGAAGATTCAAAGAGAGTGAGATGCCAGCTCCTTTCATTCAGTCAGTAGCTTCAATCATTTCTGGACGTTTTTCAATGGCAAAAATCAATGAATATTGTAAATGCACAAACAGTAATTTCTCCGCATTGCAAGGTGCAATTCTGAAATTTTTTGCTTTTTCCTGCTCCTATTAGCATGATAAAGAAGATTCAAAGAGAGTGAGATGCCAGCTTCTTTCATTGTCAGTAGCTTCAAACATTTCTGGGATGTGAATAACATGATGTTTTTCAATGGCAAAAATTAATGAATATTGTAAATGCACAAACAGTAATTTCTCCGCATTGCAAGGTGCAATTCTGAAATTTTTTGCTTTTTCCTGCTCCTCTTAGCATGATAAAGAAGATTCAAAGAGAGTGAGATGCCAGCTCCTTTCATTCAGTCAGTAGCTTCAGTCATTTCTGGACGTTTTTCAATGCAAAAATCAATGAATATTGTAAATGCACAAACAGTAATTTCTCCGCATTGCAAGGTGCAATTCTGAAATTTTTTGCTTTTTCCTGCTCCTCTTAGCATGATAAAGAAGATTCAAAGAGAGTGAGATGCCATCTCCTTTCATTCAGTCAGTAGCTTCAATCATTTCTGGTATATGAATAACATGATGTTTTTCAATGGCAAAAATCAATGAATATTGTAAATGCACAAACAGTAATTTCTCCGCATTGCAAGGTGCAATTCTGAAATTTTTTGCTTTTTCCTGCTCCTCTTAGCATGATAAAGAAGATTCAAAGAGAGTGAGATGCCAGATCCTTTCATTCAGTCAGTAGCTTCAATCATTTCTGGATGTTTTTCAATGGCAAAAATCAATGAATATTATAAATGCACAAACAGTAATTTCTCCGCATTGCAAGGTGCAGTTCTGAAATTTCTTGCACTTTCCTGCTCCTCTTAGCATGATAAAGAAGATTCAAATAGAGTGAGATGCCAGCTCCTTTCATTCAGTCAGTAGCTTCAATCATTTCTGGACGTTTTTCAATGGCAAAAATCAATGAATATTGTAAATGCACAAACAGTAATTTCTCCGCATTGCAAGGTGCAATTCTGAAATTTTTTGCTTTTTCCTGCTCCTCTTAGCATGATAAAGAAGATTCAAAGAGAGTGAGATGCCAGCTCCTTTCATTCAGTCAGTAGCTTCAAACATTTCTGGTATATGAATAACATGATGTTTTTCAATGGCAAAAATCAATGAATATTGTAAATGCACAAACAGTAATTTCTCCGCATTTCAAGGTGCAATTCTGAAATTTTTTGCTTTTTCCTGCTCCTCTTAGCATGATAAAGAAGATTCAAAGAGAGTGAGATGCCAGCTCCTTTCATTCAGTCAGTAGCTTCAATCATTTCTGGACGTTTTTCAATGGCAAAAATCAATGAATATTGTAAATGCACAAACAGTAATTTCTCCGCATTGCAAGGTGCAATTCTGAAATTTTTTGCTTTTTCCTGCTCCTACTAGCATGATAAAGAAGATTCAAAGAGAGTGAAATGCCAGCTTCTTTCATTGTCAGTAGCTTCAAACATTTCTGGGATATGAATAACATGATGTTTTTCAATGGCAAAAATTAATGAATATTGTAAATGCACAAACAGTAATTTCTCCGCATTGCAAGGTGCAATTCTGAAATTTTTTGCTTTTTCCTGCTCCTCTTAGCATGATAAAGAAGATTCAAAGAGAGTGAGATGCCAGCTCCTTTCATTCAGTCAGTAGCTTCAATCATTTCTGGACGTTTTTCAATGGCAAAAATCAATGAATATTGTAAATGCACAAACAGTAATTTCTCCGCATTGCAAGTTGCAATTCTGAAATTTTTTGCTTTTTCCTGCTCCTCTTAGCATGATAAAGAAGATTCAAAGAGAGTGAGATTCCGGCTCCTTTCATTCAGTCAGTAGCTTCAATCATTTCTGGACGTTTTTCAATGGCAAAAATCAATGAATATTGTAAATGCACAAACACTAATTTCTCCGCATTGCAAGATGAAATTCTGAAATTTTTTGCTTTTTCCTGCTCCTCTTAGCATGATAAAGAAGATTCAAAGAGAGTGAGATGCCAGCTCCTTTCATTCAGTCAGTAGCTTCAATCATTTCTGGACGTTTTTCAATGGCAAAAATCAATGAATATTGTAAATGCACAAACAGTAATTTCTCCGCATTGCAAGGTGCAATTCTGAAATTTTTTGCTTTTTCCTGCTCCTCTTAGCATGATAAAGAAGATTCAAAGAGAGTGAGATGCCAGCTCCTTTCATTCAGTCAGTAGCTTCAATCATTTCTGGTATATGAATAACATGATGTTTTTCAATGGCAAAAATCAATGAATATTGTAAATGCACAAACAGTAATTTCTCCGCATTGCAAGGTGCAATTCTGAAATTTTTTGCTTTTTCCTGCTCCTCTTAGCATGATAAAGAAGATTCAAAGAGAGTGAGATGCCAGCTCCTTTCATTCAGTCAGTAGCTTCAATCATTTCTGGACGTTTTTCAATGGCAAAAATCAATGAATATTGTAAATGCACAAACAGTAATTTCTCCGCATTGCAAGGTGCAATTCTGAAATTTTTTGCTTTTTCCTGCTCCTCTTAGCATGATAAAGAACATTCAAAGAGAGTGAGATGCCAGCTCCTTTCATTCAGTCAGTAGCTTCAGTGTATTTCTGGAAGTTTTTCAATGGCAAAAATCAATGAATATTGTAAATGCACAAACAGTAATTTCTCCGCATTGCAAGGTGCAATTCTGAAATTTTTTGCTTTTTCCTGCTCCTCTTAGCATGATAAAGAAGATTCAAAGAGAGTGAGATGCCAGCTCCTTTCATTCAGTCAGTAGCTTCAAACATTTCTGGTATAAACATTTCTGGACGTTTTTCAATGGCAAAAATCAATGAATATTGTAAATGCACAAACAGTAATATCTCCACATTGCAAGGTGCAATGCTGAAATTTTTTTTGCTTTTTCCTGCTAATCCTAGCATGATAAAGAAGATTCAAATAGAGTGAGATGCCAGCTCCTTTCATTCAGTCAGTAGCTTCAAACATTTCTGGACGTTTTTCAATGGCAAAAATCAATGAATATTGTAAATGCACAAACAGTAATATCTCCACATTGCAAGGTGCAATTCTGAAATTTTTTGCTTTTTCCTGCTAATCCTAGCATGATAAAGAAGATTCAAAGAGAGTGAGATGTCAGCTCCTTTCATTCAGTCAGTAGCTTCAAACATTTCTGGTATATGAATAACATGATGTTTTTCAATGGCAAAAATCAATGAATATTGTAAATGCACAAACAGTAATATCTCCACATTGCAAGGTGCAATTCTGAAATTTTTTGCTTTTTCCTGCTAATCCTAGCATGATAAAGAAGATTCAAAGAGAGTGAGATGCCAGCTCCTTTCATTCAGTCAGTAGCTTCAAACATTTCTGGACGTTTTTCAATGGCAAAAATCAATGAATATTGTAAATGCACAAACAGTAATATCTCCACATTGCAAGGTGCAATTCTATAATTTTTTGCTTTTTCCTGCTCCTCTTAGCATGATAAAGAAGATTCAAAGAGAGTGAGATGCCAGCTCCTTTCATTCAGTCAGTAGCTTCAATCATTTCTGGACGTTTTTCAATGGCAAAAATCAATGAATATTGTAAATGCACAAACAGTAATTTCTCCGCATTGCAAGATGCAATTCTGAAATTTTTTGCTTTTTCCTGCTCCTCTTAGCATGATAAAGAAGATTCAAAGAGAGTGAGATGCCAGCTCCTTTCATTCAGTCAGTAGCTTCAGTCATTTCTGGACGTTTTTCAATGCAAAAATCAATGAATATTGTAAATGCACAAACAGTAATTTCTCCGCATTGCAAGGTGCAATTCTGAAATTTTTTGCTTTTTCCTGCTCCTCTTAGCATGATAAAGAAGATTCAAAGAGAGTGAGATGCCATCTCCTTTCATTCAGTCAGTAGCTTCAATCATTTCTGGTATATGAATAACATGATGTTTTTCAATGGCAAAAATCAATGAATATTGTAAATGCACAAACAGTAATTTCTCCGCATTGCAAGGTGCAATTCTGAAATTTTTTGCTTTTTCCTGCTCCTCTTAGCATGATAAAGAAGATTCAAAGAGAGTGAGATGCCAGCTCCTTTCATTCAGTCAGTAGCTTCAATCATTTCTGGATGTTTTTCAATGGCAAAAATCAATGAATATTATAAATGCACAAACAGTAATTTCTCCGCATTGCAAGGTGCAATTCTGAAATTTCTTGCACTTTCCTGCTCCTCTTAGCATGATAAAGAAGATTCAAAGAGAGTGAGATGCCAGCTCCTTTCATTCAGTCAGTAGCTTCAATCATTTCTGGACGTTTTTCAATGGCAAAAATCAATGAATATTGTAAATGCACAAACAGTAATTTCTCCGCATTGCAAGGTGCAATTCTGAAATTTTTTGCTTTTTCCTGCTCCTCTTAGCATGATAAAGAAGATTCAAAGAGAGTGAGATGCCAGCTCCTTTCATTCAGTCAGTAGCTTCAAACATTTCTGGTATATGAATAACATGATGTTTTTCAATGGCAAAAATCAATGAATATTGTAAATGCACAAACAGTAATTTCTCCGCATTGCAAGGTGCAATTCTGAAATTTTTTGCTTTTTCCTGCTCCTCTTAGCATGATAAAGAAGATTCAAAGAGAGTGAGATGCCAGCTCCTTTCATTCAGTCAGTAGCTTCAATCATTTCTGGACGTTTTTCAATGGCAAAAATCAATGAATATTGTAAATGCACAAACAGTAATTTCTCCGCATTGCAAGGTGCAATTCTGAAATTTTTTGCTTTTTCCTGCTCCTATTAGCATGATAAAGAAGATTCAAAGAGAGTGAGATGCCAGCTTCTTTCATTGTCAGTAGCTTCAAACATTTCTGGGATGTGAATAACATGATGTTTTTCAATGGCAAAAATTAATGAATATTGTAAATGCACAAACAGTAATTTCTCCGCATTGCAAGGTGCAATTCTGAAATTTTTTGCTTTTTCCTGCTCCTCTTAGCATGATAAAGAAGATTCAAAGAGAGTGAGATGCCAGCTCCTTTCATTCAGTCAGTAGCTTCAGTCATTTCTGGACGTTTTTCAATGCAAAAATCAATGAATATTGTAAATGCACAAACAGTAATTTCTCCGCATTGCAAGGTGCAATTCTGAAATTTTTTGCTTTTTCCTGCTCCTCTTAGCATGATAAAGAAGATTCAAAGAGAGTGAGATGCCATCTCCTTTCATTCAGTCAGTAGCTTCAATCATTTCTGGTATATGAATAACATGATGTTTTTCAATGGCAAAAATCAATGAATATTGTAAATGCACAAACAGTAATTTCTCCGCATTGCAAGGTGCAATTCTGAAATTTTTTGCTTTTTCCTGCTCCTCTTAGCATGATAAAGAAGATTCAAAGAGAGTGAGATGCCAGATCCTTTCATTCAGTCAGTAGCTTCAATCATTTCTGGATGTTTTTCAATGGCAAAAATCAATGAATATTATAAATGCACAAACAGTAATTTCTCCGCATTGCAAGGTGCAATTCTGAAATTTCTTGCACTTTCCTGCTCCTCTTAGCATGACAAAGAAGATTCAAAGAGAGTGAGATGCCAGCTCCTTTCATTCAGTCAGTAGCTTCAATCATTTCTGGACGTTTTTCAATGGCAAAAATCAATGAATATTGTAAATGCACAAACAGTAATTTCTCCGCATTGCAAGGTGCAATTCTGAAATTTTTTGCTTTTTCCTGCTCCTCTTAGCATGATAAAGAAGATTCAAAGAGAGTGAGATGCCAGCTCCTTTCATTCAGTCAGTAGCTTCAAACATTTCTGGTATATGAATAACATGATGTTTTTCAATGGCAAAAATCAATGAATATTGTAAATGCACAAACAGTAATTTCTCCGCATTTCAAGGTGCAATTCTGAAATTTTTTGCTTTTTCCTGCTCCTCTTAGCATGATAAAGAAGATTCAAAGAGAGTGAGATGCCAGCTCCTTTCATTCAGTCAGTAGCTTCAATCATTTCTGGACGTTTTTCAATGGCAAAAATCAATGAATATTGTAAATGCACAAACAGTAATTTCTCCGCATTGCAAGGTGCAATTCTGAAATTTTTTGCTTTTTCCTGCTCCTACTAGCATGATAAAGAAGATTCAAAGAGAGTGAGATGCCAGCTTCTTTCATTGTCAGTAGCTTCAAACATTTCTGGGATATGAATAACATGATGTTTTTCAATGGCAAAAATTAATGAATATTGTAAATGCACAAACAGTAATTTCTCCGCATTGCAAGGTGCAATTCTGAAATTTTTTGCTTTTTCCTGCTCCTCTTAGCATGATAAAGAAGATTCAAAGAGAGTGAGATGCCAGCTCCTTTCATTCAGTCAGTAGCTTCAATCATTTCTGGACGTTTTTCAATGGCAAAAATCAATGAATATTGTAAATGCACAAACAGTAATTTCTCCGCATTGCAAGTTGCAATTCTGAAATTTTTTGCTTTTTCCTGCTCCTCTTAGCATGATAAAGAAGATTCAAAGAGAGTGAGATTCCGGCTCCTTTCATTCAGTCAGTAGCTTCAATCATTTCTGGACGTTTTTCAATGGCAAAAATCAATGAATATTGTAAATGCACAAACAGTAATTTCTCCGCATTGCAAGGTGCAATTCTGAAATTTTTTGCTTTTTCCTGCTCCTCTTAGCATGATAAAGAAGATTCAAAGAGAGTGAGATGCCAGCTCCTTTCATTCAGTCAGTAGCTTCAATCATTTCTGGACGTTTTTCAATGGCAAAAATCAATGAATATTGTAAATGCACAAACAGTAATTTCTCCGCATTGCAAGATGAAATTCTGAAATTTTTTGCTTTTTCCTGCTCCTCTTAGCATGATAAAGAAGATTCAAAGAGAGTGAGATGCCAGCTCCTTTCATTCAGTCAGTAGCTTCAATCATTTCTGGACGTTTTTCAATGGCAAAAATCAATGAATATTGTAAATGCACAAACAGTAATTTCTCCGCATTGCAAGGTGCAATTCTGAAATTTTTTGCTTTTTCCTGCTCCTCTTAGCATGATAAAGAAGATTCAAAGAGAGTGAGATGCCAGCTCCTTTCATTCAGTCAGTAGCTTCAATCATTTCTGGTATATGAATAACATGATGTTTTTCAATGGCAAAAATCAATGAATATTGTAAATGCACAAACAGTAATTTCTCCGCATTGCAAGGTGCAATTCTGAAATTTTTTGCTTTTTCCTGCTCCTCTTAGCATGATAAAGAAGATTCAAAGAGAGTGAGATGCCAGCTCCTTTCATTCAGTCAGTAGCTTCAATCATTTCTGGACGTTTTTCAATGGCAAAAATCAATGAATATTGTAAATGCACAAACAGTAATTTCTCCGCATTGCAAGGTGCAATTCTGAAATTTTTTGCTTTTTCCTGCTCCTCTTAGCATGATAAAGAAGATTCAAAGAGAGTGAGATGCCAGCTCCTTTCATTCAGTCAGTAGCTTCAGTGTATTTCTGGAAGTTTTTCAATGGCAAAAATCAATGAATATTGTAAATGCACAAACAGTAATTTCTCCGCATTGCAAGGTGCAATTCTGAAATTTTTTGCTTTTTCCTGCTCCTCTTAGCATGATAAAGAAGATTCAAAGAGAGTGAGATGCCAGCTCCTTTCATTCAGTCAGTAGCTTCAAACATTTCTGGTATAAACATTTCTGGACGTTTTTCAATGGCAAAAATCAATGAATATTGTAAATGCACAAACAATAATATCTCCACATTGCAAGGTGCAATGCTGAAATTTTTTTTGCTTTTTCCTGCTAATCCTAGCATGATAAAGAAGATTCAAATAGAGTGAGATGCCAGCTCCTTTCATTCAGTCAGTAGCTTCAAACATTTCTGGACGTTTTTCAATGGCAAAAATCAATGAATATTGTAAATGCACAAACAGTAATATCTCCACATTGCAAGGTGCAATTCTGAAATTTTTTGCTTTTTCCTGCTAATCCTAGCATGATAAAGAAGATTCAAAGAGAGTGAGATGTCAGCTCCTTTCATTCAGTCAGTAGCTTCAAACATTTCTGGTATATGAATAACATGATGTTTTTCAATGGCAAAAATCAATGAATATTGTAAATGCACAAACAGTAATATCTCCACATTGCAAGGTGCAATTCTGAAATTTTTTGCTTTTTCCTGCTAATCCTAGCATGATAAAGAAGATTCAAAGAGAGTGAGATGCCAGCTCCTTTCATTCAGTCAGTAGCTTCAAACATTTCTGGACGTTTTTCAATGGCAAAAATCAATGAATATTGTAAATGCACAAACAGTAATATCTCCACATTGCAAGGTGCAATTCTGAAATTTTTTGCTTTTTCCTGCTACTCCTAGCATGATAAAGAAGATTCAAAGAGAGTGAGATGCCAGCTCCTTTCATTCAGTCAGTAGCTTCAATCATTTCTGGACGTTTTTCAATGGCAAAAATCAATGAATATTGTAAATGCACAAACAGTAATTTCTCCGCATTGCAAGGTGCAATTCTGAAATTTTTTGCTTTTTCCTGCTCCTCTTAGCATGATAAAGAAGATTCAAAGAGAGTGAGATGCCAGCTCCTTTCATTCAGTCAGTAGCTTCAAACATTTCTGGTATATGAATAACATGATGTTTTTCAATGGCAAAAATCAATGAATATTGTAAATGCACAAACAGTAATTTCTCCGCATTTCAAGGTGCAATTCTGAAATTTTTTGCTTTTTCCTGCTCCTCTTAGCATGATAAAGAAGATTCAAAGAGAGTGAGATGCCAGCTCCTTTCATTCAGTCAGTAGCTTCAATCATTTCTGGACGTTTTTCAATGGCAAAAATCAATGAATATTGTAAATGCACAAACAGTAATTTCTCCGCATTGCAAGGTGCAATTCTGAAATTTTTTGCTTTTTCCTGCTCCTACTAGCATGATAAAGAAGATTCAAAGAGAGTGAGATGCCAGCTTCTTTCATTGTCAGTAGCTTCAAACATTTCTGGGATATGAATAACATGATGTTTTTCAATGGCAAAAATTAATGAATATTGTAAATGCACAAACAGTAATTTCTCCGCATTGCAAGGTGCAATTCTGAAATTTTTTGCTTTTTCCTGCTCCTCTTAGCATGATAAAGAAGATTCAAAGAGAGTGAGATGCCAGCTCCTTTCATTCAGTCAGTAGCTTCAATCATTTCTGGACGTTTTTCAATGGCAAAAATCAATGAATATTGTAAATGCACAAACAGTAATTTCTCCGCATTGCAAGTTGCAATTCTGAAATTTTTTGCTTTTTCCTGCTCCTCTTAGCATGATAAAGAAGATTCAAAGAGAGTGAGATTCCGGCTCCTTTCATTCAGTCAGTAGCTTCAATCATTTCTGGACGTTTTTCAATGGCAAAAATCAATGAATATTGTAAATGCACAAACAGTAATTTCTCCGCATTGCAAGGTGCAATTCTGAAATTTTTTGCTTTTTCCTGCTCCTCTTAGCATGATAAAGAAGATTCAAAGAGAGTGAGATGCCAGCTCCTTTCATTCAGTCAGTAGCTTCAATCATTTCTGGACGTTTTTCAATGGCAAAAATCAATGAATATTGTAAATGCACAAACAGTAATTTCTCCGCATTGCAAGATGAAATTCTGAAATTTTTTGCTTTTTCCTGCTCCTCTTAGCATGATAAAGAAGATTCAAAGAGAGTGAGATGCCAGCTCCTTTCATTCAGTCAGTAGCTTCAATCATTTCTGGACGTTTTTCAATGGCAAAAATCAATGAATATTGTAAATGCACAAACAGTAATTTCTCCGCATTGCAAGGTGCAATTCTGAAATTTTTTGCTTTTTCCTGCTCCTCTTAGCATGATAAAGAAGATTCAAAGAGAGTGAGATGCCAGCTCCTTTCATTCAGTCAGTAGCTTCAATCATTTCTGGTATATGAATAACATGATGTTTTTCAATGGCAAAAATCAATGAATATTGTAAATGCACAAACAGTAATTTCTCCGCATTGCAAGGTGCAATTCTGAAATTTTTTGCTTTTTCCTGCTCCTCTTAGCATGATAAAGAAGATTCAAAGAGAGTGAGATGCCAGCTCCTTTCATTCAGTCAGTAGCTTCAATCATTTCTGGACGTTTTTCAATGGCAAAAATCAATGAATATTGTAAATGCACAAACAGTAATTTCTCCGCATTGCAAGGTGCAATTCTGAAATTTTTTGCTTTTTCCTGCTCCTCTTAGCATGATAAAGAACATTCAAAGAGAGTGAGATGCCAGCTCCTTTCATTCAGTCAGTAGCTTCAGTGTATTTCTGGAAGTTTTTCAATGGCAAAAATCAATGAATATTGTAAATGCACAAACAGTAATTTCTCCGCATTGCAAGGTGCAATTCTGAAATTTTTTGCTTTTTCCTGCTCCTCTTAGCATGATAAAGAAGATTCAAAGAGAGTGAGATGCCAGCTCCTTTCATTCAGTCAGTAGCTTCAAACATTTCTGGTATAAACATTTCTGGACGTTTTTCAATGGCAAAAATCAATGAATATTGTAAATGCACAAACAGTAATATCTCCACATTGCAAGGTGCAATGCTGAAATTTTTTTTGCTTTTTCCTGCTAATCCTAGCATGATAAAGAAGATTCAAATAGAGTGAGATGCCAGCTCCTTTCATTCAGTCAGTAGCTTCAAACATTTCTGGACGTTTTTCAATGGCAAAAATCAATGAATATTGTAAATGCACAAACAGTAATATCTCCACATTGCAAGGTGCAATTCTGAAATTTTTTGCTTTTTCCTGCTAATCCTAGCATGATAAAGAAGATTCAAAGAGAGTGAGATGTCAGCTCCTTTCATTCAGTCAGTAGCTTCAAACATTTCTGGTATATGAATAACATGATGTTTTTCAATGGCAAAAATCAATGAATATTGTAAATGCACAAACAGTAATATCTCCACATTGCAAGGTGCAATTCTGAAATTTTTTGCTTTTTCCTGCTAATCCTAGCATGATAAAGAAGATTCAAAGAGAGTGAGATGCCAGCTCCTTTCATTCAGTCAGTAGCTTCAAACATTTCTGGACGTTTTTCAATGGCAAAAATCAATGAATATTGTAAATGCACAAACAGTAATATCTCCACATTGCAAGGTGCAATTCTGAAATTTTTTGCTTTTTCCTGCTACTCCTAGCATGATAAAGAAGATTCAAAGAGAGTGAGATGCCAGCTCCTTTCATTCAGTCAGTAGCTTCAATCATTTCTGGACGTTTTTCAATGGCAAAAATCAATGAATATTGTAAATGCACAAACAGTAATTTCTCCGCATTGCAAGGTGCAATTCTGAATTTTTTTGCTTTTTCCTGCTCCTCTTAGCATGGTAAAGAAGATTCAAAGAGAGTGAGATGCCAGCTCCTTTCATTCAGTCAGTAGCTTCAGTCATTTCTGGACGTTTTTCAATGGCAAAAATCAATGAATATTGTAAATGCACAAAAAGTAATTTCTCCGCATTGCAAGGTGCAATTCTGAAATTTTTTGCTTTTTCCTGCTCCTCTTAGCATGATAAAGAAGATTCAAAGAGAGTGAGATGCCAGATCCTTTCATTCAGTCAGTAGCTTCAAACATTTCTGGTATAAACATTTCTGGACGTTTTTCAATGGCAAAAATCAATGAATATTGTAAATGCACAAACAGTAATATCTCCACATTGCAAGGTGCAATTCTGAAATTTTTTGCTTTTTCCTGCTAATCCTAGCATGATAAAGAAGATTCAAATAGAGTGAGATGCCAGCTCCTTTCATTCAGTCAGTAGCTTCAAACATTTCTGGACGTTTTTCAATGGCAAAATTCAATGAATATTGTAAATGCACAAACAGTAATATCTCCACATTGCAAGGTGCAATTCTGAAATTTTTTGCTTTTTCCTGCTAATCCTAGCATGATAAAGAAGATTCAAAGAGAGTGAGATGCCAGCTCCTTTCATTCAGTCAGTAGCTTCAATCATTTCTGGACGTTTTTCAATGGCAAAAATCAATGAATATTGTAAATGCACAAACAGTAATTTCTCCGCATTGCAAGGTGCAATTCTGAAATTTTTTGCTTTTTCCTGCTCCTCTTAGCATGATAAAGAAGATTCAAAGAGAGTGAGATGCCAGCTCCTTTCATTCAGTCAGTAGCTTCAATCATTTCTGGATGTTTTTCAATGGCAAAAAATGAATATTGTAAATGCACAAACAGTAATTTCTCCGCATTGCAAGGTGCAATTCTGAAATTTTTTGCTTTTTCCTGCTCCTCTTAGCATGATAAAGAAGATTCAAAGAGAGTGAGATGCCAGCTCCTTTCATTCAGTCAGTAGCTTCAATCATTTCTGGTATATGAATAACATGATGTTTTTCAATGGCAAAAATCAATGAATATTGTAAATGCACAAACAGTAATTTCTCCGCATTGCAAGGTGCAATTCTGAAATTTTTTGCTTTTTCCTGCTCCTCTTAGCATGATAAAGAAGATTCAAAGAGAGTGAGATGCCAGCTCCTTTCATTCAGTCAGTAGCTTCAATCATTTCTGGACGTTTTTCAATGGCAAAAATCAATGAATATTGTAAATGCACAAACAGTAATTTCTCCGCATTGCAAGATGCAATTCTGAAATTTTTTGCTTTTTCCTGCTCCTCTTAGCATGATAAAGAAGATTCAAAGAGAGTGAGATGCCAGCTCCTTTCATTCAGTCAGTAGCTTCAGTCATTTCTGGACGTTTTTCAATGGCAAAAATCAATGAATATTGTAAATGCACAAACAGTAATTTCTCCGCATTGCAAAGTGCAATTCTGAAATTTTTTGCTTTTTCCTGCTCCTCTTAGCATGATAAAGAAGATTCAAAGAGAGTGAGATGCCAGCTCCTTTCATTCAGTCAGTAGCTTCAAACATTTCTGGTATAAACATTTCTGGATGTTTTTCAATGGCAAAAATCAATGAATATTGTAAATGCACAAACAGTAATATCTCCACATTGCAAGGTGCAATGCTGAAATTTTTTGCTTTTTCCTGCTAATCCTAGGATGATAAAGAAGATTCAAATAGAGTGAGATGCCAGCTCCTTTCATTCAGTCAGTAGCTTCAAACATTTCTGGACGTTTTTCAATGGCAAAAATCAATGAATATTGTAAATGCACAAACAGTAATATCTCCACATTGCAAGGTGCAATTCTGAAATTTTTTGCTTTTTCCTGCTAATCCTAGCATGATAAAGAAGATTCAAATAGAGTGAGATGCCAGCTCCTTTCATTCAGTCAGTAGCTTCAAACATTTCTGGACGTTTTTCAATGGCAAAATTCAATGAATATTGTAAATGCACAAACAGTAATATCTCCACATTGCAAGGTGCAATTCTGAAATTTTTTGCTTTTTCCTGCTAATCCTAGCATGATAAAGAAGATTCAAAGAGAGTGAGATGCCAGCTCCTTTCATTCAGTCAGTAGCTTCAATCATTTCTGGACGTTTTTCAATGGCAAAAATCAATGAATATTGTAAATGCACAAACAGTAATTTCTCCGCATTGCAAGGTGCAATTCTGAAATTTTTTGCTTTTTCCTGCTCCTCTTAGCATGATAAAGAAGATTCAAAGAGAGTGAGATGCCAGCTCCTTTCATTCAGTCAGTAGCTTCAATCATTTCTGGATGTTTTTCAATGGCAAAAATCAATGAATATTGTAAATGCACAAACAGTAATTTCTCCGCATTGCAAGGTGCAATTCTGAAATTTTTTGCTTTTTCCTGCTCCTCTTAGCATGATAAAGAAGATTCAAAGAGAGTGAGATGCCAGCTCCTTTCATTCAGTCAGTAGCTTCAATCATTTCTGGTATATGAATAACATGATGTTTTTCAATGGCAAAAATCAATGAATATTGTAAATGCACAAACAGTAATTTCTCCGCATTGCAAGGTGCAATTCTGAAATTTTTTGCTTTTTCCTGCTCCTCTTAGCATGATAAAGAAGATTCAAAGAGAGTGAGATGCCAGCTCCTTTCATTCAGTCAGTAGCTTCAATCATTTCTGGACGTTTTTCAATGGCAAAAATCAATGAATATTGTAAATGCACAAACAGTAATTTCTCCGCATTGCAAGATGCAATTCTGAAATTTTTTGCTTTTTCCTGCTCCTCTTAGCATGATAAAGAAGATTCAAAGAGAGTGAGATGCCAGCTCCTTTCATTCAGTCAGTAGCTTCAGTCATTTCTGGACGTTTTTCAATGGCAAAAATCAATGAATATTGTAAATGCACAAACAGTAATTTCTCCGCATTGCAAAGTGCAATTCTGAAATTTTTTGCTTTTTCCTGCTCCTCTTAGCATGATAAAGAAGATTCAAAGAGAGTGAGATGCCAGCTCCTTTCATTCAGTCAGTAGCTTCAAACATTTCTGGTATAAACATTTCTGGATGTTTTTCAATGGCAAAAATCAATGAATATTGTAAATGCACAAACAGTAATATCTCCACATTGCAAGGTGCAATGCTGAAATTTTTTGCTTTTTCCTGCTAATCCTAGGATGATAAAGAAGATTCAAATAGAGTGAGATGCCAGCTCCTTTCATTCAGTCAGTAGCTTCAAACATTTCTGGACGTTTTTCAATGGCAAAAATCAATGAATATTGTAAATGCACAAACAGTAATATCTCCACATTGCAAGGTGCAATTCTGAATTTTTTTGCTTTTTCCTGCTAATCCTAGCATGATAAAGAAGATTCAAAGAGAGTGAGATGTCAGCTCCTTTCATTCAGTCAGTAGCTTCAAACATTTCTGGTATATGAATAACATGATGTTTTTCAATGGCAAAAATCAATGAATATTGTAAATGCACAAACAGTAATATCTCCACATTGCAAGGTGCAATTCTGAAATTTTTTGCTTTTTCCTGCTAATCCTAGCATGATAAAGAAGATTCAAAGAGAGTGAGATGCCAGCTCCTTTCATTCAGTCAGTAGCTTCAAACATTTCTGGACGTTTTTCAATGGCAAAAATCAATGAATATTGTAAATGCACAAACAGTAATATCTCCACATTGCAAGGTGCAATTCTGAAATTTTTTGCTTTTTCCTGCTGCTCCTAGCATGATAAAGAAGATTCAAAGAGAGTGAGATGCCAGCTCCTTTCATTCAGTCAGTAGCTTCAAACATTTCTGGACGTTTTTCAATGGCAAAAATCAATGAATATTGTAAATGCACAAACAGTAATATCTCCACATTGCAAGGTGCAATTCTGAAATTTTTTGCTTTTTCCTGCTAATCCTAGCATGATAAAGAAGATTCAAAGAGAGTGAGATGCCAGCTCCTTTCATTCAGTCAGTAGCTTCAAACATTTCTGGACGTTTTTCAATGGCAAAAATCAATGAATATTGTAAATGCACAAACAGTAATTTCTCCGCATTGCAAGGTGCAATTCTGAAATTTTTTGCTTTTTCCTGCTCCTCTTAGCATGATAAAGAAGATTCAAAGAGAGTGAGATGCCAGCTCCTTTCATTCAGTCAGTAGCTTCAATCATTTCTGGACGTTTTTCAATGGCAAAAATCAATGAATATTGTAAATGCACAAACAGTAATTTCTCCGCATTGCAAGGTGCAATTCTGAAATTTTTTGCTTTTTCCTGCTCCTCTTAGCATGATAATGAAGATTCAAAGAGAGTGAGATGCCAGCTCCTTTCATTCAGTCAGTAGCTTCAATCATTTCTGGTATATGAATAACATGATGTTTTTCAATGGCAAAAATCAATGAATATTGTAAATGCACAAACAGTAATTTCTCCGCATTGCAAGTTGCAATTCTGAAATTTTTTGCTTTTTCCTGCTCCTCTTAGCATGATAAAGAAGATTCAAAGAGAGTGAGATGCCAGCTCCTTTCATTCAGTCAGTAGCTTCAATCATTTCTGGACGTTTTTCAATGGCAAAAATCAATGAATATTGTAAATGCACAAACAGTAATTTCTCCGCATTGCAAGGTGCAATTCTGAAATTTTTTGCTTTTTCCTGCTCCTCTTAGCATGATAAAGAAGATTCAAAGAGAGTGAGATGCCAGCTCCTTTCATTCAGTCAGTAGCTTCAATCATTTCTGGACGTTTTTCAATGGCAAAAATCAATGAATATTGTAAATGCACAAACAGTAATTTCTCCGCATTGCAAGGTGCAATTCTGAAATTTTTTGCTTTTTCCTGCTCCTCTTAGCATGATAAAGAAGATTCAAAGAGAGTGAGATGCCAGCTCCTTTCATTCAGTCAGTAGCTTCAATCATTTCTGGACGTTTTTCAATGGCAAAAATCAATGAATATTGTAAATGCACAAACAGTAATTTCTCCGCATTGCAAGGTGCAATTCTGAAATTTTTTGCTTTTTCCTGCTCCTCTTAGCATGATAAAGAAGATTCAAAGAGAGTGAGATGCCAGCTCCTTTCATTCAGTCAGTAGCTTCAATCATTTCTGGTATATGAATAACATGATGTTTTTCAATGGCAAAAATCAATGAATATTGTAAATGCACAAACAGTAATTTCTCCGCATTGCAAGGTGCAATTCTGAAATTTTTTGCTTTTTCCTGCTCCTCTTAGCATGATAAAGAAGATTCAAAGAGCGTGAGATGCCAGCTCCTTTCATTCAGTCAGTAGCTTCAATCATTTCTGGATGTTTTTCAATGGCAAAAATCAATGAATATTGTAAATGCACAAACAGTAATTTCTCCGCATTGCAAGGTGCAATTCTGAAATTTTTTGCTTTTTCCTGCTCCTCTTAGCATGATAAAGAAGATTCAAAGAGAGTGAGATGCCAGCTCCTTTCATTCAGTCAGTAGCTTCAGTCATTTCTGGACGTTTTTCAATGGCAAAAATCAATGAATATTGTAAATGCACAAACAGTAATTTCTCCGCATTGCAACGTGCAATTCTGAAATTTTTTGCTTTTTCCTGCTCCTCTTAGCATGATAAAGAAGATTCAAAGAGAGTGAGATGCCAGCTCCTTTCATTCAGTCAGTAGCTTCAAACTTTTCTGGTATAAACATTTCTGGACGTTTTTCAATGGCAAAAATCAATGAATATTGTAAATGCACAAACAGTAATATCTCCACATTGCAAGGTGCAATTCTGAAATTTTTTGCTTTTTCCTGCTAATCCTAGCATGATAAAGAAGATTCAAATAGAGTGAGATGCCAGCTCCTTTCATTCAGTCAGTAGCTTCAAACATTTCTGGACGTTTTTCAATGGCAAAATTCAATGAATATTGTAAATGCACAAACAGTAATATCTCCACATTGCAAGGTGCAATTCTGAAATTTTTTGCTTTTTCCTGCTAATCCTAGCATGATAAAGAAGATTCAAAGAGAGTGAGATGCCAGCTCCTTTCATTCAGTCAGTAGCTTCAATCATTTCTGGACGTTTTTCAATGGCAAAAATCAATGAATATTGTAAATGCACAAACAGTAATTTCTCCGCATTGCAAGGTGCAATTCTGAAATTTTTTGCTTTTTCCTGCTCCTCTTAGCATGATAAAGAAGATTCAAAGAGAGTGAGATGCCAGCTCCTTTCATTCAGTCAGTAGCTTCAATCATTTCTGGACGTTTTTCAATGGCAAAAATCAATGAATATTGTAAATGCACAAACAGTAATTTCTCCGCATTGCAAGGTGCAATTCTGAAATTTTTTGCTTTTTCCTGCTCCTCTTAGCATGATAAAGAAGATTCAAAGAGAGTGAGATGCCAGCTCCTTTCATTCAGTCAGTAGCTTCAATCATTTCTGGTATATGAATAACATGATGTTTTTCAATGGCAAAAATCAATGAATATTGTAAATGCACAAACAGTAATTTCTCCGCATTGCAAGGTGCAATTCTGAAATTTTTTGCTTTTTCCTGCTCCTCTTAGCATGATAAAGAAGATTCAAAGAGAGTGAGATGCCAGCTCCTTTCATTCAGTCAGTAGCTTCAATCATTTCTGGACGTTTTTCAATGGCAAAAATCAATGAATATTGTAAATGCACAAACAGTAATTTCTCCGCATTGCAAGGTGCAATTCTGAAATTTTTTGCTTTTTCCTGCTCCTCTTAGCATGATAAAGAAGATTCTAAGAGAGTGAGATGCCAGCTCCTTTCATTCAGTCAGTAGCTTCAATCATTTCTGGACGTTTTTCAATGGCAAAAATCAATGAATATTGTAAATGCACAAACAGTAATTTCTCCGCATTGCAAGGTGCAATTCTGAATTTTTTTGCTTTTTCCTGATCCTCTTAGCATGATAAAGAAGATTCAAAGAGAGTGAGATGCCAGTTCCTTTCATTCAGTCAGTAGCTTCAATCATTTCTGGTATATGAATAAAATGATGTTTTTCAATGGCAAAAATCAATGAATATTGTAAATGCACAAACAGTAATTTCTCCGCATTGCAAGGTGCAATTCTGAAATTTTTTGCTTTTTCCTGCTCCTCTTAGCATGATAAAGAAGATTAAAAGAGAGTGAGATGCCAGCTCCTTTCATTCAGTCAGTAGCTTCAAACATTTCTGGTATATGAATAACATGATGTTTTTCAATGGCAAAAATCAATGAATATTGTAAATGCACAAACAGTAATTTCTCCGCATTGCAAGGTGCAATTCTGAAATTTTTTGCTTTTTCCTGCTCCTCTTAGCATGATAAAGAAGATTCAAAGAGAGTGAGATGCCAGCTCCTTTCATTCAGTCAGTAGCTTCAATCATTTCTGGACGTTTTTCAATGGCAAAAATCAATGAATATTGTAAATGCACAAACAGTAATTTCTCCGCATTGCAAGGTGCAATTCTGAAATTTTTTGCTTTTTCCTGCTCCTCTTAGCATGATAAAGAAGATTCAAAGACAGTGAGATGCCAGCTCCTTTCATTCAGTCAGTAGCTTCAGTCATTTCTGGACGTTTTTCAATGGCAAAAATCAATGAATATTGTAAATGCACAAACAGTAATTTCTCCGCATTGCAAGGTGCAATTCTGAAATTTTTTGCTTTTTCCTGCTCCTCTTAGCATGTTAAAGAAGATTCAAAGAGAGTGAGATGCCAGCTCCTTTCATTCAGTCAGTAGCTTCAAACATTTCTGGTATAAACATTTCTGGACGTTTTTCAATGGCAAAAATCAATGAATATTGTAAATGCACAAACAGTAATATCTCCACATTGCAAGGTGCAATTCTGAAATTTTTTGCTTTTTCCTGCTAATCCTAGCATGATAAAGAAGATTCAAATAGAGTGAGATGCCAGCTCCTTTCATTCAGTCAGTAGCTTCAAACATTTCTGGACGTTTTTCAATGGCAAAATTCAATGAATATTGTAAATGCACAAACAGTAATATCTCCACATTGCAAGGTGCAATTCTGAAATTTTTTGCTTTTTCCTGCTAATCCTAGCATGATAAAGAAGATTCAAAGAGAGTGAGATGCCAGCTCCTTTCATTCAGTCAGTAGCTTCAATCATTTCTGGACGTTTTTCAATGGCAAAAATCAATGAATATTGTAAATGCACAAACAGTAATTTCTCCGCATTGCAAGGTGCAATTCTGAAATTTTTTGCTTTTTCCTGCTCCTCTTAGCATGATAAAGAAGATTCAAAGAGAGTGAGATGCCAGCTCCTTTCATTCAGTCAGTAGCTTCAATCATTTCTGGACGTTTTTCAATGGCAAAAATCAATGAATATTGTAAATGCACAAACAGTAATTTCTCCGCATTGCAACGTGCAATTCTGAAATTTTTTGCTTTTTCCTGCTCCTCTTAGCATGATAAAGAAGATTCAAAGAGAGTGAGATGCCAGCTCCTTTCATTCAGTCAGTAGCTTCAATCATTTCTGGTATATGAATAACATGATGTTTTTCAATGGCAAAAATCAATGAATATTGTAAATGCACAAACAGTAATTTCTCCGCATTGCAAGGTGCAATTCTGAAATTTTTTGCTTTTTCCTGCTCCTCTTAGCATGATAAAGAAGATTCAAAGAGAGTGAGATGCCAGCTCCTTTCATTCAGTCAGTAGCTTCAATCATTTCTGGACGTTTTTCAATGGCAAAAATCAATGAATATTGTAAATGCACAAACAGTAATTTCTCCGCATTGCAAGGTGCAATTCTGAAATTTTTTGCTTTTTCCTGCTCCTCTTAGCATGATAAAGAAGATTCAAAGAGAGTGAGATGCCAGCTCCTTTCATTCAGTCAGTAGCTTCAGTCATTTCTGGACGTTTTTCAATGGCAAAAATCAATGAATATTGTAAATGCACAAACAGTAATTTCTCCGCATTGCAAGGTGCAATTCTGAAATTTTTTGCTTTTTCCTGCTCCTCTTAGCATGATAAAGAAGATTCAAAGAGAGTGAGATGCCAGCTCCTTTCATTCAGTCAGTAGCTTCAATCATTTCTGGACGTTTTTCAATGGCAAAAATCAATGAATATTGTAAATGCACAAACAGTAATTTCTCCGCATTGCAAGGTGCAATTCTGAAATTTTTCGCTTTTTCCTGCTCCTCTTAGCATGATAAAGAAGATTCAAAGAGAGTGAGATGCCAGCTCCTTTCATTCAGTCAGTAGCTTCAATCATTTCTGGACGTTTTTCAATGGCAAAAATCAATGAATATTGTAAATGCACAAACAGTAATTTCTCCGCATTGCAAATTGCAATTCTGAAATTTTTTGCTTTTTCCTGCTCCTCTTAGCATGATAAAGAAGATTCAAAGAGAGTGAGATGCCAGCTCCTTTCATTCAGTCAGTAGCTTCAATCATTTCTGGACGTTTTTCAATGGCAAAAATCAATGAATATTGTAAATGCACAAACAGTAATTTCTCCGCATTGCAAGGTGCAATTCTGAAATTTTTTGCTTTTTCCTGCTCCTCTTAGCATGATAAAGAAGATTCAAAGAGAATGAGATGCCAGCTCCTTTCATTCAGTCAGTAGCTTCAATCATTTCTGGTATATGAATAACATGATGTTTTTCAATGGCAAAAATCAATGAATATTGTAAATGCACAAACAGTAATTTCTCCGCATTGCAAGGTGCAATTCTGAAATTTTTTGCTTTTTCCTGCTCCTCTTAGCATGATAAAGAAGATTCAAAGAGAGTGAGATGCCAGCTCCTTTCATTCAGTCAGTAGCTTCAATCATTTCTGGATGTTTTTCAATGGCAAAAATCAATGAATATTGTAAATGCACAAACAGTAATTTCTCCGCATTGCAAGGTGCAATTCTGAAATTTTTTGCTTTTTCCTGCTCCTCTTAGCATGATAAAGAAGATTCAGAGAGTGAGATGCCAGCTCCTTTCATTCAGTCAGTAGCTTCAATCATTTCTGGATGTTTTTCAATGGCAAAAATCAATGAATATTGTAAATGCACAAACAGTAATTTCTCCGCATTGCAAGGTGCAATTCTGAAATTTTTTGCTTTTTCCTGCTCCTCTTAGCATGATAAAGAAGATTCAGAGAGTGAGATGCCAGCTCCTTTCATTCAGTCAGTAGCTTCAGTCATTTCTGGACGTTTTTCAATGGCAAAAATCAATGAATATTGTAAATGCACAAACAGTAATTTCTCCGCATTGCAAGGTGCAATTCTGAAATTTTTTGCTTTTTCCTGCTCCTCTTAGCATGATAAAGAAGATTCAAAGAGAGTGAGATGCCAGCTCCTTTCATTCAGTCAGTAGCTTCAAACATTTCTGGTATAAACATTTCTGGACGTTTTTCAATGGCAAAAATCAATGAATATTGTAAATGCACAAACAGTAATATCTCCACATTGCAAGGTTCAATTCTGAAATTTTTTGCTTTTTCCTGCTAATCCTAGCATGATAAAGAAGATTCAAAGAGAATGAGATGCCAGCTCCTTTCATTCAGTCAGTAGCTTCAAACATTTCTGGTATATGAATAACATGATGTTTTTCAATGGCAAAAATCAATGAATATTGTAAATGCACAAACAGTAATATCTCCATATTGCAAGGTGCAATTCTGAAATTTTTTGCTTTTTCCTGCTAATCCTAGCATGATAAAGAAGATTCAAAGAGAGTGAGATGCCAGCTCCTTTCATTCAGTCAGTAGCTTCAAACATTTCTGGACGTTTTTCAATGGCAAAAATCAATGAATATTGTAAATGCACAAACAGTAATATCTCCACATTGCAAGGTGCAATTCTGAAATTTTTTACTTTTTCCTGCTACTCCTAGCATGATAAAGAAGATTCAAAGAGAGTGAGATGCCAGCTCCTTTCATTCAGTCAGTAGCTTCAAACATTTCTGGACGTTTTTCAATGGCAAAAATCAATGAATATTGTAAATGCACAAACAGTAATATCTCCACATTGCAAGGTGCAATTCTGAAATTTTTTGCTTTTTCCTGCTAATCCTAGCATGATAAAGAAGATTCAAAGAGAGTGAGATGCCAGCTCCTTTCATTCAGTCAGTAGCTTCAAACATTTCTGGACGTTTTTCAATGGCAAAAATCTATGAATATTGTAAATGCACAAACAGTAATTTCTCCGCATTGCAAGGTGCAATTCTGAAATTTTTTGCTTTTTCCTGCTCCTCTTAGCATGATAAAGATTCAAAGAGAGTGAGATGCCAGCTCCTTTCATTCAGTCAGTAGCTTCAATCATTTCTGGACGTTTTTCAATGGCAAAAATCAATGAATATTGTAAATGCACAAGCAGTAATTTCTCCGCATTGCAAGGTGCAATTCTGAAATTTTTTGCTTTTTCCTGCTCCTCTTAGCATGATAAAGAAGATTCAAAGAGAGTGAGATGCCAGCTCCTTTCATTCAGTCAGTAGCTTCAATCATTTCTGGACGTTTTTCAATGGCAAAAATCAATGAATATTGTAAATGCACAAACAGTAATTTCTCCGCATTGCAAGGTGCAATTCTGAAATTTTTTGCTTTTTCCTGCTCCTCTTAGCATGATAAAGAAGATTCAAAGAGAGTGAGATGCCAGCTCCTTTCATTCAGTCAGTAGCTTCAATCATTTCTGGTATATGAATAACATGATGTTTTTCAATGGCAAAAATCAATGAATATTGCAAATGCACAAACAGTAATTTCTCCGCATTGCAAGGTGCAATTCTGAAATTTTTTGCTTTTTCCTGCTCCTCTTAGCATGGTAAAGAAGATTCAAAGAGAGTGAGATGCCAGCTCCTTTCATTCAGTCAGTAGCTTCAATCATTTCTGGACGTTTTTCAATGGCAAAAATCAATGAATATTGTAAATGCACAAACAGTAATTTCTCTGCATTGCAAGGTGCAATTCTGAAATTTTTTGCTTTTTCCTGCTCCTCTTAGCATGATAAAGAAGATTCAAAGAGAGTGAGATGCCAGCTCCTTTCATTCAGTCAGTAGCTTCAATCATTTCTGGGTATGAATAACATGATGTTTTTCAATGGCAAAAATCAATGAATATTGTAAATGCACAAACAGTAATTTCTCCACATTGCAAGGTGCAATTCTGAAATTTTTTGCTTTTTCCTGCTCCTCTTAGCATGATAAAGAAGATTCAAAGAGAGTGAGATGCCAGCTCCTTTCATTCAGTCAGTAGCTTCAATCATTTCTGGACGTTTTTCAATGGCAAAAATCAATGAATATTGTAAATGCACAAACAGTAATTTCTCCGCATTGCAAGGTGCAATTCTGAAATTTTTTGCTTTTTCCTGCTCCTCTTAGCATGATAAAGAAGATTCAAAGAGAGTGAGATGCCAGCTCCTTTCATTCAGTCAGTAGCTTCAATCATTTCTGGACGTTTTTCAATGGCAAAAATCAATGAATATTGAAAATGCACAAACAGTAATTTCTCCGCATTGCAAGGTGCAATTCTGAATTTTTTTGCTTTTTCCTGCTCCTCTTAGCATGATAAAGAAGATTCAAAGAGAGTGAGATGCCAGCTCCTTTCATTCAGTCAGTAACTTCAAACATTTCTGGTATAAACATTTCTGGACGTTTTTCAATGGCAAAAATCAATGAATATTGTAAATGCACAAACAGTAATATCTCCACATTGCAAGGTGCAATTCTGAAATTTTTTGCTTTTTCCTGCTCCTCTTAGCATGATAAAGAATATTCAAATAGAGTGAGATGCCAGCTCCTTTCATTCAGTCAGTAGCTTCAAACATTTCTGGACGTTTTTCAATGGCAAAAATCAATGAATATTGTAAATGCACAAACAGTAATATCTCCACATTGCAAGGTGCAATTCTGAAATTTTTTGCTTTTTCCTGCTAATCCTAGCATGATAAAGAAGATTCAAAGAGAGTGAGATGCCAGGTCCTTTCATTCAGTCAGTAGCCTCAAACATTTCTGGTATATGAATAACATGATGTTTTTTAATGGCAAAAATCAATGAATATTGTAAATGCACAAACAGTAATATCTCCACATTGCAAGGTGCAATTCTGAAATTTTTTGCTTTTTCCTGCTAATCCTAGCATGATAAAGAAGATTCAAAGAGAGTGAGATTCCAGCTCCTTTCATTCAGTCAGTAGCTTCAAACATTTCTGGACGTTTTTCAATGGCAAAAATCAATGAATATTGTAAATGCACAAACAGTAATATCTCCACATTGCAAGGTGCAATTCTGAAATTTTTTGCTTTTTCCTGCTACTCCTAGCATGATAAAGAAGATTCAAAGAGAGTGAGATGCCAGCTCCTTTCATTCAGTCAGTAGCTTCAAACATTTCTGTTCGTTTTTCAATGGCAAAAATCAATGAATATTGTAAATGCACAAACAGTAATATCTCCACATTGCAAGGTGCAATTCTGAAATTTTTTGCTTTTTCCTGCTAATCCTATCATGATAAAGAAGATTCAAAGAGAGTGAGATGCCAGCTCCTTTCATTCAGTCAGTAGCTTCAAACATTTCTGGACGTTTTTCAATGGCAAAAATCAATGAATATTGTAAATGCACAAACAGTAATATCTCCACATTGCAAGGTGCAATTCTGAAATTTTTTGCTTTTTCCTGCTAATCCTAGCATGATAAAGAAGATTCAAAGAGAGTGAGATGCCAGCTCCTTTCATTCAGTCAGTAGCTTCAATCATTTCTGGACGTTTTTCAATGGCAAAAATCAATGAATATTGTAAATGCACAAACAGTAATTTCTCCGCATTGCAACGTGCAATTCTGAAATTTTTTGCTTTTTCCTGCTCCTCTTAGCATGATAAAGAAGATTCAAAGAGAGTGAGATGCCCGCTCCTTTCATTCAGTCAGTAGCTTCAATCATTTCTGGTATATGAATAACATGATGTTTTTCAATGGCAAAAATCAATGAATATTGTAAATGCACAAACAGTAATTTCTCCGCATTGCAAGGTGCAATTCTGAATTTTTTTGCTTTTTCCTGCTCCTCTTAGCATGATAAAGAAGATTCAAAGAGAGTGAGATGCCAGCTCCTTTCATTCAGTCAGTAGCTTCAATCATTTCTGGACGTTTTTCAATGGCAAAAATCAATGAATATTGTAAATGCACAAACAGTAATTTCTCCGCATTGCAAGGTGCAATTCTGAAATTTTTTGCTTTTTCCTGCTCCTCTTAGCATGATAAAGAAGATTCAAAGAGAGTGAGATGCCAGCTCCTTTCATTCAGTCAGTAGCTTCAAACATTTCTGGTATATGAATAACATGATGTTTTTCAATGGCAAAAATCAATGAATATTGTAAATGCACAAACAGTAATTTCTCCGCATTGCAAGGTGCAATTCTGAAATTTTTTGCTTTTTCCTGCTCCTCTTAGCATGATAAAGAAGATTCAAAGAGAGTGAGATGCCAGCTCCTTTCATTCAGTCAGTAGCTTCAATCTTTTCTGGACGTTTTTCAATGGCAAAAATCAATGAATATTGTATATGCACAAACAGTAATTTCTCCGCATTGTAAGGTGGAATTCTGAAATTTTTTGCTTTTTCCTGCTCCTCTTAGCATGATAAAGAAGATTCAAAGATAGTGAGATGCCAGCTTCTTTCATTCAGTCAGTAGCTTCAAACATTTCTGGTAAATGAATAACATGATGTTTTTCAATGGCAAAAATCAATGAATATTGTAAATGCACAAAGAGTAATTTCTCCGCATTGCAAGGTGCAATTCTGAAATTTTTTGCTTTTTCCTGCTCCTCTTAGCATGATAAAGAAGACTCAAAGAGAGTTACATGCCAGCTCCTTTCATTCAGTCAGTAGCTTCAATCATTTCTGGACGTTTTTCAATGGCAAAAATCAATGAATATTGTAAATGCACAAACAGTAATTTCTCCGCATTGCAAGGTGCAATTCTGAAATTTTTTGCTTTTTCCTGCTCCTCTTAGCATGATAAAGAAGATTCAAAGAGAGTGAGATGCCAGCTCCTTTCATTCAGTCAGTAGCTTCAATCATTTCTGGACGTTTTTCAATGGCAAAAATCAATGAATATTGTAAATGCACAAACAGTAATTTCTCCGCATTGCAAGGTGCAATTCTGAAATTTTTTGCTTTTTCCTGCTCCTCTTAGCATGATAAAGAAGATTCAAAGAGAGTGAGATGCCAGCTCCTTTCATTCAGTCAGTAGCTTCAATCATTTCTGGTATATGAATAACATGATGTTTTTCAATGGCAAAAATCAATGAATATTGTAAATGCACAAACAGTAATTTCTCCGCATTGCAAGGTGCAATTCTGAAATTTTTTGCTTTTTCCTGCTCCTCTTAGCATGATAAAGAAGATTCAAAGAGATTGAGATGCCAGCTCCTTTCATTCAGTCAGTAGCTTCAATCATTTCTGGACGTTTTTCAATGGCAATAATCAATGAATATTGTAAATGCACAAACAGTAATTTCTCCGCATTGCAAGGTGCAATTCTGAAATTTTTTGCTTTTTCCTGCTCCTCTTAGCATGATAAAGAAGATTCAAAGAGAGTGAGATGCCAGCTCCTTTCATTCAGTCAGTAGCTTCAATCATTTCTGGTATATGAATAACATGATGTTTTTCAATGGCAAAAATCAATGAATATTGTAAATGCACAAACAGTAATTTCTCCGCATTGCAAGGTGCAATTCTGAAATTTTTTGCTTTTTCCTGCTCCTCTTAGCATGGTAAAGAAGATTCAAAGAGAGTGAGATGCCAGCTCCTTTCATTCAGTCAGTAGCTTCAATCATTTCTGGACGTTTTTCAATGGCAAAAATCAATGAATATTGTAAATGCACAAACAGTAATTTCTCCGCATTGCAAGGTGCAATTCTGAAATTTTTTGCTTTTTCCTGCTCCTCTTAGCATGATAAAGAAGATTCAAAGAGAGTGAGATGCCAGCTCCTTTCATTCAGTCAGTAGCTTCAATCATTTCTGGACGTTTTTCAATGGCAAAAATCAATGAATATTGTAAATGCACAAACAGTAATTTCTCCGCATTGCAAGGTGCAATTCTGAAATGTTTTGCTTTTTCCTGCTCCTCTTAGCATGATAAAGAAGATTCAAAGAGAGTGAGATGCCAGCTCCTTTCATTCAGTCAGTAGCTTCAATCATTTCTGGACATTTTTCAATGGCAAAAATCAATGAATATTGTAAATGCACAAACAGTAATTTCTCCGCATTGCAAGGTGCAATTCTGAATTTTTTTGCTTTTTCCTGCTCCTCTTAGCATGATAAAGAAGATTCAAAGAGAGTGAGATGCCAGCTCCTTTCATTCAGTCAGTAGCTTCAAACATTTCTGGTATAAACATTTCTGGACGTTTTTCAATGGCAAAAATCAATGAATATTGTAAATGCACAAACAGTAATATCTCCACATTGCAAGGTGCAATTCTGAAATTTTTTGCTTTTTCCTGCTAATCCTAGCATGATAAAGAATATTCAAATAGAGTGAGATGCCAGCTCCTTTCATTCAGTCAGTAGCTTCAAACATTTCTGGACGTTTTTCAATGGCAAAAATCAATGAATATTGTATATGCACAAACAGTAATTTCTCCGCATTGTAAGGTGGAATTCTGAAATTTTTTGCTTTTTCCTGCTCCTCTTAGCATGATAAAGAAGATTCAAAGATAGTGAGATGCCAGCTTCTTTCATTCAGTCAGTAGCTTTAAACATTTCTGGTAAATGAATAACATGATGTTTTTCAATGGCAAAAATCAATGAATATTGTAAATGCACAAAGAGTAATTTCTCCGCCTTGCAAGGTGCAATTCTGAAATTTTTTGCTTTTTCCTGCTCCTCTTAGCATGATAAAGAAGACTCAAAGAGAGTTACATGCCAGCTCCTTTCATTCAGTCAGTAGCTTCAATCATTTCTGGACGTTTTTCAATGGCAAAAATCAATGAATATTGTAAATGCACAAACAGTAATTTCTCCGCATTGCAAGGTGCAATTCTGAAATTTTTTGCTTTTTCCTGCTCCTCTTAGCATGATAAAGAAGATTCAAAGAGAGTGAGATGCCAGCTCCTTTCATTCAGTCAGTAGCTTCAATCATTTCTGGACGTTTTTCAATGGCAAAAATCAATGAATATTGTAAATGCACAAACAGTAATTTCTCCGCATTGCAAGGTGCAATTCTGAAATTTTTTGCTTTTTCCTGCTCCTCTTAGCATGATAAAGAAGATTCAAAGAGAGTGAGATGCCAGCTCCTTTCATTCAGTCAGTAGCTTCAATCATTTCTGGTATATGAATAACATGATGTTTTTCAATGGCAAAAATCAATGAATATTGTAACTGCACAAACAGTAATTTCTCCGCATTGCAAGGTGCAATTCTGAAATTTTTTGCTTTTTCCTGCTCCTCTTAGCATGGTAAAGAAGATTCAAAGAGAGTGAGATGCCAGCTCCTTTCATTCAGTCAGTAGCTTCAATCATTTCTGGACGTTTTTCAATGGCAAAAATCAATGAATATTGTAAATGCACAAACAGTAATTTCTCCGCATTGCAAGGTGCAATTCTGAATTTTTTTGCTTTTTCCTGCTCCTCTTAGCATGATAAAGAAGATTCAAAGAGAGTGAGATGCCAGCTCCTTTCATTCAGTCAGTAGCTTCAATCACTTCTGGACGTTTTTCAATGGCAAAAATCAATGAATATTGTAAATGCACAAACAGTAATTTCTCCGCATTGCAAGGTGCAATTCTGAAATTTTTTGCTTTTTCCTGCTCCTCTTAGCATGATAAAGAAGATTCAAAGAGAGTGAGATGCCAGCTCCTTTCATTCAGTCAGTAGCTTCAATCATTTCTGGTATATGAATAACATGATGTTTTTCAATGGCAAAAATCAATGAATATTGTAAATGCACAAACAGTAATTTCTCCGCATTGCAAGGTGCAATTCTGAAATTTTTTGCTTTTTCCTGCTCCTCTTAGCATGATAAAGAAGATTCAAAGAGAGTGAGATGCCAGCTCCTTTCATTCAGTCAGTAGCTTCAATCATTTCTGGACGTTTTTCAATGGCAAAAATCAATGAATATTGTAAATGCACAAACAGTAATTTCTCCGCATTGCAAGGTGCAATTCTGAAATTTTTTGCTTTTTCCTGCTCCTCTTAGCATGATAAAGAAGATTCAAAGAGAGTGAGATGCCAGCTCCTTTCATTCAGTCAGTAGCTTCAATCATTTCTGGACGTTTTTCAATGGCAAAAATCAATGAATATTGTAAATGCACAAACAGTAATTTCTCCGCATTGCAAGGTGCAATTCTGAAATTTTTTGCTTTTTCCTGCTCCTCTTAGCATGATAAAGAAGATTCAAAGAGAGTGAGATGCCAGCTCCTTTCATTCAGTCAGTAGCTTCAATCATTTCTGGTATATGAATAACATGATGTTTTTCAATGGCAAAAATCAATGAATATTGTAACTGCACAAACAGTAATTTCTCCGCATTGCAAGGTGCAATTCTGAAATTTTTTGCTTTTTCCTGCTCCTCTTAGCATGGTAAAGAAGATTCAAAGAGAGTGAGATGCCAGCTCCTTTAATTCAGTCAGTAGCTTCAATCATTTCTGGACGTTTTTCAATGGCAAAAATCAATGAATATTGTAAATGCACAACCAGTAATTTCTCCGCATTGCAAGGTGCAATTCTGAATTTTTTTGCTTTTTCCTGCTCCTCTTAGCATGATAAAGAAGATTCAAAGAGAGTGAGATGCCAGCTCCTTTCATTCAGTCAGTAGCTTCAATCACTTCTGGACGTTTTTCAATGGCAAAAATCAATGAATATTGTAAATGCACAAACAGTAATTTCTCCGCATTGCAAGGTGCAATTCTGAAATTTTTTGCTTTTTCCTGCTCCTCTTAGCATGATAAAGAAGATTCAAAGAGAGTGAGATGCCAGCTCCTTTCATTCAGTCAGTAGCTTCAATCATTTCTGGTATATGAATAACATGATGTTTTTCAATGGCAAAAATCAATGAATATTGTAAATGCACAAACAGTAATTTCTCCGCATTGCAAGCTGCAATTCTGAAATTTTTTGCTTTTTCCTGCTCCTCTTAGCATGGTAAAGAAGATTCAAAGAGAGTGAGATGCCAGCTCCTTTCATTCAGTCAGTAGTTTCAATCATTTCTGGACGTTTTTCAATGGCAAAAATCAATGAATATTGTAAATGCACAAACAGTAATTTCTCCGCATTGCAAGGTGCAATTCTGAAATTTTTTGCTTTTTCCTGCTCCTCTTAGCATGATAAAGAAGATTCAAAGAGAGTGAGATGCCAGCTCCTTTCATTCAGTCAGTAGCTTCAATCATTTCTGGACGTTTTTCAATGGCAAAAATCAATGAATATTGTAAATGCACAAACAGTAATTTCTCCGCATTGCAAGGTGCAATTCTGAAATGTTTTGCTTTTTCCTGCTCCTCTTAGCATGATAAAGAAGATTCAAAGAGAGTGAGATGCCAGCTCCTTTCATTCAGTCAGTAGCTTCAATCATTTCTGGGTATGAATAACATGATGTTTTTCAATGGCAAAAATCAATGAATATTGTAAATGCACAAACAGTAATTTCTCCACATTGCAAGGTGCAATTCTGAAATTTTTTGCTTTTTCCTGCTCCTCTTAGCATGATAAAGAAGATTCAAAGAGAGTGAGATGCCAGCTCCTTTCATTCAGTCAGTAGCTTCAATCATTTCTGGACGTTTTTCAATGGCAAAAATCAATGAATATTGTAAATGCACAAACAGTAATTTCTCCGCATTGCAAGGTGCAATTCTGAAATTTTTTGCTTTTTCCTGCTCCTCTTAGCATGATAAAGAAGATTCAAAGAGAGTGAGATGCCAGCTCCTTTCATTCAGTCAGTAGCTTCAATCATTTCTGGACATTTTTCAATGGCAAAAATCAATGAATATTGTAAATGCACAAACAGTAATTTCTCCGCATTGCAAGGTGCAATTCTGAATTTTTTTGCTTTTTCCTGCTCCTCTTAGCATGATAAAGAAGATTCAAAGAGAGTGAGATGCCAGCTCCTTTCATTCAGTCAGTAGCTTCAAACATTTCTGGTATAAACATTTCTGGACGTTTTTCAATGGCAAAAATCAATGAATATTGTAAATGCACAAACAGTAATATCTAAACATTGCAAGGTGCAATTCTGAAATTTTTTGCTTTTTCCTGCTAATCCTAGCATGATAAAGAAGATTCAAAGATAGTGAGATGCCAGATCCTTTCATTCAGTCAGTAGCTTCAAACATTTCTGGTATATGAATAACATGATGTTTTTCAATGGCAAAAATCAATGAATATTGTAAATGCACAAACAGTAATATCTCCACATTGCAAGGTGCAATTCTGAAATTTTTTGCTTTTTCCTGCTAATCCTAGCATGATAAAGAACATTCAAAGTGAGTGAGATGCCAGCTCCCTTCATTCAGTCAGTAGCTTCAAACATTTCTGGACGTTTTTCAATGGCAAAAATCAATGAATACTGTAAATGCACAAACAGTAAGATCTCCACATTGCAAGGTGCAATTCTGAAACCTTGCAATGCGGAGAAATTACTGTTTGTGCATTTACAATATTCATTGATTTTTGCCATTGAAAAACGTCCAGAAATGATTGAAGCTACTGACTGAATGAAAGGAGCTGGCATCTCACTCTCTTTGAATCTTCTTTATCATGCTAAGAGGAGCAGGAAAAAGCAAAAAATTTCAGAATTGCACCTTGCAATGCGGAGAAATTACTGTTTGTGCATTTACAATATTCATTGATTTTTGCCATTGAAAAACATCATGTTATTCATATACCAGAAATGTTTGAAGCTACTGACTGAATGAAAGGAGCTGGCATCTCACTCTCTTTGAATCTTCTTTATCATGCTAAGAGGAGCAGGAAAAAGCAAAAAATTTCAGAATTGCACCTTGCAATGCGGAGAAATTACTGTTTGTGCATTTACAATATTCATTGATTTTTGCCATTGAAAAACGTCCAGAAATGATTGAAGCTACTGACTGAATGAAAGGAGCTGGCATCTCACTCTCTTTGAATCTTCTTTATCATGCTAAGAGGAGCAGGAAAAAGCAAAAAATTTCAGAATTGCACCTTGCAATGCGGAGAAATTACTGTTTGTGCATTTACAATATTCATTGATTTTTGCCATTGAAAAACGTCCAGAAATGATTGAAGCTACTGACTGAATGAAAGGAGCTGGCATCTCACTCTCTTTGAATCTTCTTTATCATGCTAAGAGGAGCAGGAAAAAGCAAAAAAATTCAGAATTGCACCTTGCAATGCGGAGAAATTACTGTTTGTGCATTTACAATATTCATTGATTTTTGCCATTGAAAAACATCATGTTATTCATATACCAGAAATGATTGAAGCTACTGACTGAATGAAAGGAGCTGGCATCTCACTCTCTTTGAATCTTCTTTATCATGCTAAGAGGAGCAGGAAAAAGCAAAAAAATTCAGAATTGCACCTTGCAATGCGGAGAAATTACTGTTTGTGCATTTACAATATTCATTGATTTTTGCCATTGAAAAATGTCCAGAAATGATTGAAGCTACTGACTGAATGAAAGGAGCTGGCATCTCACTCTCTTTGAATCTTCTTTATCATGCTAAGAGGAGCAGGAAAAAGCAAAAAATTTCAGAATTGCACCTTGCAATGCGGAGAAATTACTGTTTGTGCATTTACAATATTCATTGATTTTTGCCATTGAAAAACGTCCAGAAATGATTGAAGCTACTGACTGAATGAAAGGAGCTGGCATCTCACTCTCTTTGAATCTTCTTTATCATGCTAAGAGGAGCAGGAAAAAGCAAAAAATTTCAGAATTGCACCTTGCAATGTGGAGAAATTACTGTTTGTGCATTTACAATATTCATTGATTTTTGCCATTGAAAAACATCATGTTATTCATACCCAGAAATGATTGAAGCTACTGACTGAATGAAAGGAGCTGGCATCTCACTCTCTTTGAATCTTCTTTATCATGCTAAGAGGAGCAGGAAAAAGCAAAACATTTCAGAATTGCACCTTGCAATGCGGAGAAATTACTGTTTGTGCATTTACAATATTCATTGATTTTTGCCATTGAAAAACGTCCAGAAATGATTGAAGCTACTGACTGAATGAAAGGAGCTGGCATCTCACTCTCTTTGAATCTTCTTTATCATGCTAAGAGGAGCAGGAAAAAGCAAAAAATTCCAGAATTGCACCTTGCAATGCGGAGAAATTACTGTTTGTGCATTTACAATATTCATTGATTTTTGCCATTGAAAAACGTCCAGAAATGATTGAAACTACTGACTGAATGAAAGGAGCTGGCATCTCACTCTCTTTGAATCTTCTTTACCATGCTAAGAGGAGCAGGAAAAAGCAAAAAATTTCAGAATTGCACCTTGCAATGCGGAGAAATTACTGTTTGTGCATTTACAATATTCATTGATTTTTGCCATTGAAAAACATCATGTTATTCATATACCAGAAATGATTGAAGCTACTGACTGAATGAAAGGAGCTGGCATCTCACTCTCTTTGAATCTTCTTTATCATGCTAAGAGGAGCAGGAAAAAGCAAAAAATTTCAGAATTGCACCTTGCAATGCGGAGAAATTACTGTTTGTGCATTTACAATATTCATTGATTTTTGCCATTGAAAAACGTCCAGAAGTGATTGAAGCTACTGACTGAATGAAAGGAGCTGGCATCTCACTCTCTTTGAATCTTCTTTATCATGCTAAGAGGAGCAGGAAAAAGCAAAAAAATTCAGAATTGCACCTTGCAATGCGGAGAAATTACTGTTTGTGCATTTACAATATTCATTGATTTTTGCCATTGAAAAACGTCCAGAAATGATTGAAGCTACTGACTGAATGAAAGGAGCTGGCATCTCACTCTCTTTGAATCTTCTTTACCATGCTAAGAGGAGCAGGAAAAAGCAAAAAATTTCAGAATTGCACCTTGCAATGCGGAGAAATTACTGTTTGTGCAGTTACAATATTCATTGATTTTTGCCATTGAAAAACATCATGTTATTCATATACCAGAAATGATTGAAGCTACTGACTGAATGAAAGGAGCTGGCATCTCACTCTCTTTGAATCTTCTTTATCATGCTAAGAGGAGCAGGAAAAAGCAAAAAATTTCAGAATTGCACCTTGCAATGCGGAGAAATTACTGTTTGTGCATTTACAATATTCATTGATTTTTGCCATTGAAAAACGTCCAGAAATGATTGAAGCTACTGACTGAATGAAAGGAGCTGGCATCTCACTCTCTTTGAATCTTCTTTATCATGCTAAGAGGAGCAGGAAAAAGCAAAAAATTTCAGAATTGCACCTTGCAATGCGGAGAAATTACTGTTTGTGCATTTACAATATTCATTGATTTTTGCCATTGAAAAACGTCCAGAAATGATTGAAGCTACTGACTGAATGAAAGGAGCTGGCATCTCACTCTCTTTGAATCTTCTTTATCATGCTAAGAGGAGCAGGAAAAAGCAAAAAATTTCAGAATTGCACCTTGCAATGCGGAGAAATTACTGTTTGTGCATTTACAATATTCATTGATTTTTGCCATTGAAAAACGTCCAGAAATGATTGAAGCTACTGACTGAATGAAAGGAGCTGGCATCTCACTCTCTTTGAATCTTCTTTACCATGCTAAGAGGAGCAGGAAAAAGCAAAAAATTTCAGAATTGCACCTTGCAATGCGGAGAAATTACTGTTTGTGCATTTACAATATTCATTGATTTTTGCCATTGAAAAACATCATGTTATTCATATACCAGAAATGATTGAAGCTACTGACTGAATGAAAGGAGCTGGCATCTCACTCTCTTTGAATCTTCTTTATCATGCTAAGAGGAGCAGGAAAAAGCAAAAAATTTCAGAATTGCACCTTGCAATGCGGAGAAATTACTGTTTGTGCATTTACAATATTCATTGATTTTTGCCATTGAAAAACGTCCAGAAGTGATTGAAGCTACTGACTGAATGAAAGGAGCTGGCATCTCACTCTCTTTGAATCTTCTTTATCATGCTAAGAGGAGCAGGAAAAAGCAAAAAAATTCAGAATTGCACCTTGCAATGCGGAGAAATTACTGTTTGTGCATTTACAATATTCATTGATTTTTGCCATTGAAAAACGTCCAGAAATGATTGAAGCTACTGACTGAATGAAAGGAGCTGGCATCTCACTCTCTTTGAATCTTCTTTACCATGCTAAGAGGAGCAGGAAAAAGCAAAAAATTTCAGAATTGCACCTTGCAATGCGGAGAAATTACTGTTTGTGCAGTTACAATATTCATTGATTTTTGCCATTGAAAAACATCATGTTATTCATATACCAGAAATGATTGAAGCTACTGACTGAATGAAAGGAGCTGGCATCTCACTCTCTTTGAATCTTCTTTATCATGCTAAGAGGAGCAGGAAAAAGCAAAAAATTTCAGAATTGCACCTTGCAATGCGGAGAAATTACTGTTTGTGCATTTACAATATTCATTGATTTTTGCCATTGAAAAACGTCCAGAAATGATTGAAGCTACTGACTGAATGAAAGGAGCTGGCATCTCACTCTCTTTGAATCTTCTTTATCATGCTAAGAGGAGCAGGAAAAAGCAAAAAATTTCAGAATTGCACCTTGCAATGCGGAGAAATTACTGTTTGTGCATTTACAATATTCATTGATTTTTGCCATTGAAAAACGTCCAGAAATGATTGAAGCTACTGACTGAATGAAAGGAGCTGGCATGTAACTCTCTTTGAGTCTTCTTTATCATGCTAAGAGGAGCAGGAAAAAGCAAAAAATTTCAGAATTGCACTTTGCAATGCGGAGAAATTACTCTTTGTGCATTTACAATATTCATTGATTTTTGCCATTGAAAAACATCATGTTATTCATTTACCAGAAATGTTTAAAGCTACTGACTGAATGAAAGAAGCTGGCATCTCACTATCTTTGAATCTTCTTTATCATGCTAAGAGGAGCAGGAAAAAGCAAAAAATTTCAGAATTCCACCTTACAATGCGGAGAAATTACTGTTTGTGCATATACAATATTCATTGATTTTTGCCATTGAAAAACGTCCAGAAATGTTTGAAGCTACTGACTGAATGAAAGGAGCTGGCATCTCACTCTATTTGAATATTCTTTATCATGCTAGGATTAGCAGGAAAAAGCAAAAAATTTCAGAATTGCACCTTGCAATGTGGAGATATTACTGTTTGTGCATTTACAATATTCATTGATTTTTGCCATTGAAAAACATCATGTTATTCATATACCAGAAATGATTGAAGCTACTGACTGAATGAAAGGAGCTGGCATCTCACTTTCTTTGAATCTTCTTTATCATGCTAAGAGGAGCAGGAAAAAGCAAAAAATTTCAGAATTGCACCTTGCAATGCGGAGAAATTACTGTTTGTGCATTTACAATATTCATTGATTTTTGCCATTGAAAAAAGTCCAGAAATGATTGAAGCTACTGACTGAATGAAAGGAGCTGGCATCTCACTCTCTTTGAATCTTCTTTATCATGCTAAGAGGAGCAGGAAAAAGCAAAAAATTTCAGAATTGCACCTTGCAATGCGGAGAAATTACTGTTTGTGCATTTACAATATTCATTGATTTTTGCCATTGAAAAACGTCCAGAAATGATTGAAGCTACTGACTGAATGAAAGGAGCTGGCATGTAACTCTCTTTGAGTCTTCTTTATCATGCTAAGAGGAGCAGGAAAAAGCAAAAAATTTCAGAATTTCACCTTGCAATGCGGAGAAATTACTCTTTGTGCATTTACAATATTCATTGATTTTTGCCATTGAAAAACATCATGTTATTCATTTACCAGAAATGTTTGAAGCTACTGACTGAATGAAAGAAGCTGGCATCTCACTATCTTTGAATCTTCTTTATCATGCTAAGAGGAGCAGGAAAAAGCAAAAAATTTCAGAATTCCACCTTACAATGCGGAGAAATTACTGTTTGTGCATATACAATATTCATTGATTTTTGCCATTGAAAAACGTCCAGAAAAGATTGAAGCTACTGACTGAATGAAAGGAGCTGGCATCTCACTCTCTTTGAATCTTCTTTATCATGCTAAGAGGAGCAGGAAAAAGCAAAAAATTTCAGAATTGCACCTTGCAATGCGGAGAAATTACTGTTTGTGCATTTACAATATTCATTGATTTTTGCCATTGAAAAACATCATGTTATTCATATACCAGAAATGTTTGAAGCTACTGACTGAATGAAAGGAGCTGGCATCTCACTCTCTTTGAATCTTCTTTATCATGCTAAGAGGAGCAGGAAAAAGCAAAAAATTTCAGAATTGCACCTTGCAATGCGGAGAAATTACTGTTTGTGCATTTACAATATTCATTGATTTTTGCCATTGAAAAACGTCCAGAAATGATTGAAGCTACTGACTGAATGAAAGGAGCTGGCATCTCACTCTCTTTGAATCTTCTTTATCATGCTAAGAGGAGCAGGAAAAAGCAAAAAAATTCAGAATTGCACCTTGCAATGCGGAGAAATTACTGTTTGTGCATTTACAATATTCATTGATTTTTGCCATTGAAAAACATCATGTTATTCATATACCAGAAATGATTGAAGCTACTGACTGAATGAAAGGAGCGGGCATCTCACTCTCTTTGAATCTTCTTTATCATGCTAAGAGGAGCAGGAAAAAGCAAAAAATTTCAGAATTGCACGCTGCAATGCGGAGAAATTACTGTTTGTGCATTTACAATATTCATTGATTTTTGCCATTGAAAAACGTCCAGAAATGATTGAAGCTACTGACTGAATGAAAGGAGCTGGCATCTCACTCTCTTTGAATCTTCTTTATCATGCTAGGATTAGCAGGAAAAAGCAAAAAATTTCAGAATTGCACCTTGCAATGTGGAGATATTACTGTTTGTGCATTTACAATATTCATTGATTTTTGCCATTGAAAAACGTCCAGAAATGTTTGAAGCTACTGACTGAATGAAAGGAGCTGGCATCTCACTCTCTTTGAATCTTCTTTATCATGCTAGGATTAGCAGGAAAAAGCAAAAAATTTCAGAATTGCACCTTGCAATGTGGAGATATTACTGTTTGTGCATTTACAATATTCATTGATTTTTGCCTTTGAAAAACGTACAGAAATGTTTGAAGCTACTGACTGAATGAAAGGAGCTGGCATCTCACTCTCTTTGAATCTTCTTTATCATGCTAGGAGTAGCAGGAAAAAGCAAAAAATTTCAGAATTGCACCTTGCAATGTGGAGATATTACTGTTTGTGCATTTACAATATTCATTGATTTTTGCCATTGAAAAACGTCCAGAAATGTTTGAAGCTACTGACTGAATGAAAGGAGCTGGCATCTCACTCTCTTTGAATCTTCTTTATCATGCTAGGATTAGCAGGAAAAAGCAAAAAATTTCAGAATTGCACCTTGCAATGCGGAGAAATTACTGTTTGTGCATTTACAATATTCATTGATTTTTGCCATTGAAAAACGTCCAGAAATGATTGAAGCTACTGACTGAATGAAAGGAGCTGGCATCTCACTCTCTTTGAATCTTCTTTATCATGCTAAGAGGAGCAGGAAAAAGCAAAAAATTTCAGAATTGCACCTTGCAATGTGGAGAAATTACTGTTTGTGCATTTACAATATTCATTGATTTTTGCCATTGAAAAACATCATGTTATTCATACCCAGAAATGATTGAAGCTACTGACTGAATGAAAGGAGCTGGCATCTCACTCTCTTTGAATCTTCTTTATCATGCTAAGAGGAGCAGGAAAAAGCAAAAAATTTCAGAATTGCACCTTGCAATGCGGAGAAATTACTGTTTGTGCATTTACAATATTCATTGATTTTTGCCATTGAAAAACGTCCAGAAATGATTGAAGCTACTGACTGAATGAAAGGAGCTGGCATCTCACTCTCTTTGAATCTTCTTTACCATGCTAAGAGGAGCAGGAAAAAGCAAAAAATTTCAGAATTGCACCTTGCAATGCGGAGAAATTACTGTTTGTGCATTTACAATATTCATTGATTTTTGCCATTGAAAAACATCATGTTATTCATATACCAGAAATGATTGAAGCTACTGACTGAATGAAAGGAGCTGGCATCTCACTCTCTTTGAATCTTCTTTATCATGCTAAGAGGAGCAGGAAAAAGCAAAAAATTTCAGAATTGCACCTTGCAATGCGGAGAAATTACTGTTTGTGCATTTACAATATTCATTGATTTTTGCCATTGAAAAACGTCCAGAAAAGATTGAAGCTACTGACTGAATGAAAGGAGCTGGCATCTCACTCTCTTTGAATCTTCTTTATCATGCTAAGAGGAGCAGGAAAAAGCAAAAAAATTCAGAATTGCACCTTGCAATGCGGAGAAATTACTGTTTGTGCATTTACAATATTCATTGATTTTTGCCATTGAAAAACATCATGTTATTCATATACCAGAAATGATTGAAGCTACTGACTGAATGAAAGGAGCGGGCATCTCATTCTCTTTGAATCTTCTTTTTCATGCTAAGAGGAGCAGGAAAAAGCAAAAAATTTCAGAATTGCACCTTGCAATGCGGAGAAATTACTGTTTGTGCATTTACAATATTCATTGATTTTTGCCATTGAAAAACGTCCAGAAATGATGAAGCTACTGACTGAATGAAAGGAGCTGGCATCTCACTCTCTTTGAATCTTCTTTATCATGCTAAGAGGAGCAGGAAAAAGCAAAAAATTTCAGAATTGCACCTTGCAATGCGGAGAAATTACTGCTTGTGCATTTACAATATTCATTGATTTTTGCCATTGAAAAACGTCCAGAAATGATTGAAGCTACTGACTGAATGAAAGGAGCTGGCATCTCACTCTCTTTGAATCTTTATCATGCTAAGAGGAGCAGGAAAAAGCAAAAAATTTCAGAATTGCACCTTGCAATGCGGAGAAATTACTGTTTGTGCATTTACAATATTCATAGATTTTTGCCATTGAAAAACGTCCAGAAATGTTTGAAGCTACTGACTGAATGAAAGGAGCTGGCATCTCACTCTCTTTGAATCTTCTTTATCATGCTAGGATTAGCAGGAAAAAGCAAAAAATTTCAGAATTGCACCTTGCAATGTGGAGATATTACTGTTTGTGCATTTACAATATTCATTGATTTTTGCCATTGAAAAACGTCCAGAAATGTTTGAAGCTACTGACTGAATGAAAGGAGCTGGCATCTCACTCTCTTTGAATCTTCTTTATCATGCTAGGAGTAGCAGGAAAAAGCAAAAAATTTCAGAATTGCACCTTGCAATGTGGAGATATTACTGTTTGTGCATTTACAATATTCATTGATTTTTGCCATTGAAAAACGTCCAGAAATGTTTGAAGCTACTGACTGAATGAAAGGAGCTGGCATCTCACTCTCTTTGAATCTTCTTTATCATGCTAGGATTAGCAGGAAAAAGCAAAAAATTTCAGAATTGCACCTTGCAATATGGAGATATTACTGTTTGTGCATTTACAATATTCATTGATTTTTGCCATTGAAAAACATCATGTTATTCATATACCAGAAATGTTTGAAGCTACTGACTGAATGAAAGGAGCTGGCATCTCATTCTCTTTGAATCTTCTTTATCATGCTAGGATTAGCAGGAAAAAGCAAAAAATTTCAGAATTGAACCTTGCAATGTGGAGATATTACTGTTTGTGCATTTACAATATTCATTGATTTTTGCCATTGAAAAACGTCCAGAAATGTTTGAAGCTACTGACTGAATGAAAGGAGCTGGCATCTCACTCTATTTGAATCTTCTTTATCATGCTAGGATTAGCAGGAAAAAGCAAAAAATTTCAGAATTGCACCTTGCAATGTGGAGATATTACTGTTTGTGCATTTACAATATTCATTGATTTTTGCCATTGAAAAACGTCCAGAAATGTTTATACCAGAAATGTTTGAAGCTACTGACTGAATGAAAGGAGCTGGCATCTCACTCTCTTTGAATCTTCTTTATCATGCTAAGAGGAGCAGGAAAAAGCAAAGAATTTCAGAATTGCACCTTGCAATGCGGAGAAATTACTGTTTGTGCATTTACAATATTCATTGATTTTTGCCATTGAAAAACGTCCAGAAATGACTGAAGCTACTGACTGAATGAAAGGAGCTGGCATCTCACTCTCTTTGAATCTTCTTTATCATGCTAAGAGGAGCAGGAAAAAGCAAAAAATTTCAGAATTGCACCTTGCAATGCGGAGAAATTACTGTTTGTGCATTTACAATATTCATTGATTTTTGCCATTGAAAAACGTCCAGAAATGATTGAAGCTACTGACTGAATGAAAAGAGCTGGCATCTCACTCTCTTTGAATCTTCTTTATCATGCTAAGAGGAGCAGGAAAAAGCAAAAAATTTCAGAATTGCACCTTGCAATGCGGAGAAATTACTGTTTGTGCATTTACAATATTCATTGATTTTTGCCATTGAAAAACATCATGTTATTCATATACCAGAAATGATTGAAGCTACTGACTGAATGAAAGGAGCTGGCATCTCACTCTCTTTGAATCTTCTTTATCATGCTAAGAGGAGCAGGAAAAAGCAAAAAATTTCAGAATTGCACCTTGCAATGCGGAGAAATTACTGTTTGTGCATTTACAATATTCATTGATTTTTGCCATTGAAAAACGTCCAGAAATGATTGAAGCTACTGACTGAATGAAAGGAGCTGGCATCTCACTCTCTTTGAATCTTCTTTATCATGCTAAGAGGAGCAGGAAAAAGCAAAAAATTTCAGAATTGCACCTTGCAATGTGGAGATATTACTGTTTGTGCATTTACAATATTCATTGATTTTTGCCATTGAAAAACGTCCAGAAATGTTTATACCAGAAATGTTTGAAGCTACTGACTGAATGAAAGGAGCTGGCATCTCACTCTCTTTGAATCTTCTTTATCATGCTAAGAGGAGCAGGAAAAAGCAAAAAATTTCAGAATTGCACCTTGCAATGCGGAGAAATTACTGTTTGTGCATTTACAATATTCATTGATTTTTGCCATTGAAAAACGTCCAGAAATGACTGAAGCTACTGACTGAATGAAAGGAGCTGGCATCTCACTCTCTGAATCTTCTTTATCATGCTAAGAGGAGCAGGAAAAAGCAAAAAATTTCAGAATTGCACCTTGCAATGCGGAGAAATTACTGTTTGTGCATTTACAATATTCATTGATTTTTGCCATTGAAAAACATCCAGAAATGATTGAAGCTACTGACTGAATGAAAGGAGCTGGCATCTCACTCTCTTTGAATCTTCTTTATCATGCTAAGAGGAGCAGGAAAAAGCAAAAAATTTCAGAATTGCACCTTGCAATGCGGAGAAATTACTGTTTGTGCATTTACAATATTCATTGATTTTTGCCATTGAAAAACATCATGTTATTCATATACCAGAAATGATTGAAGCTACTGACTGAATGAAAGGAGCTGGCATCTCATTCTCTTTGAATCTTCTTTATCATGCTAAGAGGAGCAGGAAAAAGCAAAAAATTTCAGAATTGCACCTTGCAATGCGGAGAAATTACTGTTTGTGCATTTACAATATTCATTGATTTTTGCCATTGAAAAACGTCCAGAAATGATTGAAGCTACTGACTGAATGAAAGGAGCTGGCATCTCACTCTCTTTGAATCTTCTTTATCATGCTAAGAGGAGCAGGAAAAAGCAAAAAATTTCAGAATTGCACCTTGCAATGTGGAGATATTACTGTTTGTGCATTTACAATATTCATTGATTTTTGCCATTGAAAAACGTCCAGAAATGTTTGAAGCTACTGACTGAATGAAAGGAGCTGGCATCTCACTCTCTTTGAATCTTCTTTATCATGCTAGGATTAGCAGGAAAAAGCAAAAAATTTCAGAATTGCACCTTGCAATATGGAGATATTACTGTTTGTGCATTTACAATATTCATTGATTTTTGCCATTGAAAAACATCATGTTATTCATATACCAGAAATGTTTGAAGCTACTGACTGAATGAAAGGAGCTGGCATCTCATTCTCTTTGAATCTTCTTTATCATGCTAGGATTAGCAGGAAAAAGCAAAAAATTTCAGAATTGAACCTTGCAATGTGGAGATATTACTGTTTGTGCATTTACAATATTCATTGATTTTTGCCATTGAAAAACGTCCAGAAATGTTTGAAGCTACTGACTGAATGAAAGGAGCTGGCATCTCACTCTATTTGAATCTTCTTTATCATGCTAGGATTAGCAGGAAAAAGCAAAAAATTTCAGAATTGCACCTTGCAATGTGGAGATATTACTGTTTGTGCATTTACAATATTCATTGATTTTTGCCATTGAAAAACGTCCAGAAATGTTTATACCAGAAATGTTTGAAGCTACTGACTGAATGAAAGGAGCTGGCATCTCACTCTCTTTGAATCTTCTTTATCATGCTAAGAGGAGCAGGAAAAAGCAAAGAATTTCAGAATTGCACCTTGCAATGCGGAGAAATTACTGTTTGTGCATTTACAATATTCATTGATTTTTGCCATTGAAAAACGTCCAGAAATGACTGAAGCTACTGACTGAATGAAAGGAGCTGGCATCTCACTCTCTTTGAATCTTCTTTATCATGCTAAGAGGAGCAGGAAAAAGCAAAAAATTTCAGAATTGCACCTTGCAATGCGGAGAAATTACTGTTTGTGCATTTACAATATTCATTGATTTTTGCCATTGAAAAACGTCCAGAAATGATTGAAGCTACTGACTGAATGAAAAGAGCTGGCATCTCACTCTCTTTGAATCTTCTTTATCATGCTAAGAGGAGCAGGAAAAAGCAAAAAATTTCAGAATTGCACCTTGCAATGCGGAGAAATTACTGTTTGTGCATTTACAATATTCATTGATTTTTGCCATTGAAAAACATCATGTTATTCATATACCAGAAATGATTGAAGCTACTGACTGAATGAAAGGAGCTGGCATCTCACTCTCTTTGAATCTTCTTTATCATGCTAAGAGGAGCAGGAAAAAGCAAAAAATTTCAGAATTGCACCTTGCAATGCGGAGAAATTACTGTTTGTGCATTTACAATATTCATTGATTTTTGCCATTGAAAAACGTCCAGAAATGATTGAAGCTACTGACTGAATGAAAGGAGCTGGCATCTCACTCTCTTTGAATCTTCTTTATCATGCTAAGAGGAGCAGGAAAAAGCAAAAAATTTCAGAATTGCACCTTGCAATGTGGAGATATTACTGTTTGTGCATTTACAATATTCATTGATTTTTGCCATTGAAAAACGTCCAGAAATGTTTATACCAGAAATGTTTGAAGCTACTGACTGAATGAAAGGAGCTGGCATCTCACTCTCTTTGAATCTTCTTTATCATGCTAAGAGGAGCAGGAAAAAGCAAAAAATTTCAGAATTGCACCTTGCAATGCGGAGAAATTACTGTTTGTGCATTTACAATATTCATTGATTTTTGCCATTGAAAAACGTCCAGAAATGACTGAAGCTACTGACTGAATGAAAGGAGCTGGCATCTCACTCTCTGAATCTTCTTTATCATGCTAAGAGGAGCAGGAAAAAGCAAAAAATTTCAGAATTGCACCTTGCAATGCGGAGAAATTACTGTTTGTGCATTTACAATATTCATTGATTTTTGCCATTGAAAAACATCCAGAAATGATTGAAGCTACTGACTGAATGAAAGGAGCTGGCATCTCACTCTCTTTGAATCTTCTTTATCATGCTAAGAGGAGCAGGAAAAAGCAAAAAATTTCAGAATTGCACCTTGCAATGCGGAGAAATTACTGTTTGTGAATTTACAATATTCATTGATTTTTGCCATTGAAAAACATCATGTTATTCATATACCAGAAATGATTGAAGCTACTGACTGAATGAAAGGAGCTGGCATCTCATTCTCTTTGAATCTTCTTTATCATGCTAAGAGGAGCAGGAAAAAGCAAAAAATTTCAGAATTGCACCTTGCAATGCGGAGAAATTACTGTTTGTGCATTTACAATATTCATTGATTTTTGCCATTGAAAAACGTCCAGAAATGATTGAAGCTACTGACTGAATGAAAGGAGCTGGCATCTCACTCTCTTTGAATCTTCTTTATCATGCTAAGAGGAGCAGGAAAAAGCAAAAAATTTCAGAATTGCAATTTGCAATGCGGAGAAATTACTGTTTGTGCATTTACAATATTCATTGATTTTTGCCATTGAAAAACGTCCAGAAATGATTGAAGCTACTGACTGAATGAAAGGAGCTGGCATCTCACTCTCTTTGAATCTTCTTTATCATGCTAAGAGGAGCAGGAAAAAGCAAAAAATTTCAGAATTGCACCTTGCAATGCGGAGAAATTACTGTTTGTGCATTTACAATATTCATTGATTTTTGCCATTGAAAAACGTCCAGAAATGATTGAAGCTACTGACTGAATGAAAGGAGCTGGCATCTCACTCTCTTTGAATCTTCTTTATCATGCTAAGAGGAGCAGGAAAAAGCAAAAAATTTCAGAATTGCACCTTGCAATGCGGAGAAATTACTGTTTGTGCATTTACAATATTCATTGATTTTTGCCATTGAAAAACGTCCAGAAATGACTGAAGCTACTGACTGAATGAAAGGAGCTGGCATCTCACTCTCTTTGAATCTTCTTTATCATGCTAAGAGGAGCAGGAAAAAGCAAAAAATTTCAGAATTGCACCTTGCAATGCGGAGAAATTACTGTTTGTGCATTTACAATATTCATTGATTTTTGCCATTGAAAAACGTCCAGAAATGATTGAAGCTACTGACTGAATGAAAGGAGCTGGCATCTCACTCTCTTTGAATCTTCTTTATCATGCTAAGAGGAGCAGGAAAAAGCAAAAAATTTCAGAATTGCACCTTGCAATGCGGAGAAATTACTGTTTGTGCATTTACAATATTCATTGATTTTTGCCATTGAAAAACATCATGTTATTCATATACCAGAAATGATTGAAGCTACTGACTGAATGAAAGGAGCTGGCATCTCACTCTCTTTGAATCTTCTTTATCATGCTAAGAGGAGCAGGAAAAAGCAAAAAATTTCAGAATTGCACCTTGCAATGCGGAGAAATTACTGTTTGTGCATTTACAATATTCATTGATTTTTGCCATTGAAAAACGTCCAGAAATGATTGAAGCTACTGACTGAATAAAAGGAGCTGGCATCTCACTCTCTTTGAATCTTCTTTATCATGCTAAGAGGAGCAGGAAAAAGCAAAAAATTTCAGAATTGCACCTTGCAATGCGGAGAAATTACTGTTTGTGCATTTACAATATTCATTGATTTTTGCCATTGAAAAACGTCCAGAAATGATTGAAGCTACTGACTGAATGAAAGGAGCTGGCATCTCACTCTCTTTGAATCTTCTTTATCATGCTAGGATTAGCAGGAAAAAGCAAAAAATTTCAGAATTGCACCTTGCAATGTGGAGATATTACTGTTTGTGCATTTACAATATTCATTGAATTTTGCCATTGAAAAACGTCCAGAAATGTTTGAAGCTACTGACTGAATGAAAGGAGCTGGCATCTCACTCTATTTGAATCTTCTTTATCATGCTAGGATTAGCAGGAAAAAGCAAAAAATTTCAGAATTGCACCTTGCAATGTGGAGATATTACTGTTTGTGCATTTACAATATTCATTGATTTTTGCCATTGAAAAACGTCCAGAAATGTTTATACCAGAAATGTTTGAAGCTACTGACTGAATGAAAGGAGCTGGCATCTCGCTCTCTTTGAATCTTCTTTATCATGCTAAGAGGAGCAGGAAAAAGCAAAAAATTTCAGAATTGCACCTTGCAATGCGGAGAAATTACTGTTTGTGCATTTACAATATTCATTGATTTTTGCCATTGAAAAACGTCCAGAAATGATTGAAGCTACTGACTGAATGAAAGGAGCTGGCATCTCACTCTCTTTGAATCTTCTTTATCATGCTAAGAGGAGCAGGAAAAAGCAAAAAATTTCAGAATTGCACCTTGCAATGTGGAGAAATTACTGTTTGTGCATTTACAATATTCATTGATTTTTGCCATTGAAAAACATCATGTTATTCATATACCAGAAATGATTGAAGCTACTGACTGAATGAAAGGAGCTGGCATCTCACTCTCTTTGAATCTTCTTTATCATGCTAAGAGGAGCAGGAAAAAGCAAAAAATTTCAGAATTGCACCTTGCAATGCGGAGAAATTACTGTTTGTGCTTTTACAATATTCATTGATTTTTGCCATTGAAAAACATCATGTTATTCATATACCAGAAATGTTTGAAGCTACTGACTGAATGAAAGGAGCTGGCATCTCACTCTCTTTGAATCTTCTTTATCATGCTAAGAGGAGCAGGAAAAAGCAAAAAATTTCAGAATTGCACCTTGCAATGCGGAGAAATTACTGTTTGTGCATTTACAATATTCATTGATTTTTGCCATTGAAAAACGTCCAGAAATGATTGAAGCTACTGACTGAATGAAAGGAGCTGGCATCTCACTCTCTTTGAATCTTCTTTATCATGCTAAGAGGAGCAGGAAAAAGCAAAAAATTTCAGAATTGCACCTTGCAATGCGGAGAAATTACTGTTTGTGCATTTACAATATTCATTGATTTTTGCCATTGAAAAACATCATGTTATTCATATACCAGAAATGTTTGAAGCTACTGACTGAATGAAAGGAGCTGGCATCTCACTCTCTTTGAATCTTCTTTATCATGCTAAGAGGAGCAGGAAAAAGCAAAAAATTTCAGAATTGCACCTTGCAATGCGGAGAAATTACTGTTTGTGCATTTACAATATTCATTGATTTTTGCCATTGAAAAACATCATGTTATTCATATACCAGAAATGATTGAAGCTACTGACTGAATGAAAGGAACTGGCATCTCACTCTCTTTGAATCTTCTTTATCATGCTAAGAGGATCAGGAAAAAGCAAAAAAATTCAGAATTGCACCTTGCAATGCGGAGAAATTACTGTTTGTGCATTTACAATATTCATTGATTTTTGCCATTGAAAAACGTCCAGAAATGATTGAAGCTACTGACTGAATGAAAGGAGCTGGCATCTCACTCTCTTAGAATCTTCTTTATCATGCTAAGAGGAGCAGGAAAAAGCAAAAAATTTCAGAATTGCACCTTGCAATGCGGAGAAATTACTGTTTGTGCATTTACAATATTCATTGATTTTTGCCATTGAAAAACGTCCAGAAATGATTGAAGCTACTGACTGAATGAAAGGAGCTGGCATCTCACTCTCTTTGAATCTTCTTTATCATGCTAAGAGGAGCAGGAAAAAGCAAAAAATTTCAGAATTGCACCTTGCAATGCGGAGAAATTACTGTTTGTGCATTTACAATATTCATTGATTTTTGCCATTGAAAAACATCATGTTATTCATATACCAGAAATGATTGAAGCTACTGACTGAATGAAAGGAGCTGGCATCTCACTCTCTTTGAATCTTCTTTATCATGCTAAGAGGAGCAGGAAAAAGCAAAAAATTTCAGAATTGCACCTTGCAATGCGGAGAAATTACTGTTTGTGCATTTACAATATTCATTGATTTTTGCCATTGAAAAACGTCCAGAAATGATTGAAGCTACTGACTGAATGAAAGGAGCTGGCATCTCACTCTCTTTGAATCTTCTTTATCATGCTAAGAGGAGCAGGAAAAAGCAAAAAATTTCAGAATTGCACCTTGCAATGCGGAGAAATTACTGTTTGTGCATTTACAATATTCATTGATTTTTGCCATTGAAAAACGTCCAGAAATGATTGAAGCTACTGACTGAATGAAAGGAGCTGGCATCTCACTCTCTTTGAATCTTCTTTATCATGCTAGGATTAGCAGGAAAAAGCAAAAAATTTCAGAATTGCACCTTGCAATGTGGAGATATTACTGTTTGTGCATTTACAATATTCATTGAATTTTGCCATTGAAAAACGTCCAGAAATGTTTGAAGCTACTGACTGAATGAAAGGAGCTGGCATCTCACTCTATTTGAATCTTCTTTATCATGCTAGGATTAGCAGGAAAAAGCAAAAAATTTCAGAATTGCACCTTGCAATGTGGAGATATTACTGTTTGTGCATTTACAATATTCATTGATTTTTGCCATTGAAAAACGTCCAGAAATGTTTATACCAGAAATGTTTGAAGCTACTGACTGAATGAAAGGAGCTGGCATCTCACTCTCTTTGAATCTTCTTTATCATGCTAAGAGGAGCAGGAAAAAGCAAAAAATTTCGGAATTGCACGTTGCAATGCGGAGAAATTACTGTTTGTGCATTTACAATATTCATTGATTTTTGCCATTGAAAAACGTCCAGAAATGACTGAAGCTACTGACTGAATGAAAGGAGCTGGCATCTCACTCTCTTTGAATCTTCTTTATCATGCTAAGAGGAGCAGGAAAAAGCAAAAAATTTCAGAATTGCACCTTGCAATGCGGAGAAATTACTGTTTGTGCATTTACAATATTCATTGATTTTTGCCATTGAAAAACATCCAGAAATGATTGAAGCTACTGACTGAATGAAAGGAGCTGGCATCTCACGCTCTTTGAATCTTCTTTATCATGCTAAGAGGAGCAGGAAAAAGCAAAAAATTTCAGAATTGCACCTTGCAATGCGGAGAAATTACTGTTTGTGCATTTACAATATTCATTGATTTTTGCCATTGAAAAACATCATGTTATTCATATACCAGAAATGATTGAAGCTACTGACTGAATGAAAGGAGCTGGCATCTCACTCTCTTTGAATCTTCTTTATCATGCTAAGAGGAGCAGGAAAAAGCAAAAAATTTCAGAATTGCACCTTGCAATGCGGAGAAATTACTGTTTGTGCATTTACAATATTCATTGATTTTTGCCATTGAAAAACGTCCAGAAATGATTGAAGCTACTGACTGAATGAAAGGAGCTGGCATCTCACTCTCTTTGAATCTTCTTTATCATGCTAAGAGGAGCAGGAAAAAGCAAAAAATTTCAGAATTGCACCTTGCAATGCGGAGAAATTACTGTTTGTGCATTTACAATATTCATTGATTTTTGCCATTGAAAAACGTCCAGAAATGATTGAAGCTACTGACTGAATGAAAGGAGCTGGCATCTCACTCTCTTTGAATCTTCTTTATCATGCTAAGAGGAGCAGGAAAAAGCAAAAAATTTCAGAATTGCACCTTGCAATGCGGAGAAATTACTGTTTGTGCATTTACAATATTCATTGATTTTTGCCATTGAAAAACGTCCAGAAATGATTGAAGCTACTGACTGAATGAAAGGAGCTGGCATCTCACTCTCTTTGAATCTTCTTTATCATGCTAAGAGGAGCAGGAAAAAGCAAAAAATTTCAGAATTGCAACTTGCAATGCGGAGAAATTACTGTTTGTGCATTTACAATATTCATTGATTTTTGCCATTGAAAAACATCATGTTATTCATATACCAGAAATGATTGAAGCTACTGACTGAATGAAAGGAGCTGGCATCTCACTCTCTTTGAATCTTCATTATCATGCTAAGAGGAGCAGGAAAAAGCAAAAAATTTCAGAATTGCACCTTGCAATGCGGAGAAATTACTGTTTGTGCATTTACAATATTCATTGATTTTTGCCATTGAAAAACGTCCAGAAATGATTGAAGCTACTGACTGAATGAAAGGAGCTGGCATCTCACTCTCTTTGAATCTTCTTTATCATGCTAAGAGGAGCAGGAAAAAGCAAAAAATTTCAGAATTGCACCTTGCAATGCGGAGAAATTACTGTTTGTGCATTTACAATATTCATTGATTTTTGCCATTGAAAAACGTCCAGAAATGTTTGAAGCTACTGACTGAATGAAAGGAGCTGGCATCTCACTCTCTTTGAATCTTCTTTATCATGCTAGGATTAGCAGGAAAAAGCAAAAAATTTCAGAATTGCACCTTGCAATGTGGAGATATTACTGTTTGTGCATTTACAATATTCATTGATTTTTGCCATTGAAAAACGTCCAGAAATGTTTGAAGCTACTGACTGAATGAAAGGAGCTGGCATCTCACTCTCTTTGAATCTTCTTTATCATGCTAGGAGTAGCAGGAAAAAGCAAAAAATTTCAGAATTGCACCTTGCAATGTGGAGATATTACTGTTTGTGCATTTACAATATTCATTGATTTTTGCCATTGAAAAACGTCCAGAAATGTTTGAAGCTACTGACTGAATGAAAGGAGCTGGCATCTCACTCTCTTTGAATCTTCTTTATCATGCTAGGATTAGCAGGAAAAAGCAAAAAATTTCAGAATTGCACCTTGCAATGTGGAGATATTACTGTTTGTGCATTTACAATATTCATTGATTTTTGCCATTGAAAAACATCATGTTATTCATATACCAGAAATGTTTGAAGCTACTGACTGAATGAAAGGAGCTGACATCTCACTCTCTTTGAATCTTCTTTATCATGCTAGGATTAGCAGGAAAAAGCAAAAAAATTCAGAATTGCACCTTGCAATGTGGAGATATTACTGTTTGTGCATTTACAATATTCATTGATTTTTGCCATTGAAAAACGTCCAGAAATGTTTGAAGCTACTGACTGAATGAAAGGAGCTGGCATCTCACTCTATTTGAATCTTCTTTATCATCCTAGGATTAGCAGGAAAAAGCAAAAAATTTCAGCATTGCACCTTGCAATGTGGAGATATTACTGTTTGTGCATTTACAATATTCATTGATTTTTGCCATTGAAAAACATCCAGAAATGTTTATACCAGAAATGTTTGAAGCTACTGACTGAATGAAAGGAGCTGGCATCTCACTCTCTTTGAATCTTCTTTATCATGCTAAGAGGAGCAGGAAAAAGCAAAAAATTTCAGAATTGCACTTTGCAATGCGGAGAAATTACTGTTTGTGCATTTACAATATTCATTGATTTTTGCCATTGAAAAACGTCCAGAAATGACTGAAGCTACTGACTGAATGAAAGGAGCTGGCATCTCACTCTCTTTGAATCTTCTTTATCATGCTAAGAGGAGCAGGAAAAAGCAAAAAATTTCAGAATTGCATCTTGCAATGCGGAGAAATTACTGTTTGTGCATTTACAATATTCATTGATTTTTGCCATTGAAAAACGTCCAGAAATGATTGAAGCTACTGACTGAATGAAAGGAGCTGGCATCTCACTCTCTTTGAATCTTCTTTATCATGCTAAGAGGAGCAGGAAAAAGCAAAAAATTTCAGAATTGCACCTTGCAATGCGGAGAAATTACTGTTTGTGCATTTACAATATTCATTGATTTTTGCCATTGAAAAACATCCAGAAATGATTGAAGCTACTGACTGAATGAAAGGAGCTGGCATCTCACTCTCTTTGAATCTTCTTTATCATGCTAAGAGGAGCAGGAAAAAGCAAAAAATTTCAGAATTGCACCTTGCAATGCGGAGAAATTACTGTTTGTGCATTTACAATATTCATTGATTTTTGCCATTGAAAAACGTCCAGAAATGATTGAAGCTACTGACTGAATGAAAGGAGCTGGCATCTCACTCTCTTTGAATCTTCTTTATCATGCTAGGATTAGCAGGAAAAAGCAAAAAATTTCAGAATTGCACCTTGCAATGTGGAGATATTACTGTTTGTGCATTTACAATATTCATTGAATTTTGCCATTGAAAAACGTCCAGAAATGTTTGAAGCTACTGACTGAATGAAAGGAGCTGGCATCTCACTCTATTTGAATCTTCTTTATCATGCTAGGATTAGCAGGAAAAAGCAAAAAATTTCAGAATTGCACCTTGCAATGTGGAGATATTACTGTTTGTGCATTTACAATATTCATTGATTTTTGCCATTGAAAAACGTCCAGAAATGTTTATACCAGAAATGTTTGAAGCTACTGACTGAATGAAAGGAGCTGGCATCTCACTCTCTTTGAATCTTCTTTATCATGCTAAGAGGAGCAGGAAAAAGCAAAAAATTTCAGAATTGCACCTTGCAATGCGGAGAAATTACTTTTTGTGCATTTACAATATTCATTGATTTTTGCCATTGAAAAACGTCCAGAAATGACTGAAGCTACTGACTGAATGAAAGGAGCTGGCATCTCACTCTCTTTGAATCTTCTTTACCATGCTAAGAGGAGCAGGAAAAAGCAAAAAAATTCAGAATTGCACCTTGCAATGCGGAGAAATTACTGTTTGTGCATTTACAATATTCATTGATTTTTGCCATTGAAAAACGTCCAGAAATGATTGAAGCTACTGACTGAATGAAAGGAGCTGGCATCTCACTCTCTTTGAATCTTCTTTATCATGCTAGGAGTAGCAGGAAAAAGCAAAAAATTTCAGAATTGCACCTTGCAATGTGGAGATATTACTGTTTGTGCATTTACAATATTCATTTATTTTTGCCATTGAAAAACGTCCAGAAATGTTTGAAGCTACTGACTGAATGAAAGGAGCTGGCATCTCACTCTCTTTGAATCTTCTTTATCATGCTAGGATTAGCAGGAAAAAGCAAAAAATTTCAGAATTGCACCTTGCAATGTGGAGATATTACTGTTTGTGCATTTACAATATTCATTGATTTTTGCCATTGAAAAACATCATGTTATTCATATACCAGAAATGTTTGAAGCTACTGACTGAATGAAAGGAGCTGACATCTCACTCTCTTTGAATCTTCTTTATCATGCTAGGATTAGCAGGAAAAAGCAAAAAATTTCAGAATTGCACCTTGCAATGTGGAGATATTACTGTTTGTGCATTTACAATATTCATTGATTTTTGCCATTGAAAAACGTCCAGAAATGTTTGAAGCTACTGACTGAATGAAAGGAGCTGGCATCTCACTCTATTTGAATATTCTTTATCATGCTAGGATTAGCAGGAAAAAGCAAAAAAAATTTCAGCATTGCACCTTGCAATGTGGAGATATTACTGTTTGTACATTTACAATATTCATTGATTTTTGCCATTGAAAAACGTCCAGAAATGTTTATACCAGAAATGTTTGAAGCTACTGACTGAATGAAAGGAGCTGGCATCTCACTCTCTTTGAATCTTCTTTATCATGCTAAGAGGAGCAGGAAAAAGCAAAAAATTTCAGAATTGCACCTTGCAATGCGGAGAAATTACTGTTTGTGCATTTACAATATTCATTGATTTTTGCCATTGAAAAACTTCCAGAAATGACTGAAGCTACTGACTGAATGAAAGGAGCTGGCATCTCACTCTCTTTGAATCTTCTTTATCATGCTAAGAGGAGCAGGAAAAAGCAAAAAATTTCAGAATTGCACCTTGCAATGCGGAGAAATTACTGTTTGTGCATTTACAATATTCATTGATTTTTGCCATTGAAAAACGTCCAGAAATGATTGAAGCTACTGACTGAATGAAAGGAGCTGGCATCTCACTCTCTTTGAATCTTCTTTATCATGCTAAGAGGAGCAGGAAAAAGCAAAAAATTTCAGAATTGCACCTTGCAATGCGGAGAAATTACTGTTTGTGCATTTACAATATTCATTGATTTTTGCCATTGAAAAACATCATGTTATTCATATACCAGAAATGATTGAAGCTACTGACTGAATGAAAGGAGCTGGCATCTCACTCTCTTTGAATCTTCTTTATCATGCTAAGAGGAGCAGGAAAAAGCAAAAAATTTCAGAATTGCACCTTGCAATGCGGAGAAATTACTGTTTGTGCATTTACAATATTCATTGATTTTTGCCATTGAAAAACGTCCAGAAATGATTGAAGCTACTGACTGAATGAAAGGAGCTGGCATCTCACTCTCTTTGAATCTTCTTTATCATGCTAAGAGGAGCAGGAAAAAGCAAAAAATTTCAGAATTTCATCTTGCAATGCGCAGAAATTACTGTTTGTGCATTTACAATATTCATTGATTTTTGCCATTGAAAAACGTCCAGAAATGATTGAAGCTACTGACTGAATGAAAGGAGCTGGCATCTCACTCTCTTTGAATCTTCTTTATCATGCTAAGAAGAGCAGGAAAAAGCAAAAAATTTCAGAATTGCACCTTGCAATGCGGAGAAATTACTGTTTGTGCATTTACAATATTCATTGATTTTTGCCATTGAAAAACGTCCAGAAATGATTGAAGCTACTGACTGAATGAAAGGAGCCGGAATCTCACTCTCTTTGAATCTTCTTTATCATGCTAAGAGGAGCAGGAAAAAGCAAAAAATTTCAGAATTGCAACTTGCAATGCGGAGAAATTACTGTTTGTGCATTTACAATATTCATTGATTTTTGCCATTGAAAAACGTCCAGAAATGATTGAAGCTACTGACTGAATGAAAGGAGCTGGCATCTCACTCTCTTTGAATCTTCTTTATCATGCTAAGAGGAGCAGGAAAAAGCAAAAAATTTCAGAATTGCACCTTGCAATGCGGAGAAATTACTGTTTGTGCATTTACAATATTCATTAATTTTTGCCATTGAAAAACATCATGTTATTCATATCCCAGAAATGTTTGAAGCTACTGACAATGAAAGAAGCTGGCATCTCACTCTCTTTGAATCTTCTTTATCATGCTAATAGGAGCAGGAAAAAGCAAAAAATTTCAGAATTGCACCTTGCAATGCGGAGAAATTACTGTTTGTGCATTTACAATATTCATTGATTTTTGCCATTGAAAAACGTCCAGAAATGATTGAAGCTACTGACTGAATGAAATGAGCTGGCATCTCACTCTCTTTGAATCTTCTTTATCATGCTAAGAGGAGCAGGAAAAAGCAAAAAATTTCAGAATTGCACCTTGCAATGCGGAGAAATTACTGTTTGTGCATTTACAATATTCATTGATTTTTGCCATTGAAAAACATCATGTTATTCATATACCAGAAATGTTTGAAGCTACTGACTGAATGAAAGGAGCTGGCATATCACTCTCTTTGAATCTTCTTTATCATGCTAAGAGGAGCAGGAAAAAGCAAAAAATTTCAGAATTGCACCTTGCAATGCGGAGAAATTACTGTTTGTGCATTTACAATATTCATTGATTTTTGCCATTGAAAAACGTCCAGAAATGATTGAAGCTACTGACTGAATGAAAGGAGCTGGCATCTCACTCTCTTTGAATCTTCTTTATCATGCTAAGAGGAGCAGGAAAATGCAAGAAATTTCAGAATTGCACCTTGCAATGCGGAGAAATTACTGTTTGTGCATTTATAATATTCATTGATTTTTGCCATTGAAAAACATCCAGAAATGATTGAAGCTACTGACTGAATGAAAGGAGCTGGCATCTCACTCTCTTTGAATCTTCTTTATCATGCTAAGAGGAGCAGGAAAAAGCAAAAAATTTCAGAATTGCACCTTGCAATGCGGAGAAATTACTGTTTGTGCATTTACAATATTCATTGATTTTTGCCATTGAAAAACATCATGTTATTCATATACCAGAAATGATTGAAGCTACTGACTGAATGAAAGGAGATGGCATCTCACTCTCTTTGAATCTTCTTTATCATGCTAAGAGGAGCAGGAAAAAGCAAAAAATTTCAGAATTGCACCTTGCAATGCGGAGAAATTACTGTTTGTGCATTTACAATATTCATTGATTTTTGCCATTGAAAAACGTCCAGAAATGATTGAAGCTACTGACTGAATGAAAGGAGCTGGCATCTCACTCTCTTTGAATCTTCTTTATCATGCTAAGAGGAGCAGGAAAAAGCAAAAAATTTCAGAATTGCACCTTGCAATGCGGAGAAATTACTGTTTGTGCATTTACAATATTCATTGATTTTTGCCATTGAAAAACATCATGTTATTCATATACCAGAAATGATTGAAGCTACTGACTGAATGAAAGGAGCTGGCATCTCACTCTCTTTGAATCTTCTTTATCATGCTAAGAGGAGCAGGAAAAAGCAAAAAATTTCAGAATTGCACCTTGCAATGCGGAGAAATTACTGTTTGTGCATTTACAATATTCATTGATTTTTGCCATTGAAAAACGTCCAGAAATGATTGAAGCTACTGACTGAATGAAAGGAGCTGGCATCTCACTCTCTTTGAATCTTCTTTATCATGCTAAGAGGAGCAGGAAAAAGCAAAAAATTTCAGAATTTCATCTTGCAATGCGCAGAAATTACTGTTTGTGCATTTACAATATTCATTGATTTTTGCCATTGAAAAACGTCCAGAAATGATTGAAGCTACTGACTGAATGAAAGGAGCTGGCATCTCACTCTCTTTGAATCTTCTTTATCATGCTAAGAGGAGCAGGAAAAAGCAAAAAATTTCAGAATTGCACCTTGCAATGCGGAGAAATTACTGTTTGTGCATTTACAATATTCATTGATTTTTGCCATTGAAAAACGTCCAGAAATGATTGAAGCTACTGACTGAATGAAAGGAGCCGGAATCTCACTCTCTTTGAATCTTCTTTATCATGCTAAGAGGAGCAGGAAAAAGCAAAAAATTTCAGAATTGCAGCTTGCAATGCGGAGAAATTACTGTTTGTGCATTTACAATATTCATTGATTTTTGCCATTGAAAAACGTCCAGAAATGATTGAAGCTACTGACTGAATGAAAGGAGCTGGCATCTCACTCTCTTTGAATCTTCTTTATCATGCTAAGAGGAGCAGGAAAAAGCAAAAAATTTCAGAATTGCACCTTGCAATGCGGAGAAATTACTGTTTGTGCATTTACAATATTCATTAATTTTTGCCATTGAAAAACATCATGTTATTCATATCCCAGAAATGTTTGAAGCTACTGACAATGAAAGAAGCTGGCATCTCACTCTCTTTGAATCTTCTTTATCATGCTAATAGGAGCAGGAAAAAGCAAAAAATTTCAGAATTGCACCTTGCAATGCGGAGAAATAACTGTTTGTGCATTTACAATATTCATTGATTTTTGCCATTGAAAAACGTCCAGAAATGATTGAAGCTACTGACTGAATGAAAGGAGCTGGCATCTCACTCTCTTTGAATCTTCTTTATCATGCTAAGAGGAGCAGGAAAAAGCAAAAAATTTCAGAATTGCACCTTGCAATGCGGAGAAATTACTGTTTGTGCATTTACAATATTCATTGATTTTTGCCATTGAAAAACATCATGTTATTCATATACCAGAAATGTTTGAAGCTACTGACTGAATGAAAGGAGCTGGCATCTCACTCTCTTTGAATCTTCTTTATCATGCTAAGAGGAGCAGGAAAAAGCAAAAAATTTCAGAATTGCACCTTGCAATGCGGAGAAATTACTGTTTGTGCATTTACAATATTCATTGATTTTTGCCATTGAAAAACGTCCAGAAATGATTGAAGCTACTGACTGAATGAAAGGAGCTGGCATCTCACTCTCTTTGAATCTTCTTTATCATGCTAAGAGGAGCAGGAAAATGCAAGAAATTTCAGAATTGCACCTTGCAATGCGGAGAAATTACTGTTTGTGCATTTATAATATTCATTGATTTTTGCCATTGAAAAACATCCAGAAATGATTGAAGCTACTGACTGAATGAAAGGAGCTGGCATCTCACTCTCTTTGAATCTTCTTTATCATGCTAAGAGGAGCAGGAAAAAGCAAAAAATTTCAGAATTGCACCTTGCAATGCGGAGAAATTACTGTTTGTGCATTTACAATATTCATTGATTTTTGCCATTGAAAAACATCATGTTATTCATATACCAGAAATGATTGAAGCTACTGACTGAATGAAAGGAGATGGCATCTCACTCTCTTTGAATCTTCTTTATCATGCTAAGAGGAGCAGGAAAAAGCAAAAAATTTCAGAATTGCACCTTGCAATGCGGAGAAATTACTGTTTGTGCATTTACAATATTCATTGATTTTTGCATTGAAAAACGTCCAGAAATGACTGAAGCTACTGACTGAATGAAAGGAGCTGGCATCTCACTCTCTTTGAATCTTCTTTATCATGCTAGGATTAGCAGGAAAAAGCAAAAAATTTCAGAATTGCACCTTGCAATGTGGAGATATTACTGTTTGTGCATTTACAATATTCATTGATTTTTGCCATTGAAAAACGTCCAGAAATGTTTATACCAGAAATGTTTGAAGCTACTGACTGAATGAAAGGAGCTGGCATCTCACTCTCTTTGAATCTTCTTTATCATGCTAAGAGGAGCAGGAAAAAGCAAAAAATTTCAGAATTGCACCTTGCAATGCGGAGAAATTACTTTTTGTGCATTTACAATATTCATTGATTTTTGCCATTGAAAAACGTCCAGAAATGACTGAAGCTACTGACTGAATGAAAGGAGCTGGCATCTCACTCTCTTTGAATCTTCTTTACCATGCTAAGAGGAGCAGGAAAAAGCAAAAAAATTCAGAATTGCACCTTGCAATGCGGAGAAATTACTGTTTGTGCATTTACAATATTCATTGATTTTTGCCATTGAAAAATGTCCAGAAATGATTGAAGCTACTGACTGAATGAAAGGAGCTGGCATCTCACTCTCTTTGAATCTTCTTTATCATGCTAGGAGTAGCAGGAAAAAGCAAAAAATTTCAGAATTGCACCTTGCAATGTGGAGATATTACTGTTTGTGCATTTACAATATTCATTTATTTTTGCCATTGAAAAACGTCCAGAAATGTTTGAAGCTACTGACTGAATGAAAGGAGCTGGCATCTCACTCTCTTTGAATCTTCTTTATCATGCTAGGATTAGCAGGAAAAAGCAAAAAATTTCAGAATTGCACCTTGCAATGTGGAGATATTACTGTTTGTGCATTTACAATATTCATTGATTTTTGCCATTGAAAAACATCATGTTATTCATATACCAGAAATGTTTGAAGCTACTGACTGAATGAAAGGAGCTGACATCTCACTCTCTTTGAATCTTCTTTATCATGCTAGGATTAGCAGGAAAAAGCAAAAAATTTCAGAATTGCACCTTGCAATGTGGAGATATTACTGTTTGTGCATTTACAATATTCATTGATTTTTGCCATTGAAAAACGTCCAGAAATGTTTGAAGCTACTGACTGAATGAAAGGAGCTGGCATCTCACTCTATTTGAATCTTCTTTATCATGCTAGGATTAGCAGGAAAAAGCAAAAAAAATTTCAGCATTGCACCTTGCAATGTGGAGGTATTACTGTTTGTGCATTTACAATATTCATTGATTTTCGCCATTGAAAAACGTCCAGAAATGTTTATACCAGAAATGTTTGAAGCTACTGACTGAATGAAAGGAGCTGGCATCTCACTCTCTTTGAATCTTCTTTATCATGCAAAGAGGAGCAGGAAAAAGCAAAAAATTTCAGAATTGCACCTTGCAATGCGGAGAAATTACTGTTTGTGCATTTACAATATTCATTGATTTTTGCCATTGAAAAACTTCCAGAAATGACTGAAGCTACTGACTGAATGAAAGGAGCTGGCATCTCACTCTCTTTGAATCTTCTTTATCATGCTAAGAGGAGCAGGAAGAAGCAAAAAATTTCAGAATTGCACCTTGCAATGCGGAGAAATTACTGTTTGTGCATTTACAATATTCATTGATTTTTGCCATTGAAAAACGTCCAGAAATGATTGAAGCTACTGACTGAATGAAAGGAGCTGGCATCTCACTCTCTTTGAATCTTCTTTATCATGCTAAGAGGAGCAGGAAAAAGCAAAAAATTTCAGAATTGCACCTTGCAATGCGGAGAAATTACTGTTTGTGCATTTACAATATTCATTGATTTTTGCCATTGAAAAACATCATGTTATTCATATACCAGAAATGATTGAAGCTACTGACTGAATGAAAGGAGCTGGCATCTCACTCTCTTTGAATCTTCTTTATCATGCTAAGAGGAGCAGGAAAAAGCAAAAAATTTCAGAATTGCACCTTGCAATGCGGAGAAATTACTGTTTGTGCATTTACAATATTCATTGATTTTTGCCATTGAAAAACGTCCAGAAATGATTGAAGCTACTGACTGAATGAAAGGAGCTGGCATCTCACTCTCTTTGAATCTTCTTTATCATGCTAAGAGGAGCAGGAAAAAGCAAAAAATTTCAGAATTTCATCTTGCAATGCGCAGAAATTACTGTTTGTGCATTTACAATATTCATTGATTTTTGCCATTGAAAAACGTCCAGAAATGATTGAAGCTACTGACTGAATGAAAGGAGCTGGCATCTCACTCTCTTTGAATCTTCTTTATCATGCTAAGAGGAGCAGGAAAAAGCAAAAAATTTCAGAATTGCACCTTGCAATGCGGAGAAATTACTGTTTGTGCATTTACAATATTCATTGATTTTTGCCATTGAAAAACGTCCAGAAATGATTGAAGCTACTGACTGAATGAAAGGAGCCGGAATCTCACTCTCTTTGAATCTTCTTTATCATGCTAAGAGGAGCAGGAAAAAGCAAAAAATTTCAGAATTGCAACTTGCAATGCGGAGAAATTACTGTTTGTGCATTTACAATATTCATTGATTTTTGCCATTGAAAAACGTCCAGAAATGATTGAAGCTACTGACTGAATGAAAGGAGCTGGCATCTCACTCTCTTTGAATCTTCTTTATCATGCTAAGAGGAGCAGGAAAAAGCAAAAAATTTCAGAATTGCACCTTGCAATGCGGAGAAATTACTGTTTGTGCATTTACAATATTCATTAATTTTTGCCATTGAAAAACATCATGTTATTCATATCCCAGAAATGTTTGAAGCTACTGACAATGAAAGAAGCTGGCATCTCACTCTCTTTGAATCTTCTTTATCATGCTAATAGGAGCAGGAAAAAGCAAAAAATTTCAGAATTGCACCTTGCAATGCGGAGAAATTACTGTTTGTGCATTTACAATATTCATTGATTTTTGCCATTGAAAAACGTCCAGAAATGATTGAAGCTACTGACTGAATGAAAGGAGCTGGCATCTCACTCTCTTTGAATCTTCTTTATCATGCTAAGAGGAGCAGGAAAAAGCAAAAAATTTCAGAATTGCACCTTGCAATGCGGAGAAATTACTGTTTGTGCATTTACAATATTCATTGATTTTTGCCATTGAAAAACATCATGTTATTCATATACCAGAAATGTTTGAAGCTACTGACTGAATGAAAGGAGCTGGCATCTCACTCTCTTTGAATCTTCTTTATCATGCTAAGAGGAGCAGGAAAAAGCAAAAAATTTCAGAATTGCACCTTGCAATGCGGAGAAATTACTGTTTGTGCATTTACAATATTCATTGATTTTTGCCATTGAAAAACGTCCAGAAATGATTGAAGCTACTGACTGAATGAAAGGAGCTGGCATCTCACTCTCTTTGAATCTTCTTTATCATGCTAAGAGGAGCAGGAAAATGCAAGAAATTTCAGAATTGCACCTTGCAATGCGGAGAAATTACTGTTTGTGCATTTATAATATTCATTGATTTTTGCCATTGAAAAACATCCAGAAATGATTGAAGCTACTGACTGAATGAAAGGAGCTGGCATCTCACTCTCTTTGAATCTTCTTTATCATGCTAAGAGGAGCAGGAAAAAGCAAAAAATTTCAGAATTGCACCTTGCAATGCGGAGAAATTACTGTTTGTGCATTTACAATATTCATTGATTTTTGCCATTGAAAAACATCATGTTATTCATATACCAGAAATGATTGAAGCTACTGACTGAATGAAAGGAGATGGCATCTCACTCTCTTTGAATCTTCTTTATCATGCTAAGAGGAGCAGGAAAAAGCAAAAAATTTCAGAATTGCACCTTGCAATGCGGAGAAATTACTGTTTGTGCATTTACAATATTCATTGATTTTTGCATTGAAAAACGTCCAGAAATGACTGAAGCTACTGACTGAATGAAAGGAGCTGGCATCTCACTCTCTTTGAATCTTCTTTATCATGCTAAGAGGAGCAGGAAAAAGCAAAAAATTTCAGAATTGCATCTTGCAATGCGGAGAAATTACTGTTTGTGCATTTACAATATTCATTGATTTTTGCCATTGAAAAACGTCCAGAAATGATTGAAGCTACTGACTGAATGAAAGGAGCTGGCATCTCACTCTCTTTGAATCTTCTTTATCATGCTAAGAGGAGCAGGAAAAAGCAAAAAATTTCAGAATTGCACCTTGCAATGCGGAGAAATTACTGTTTGTGCATTTACAATATTCATTGATTTTTGCCATTGAAAAACATCATGTTATTCATATACCAGAAATGATTGAAGCTACTGACTGAATGAAAGGAGCTGGCATCTCACTCTCTTTGAATCTTCTTTATCATGCTAAGAGGAGCAGGAAAAAGCAAAAAATTTCAGAATTGCACCTTGCAATGCGGAGAAATTACTGTTTGTGCATTTACAATATTCATTGATTTTTGCCATTGAAAAACGTCCAGAAATGATTGAAGCTACTGACTGAATGAAAGGAGCTGGCATCTCACTCTCTTTGAATCTTCTTTATCATGCTAAGAGGAGCAGGAAAAAGCAAAAAATTTCAGAATTGCACCTTGCAATGCGGAGAAATTACTGTTTGTGCATTTACAATATTCATTGATTTTTGCCATTGAAAAACGTCCAGAATTGATTGAAGCTACTGACTGAATGAAAGGAGCTGGCATCTCACTCTCTTTGAATCTTCTTTATCATGCTAGGATTAGCAGGAAAAAGCAAAAAATTTCAGAATTGCACCTGGCAATGTGGAGATATTACTGTTTGTGCTTTTACAATATTCATTGAATTTTGCCATTGAAAAACGTCCAGAAATGTTTGAAGCTACTGACTGAATGAAAGGAGCTGGCATCTCACTCTATTTGAATCTTCTTTATCATGCTAGGATTAGCAGGAAAAAGCAAAAAATTTCAGAATTGCACCTTGCAATGTGGAGATATTACTGTTTGTGCATTTACAATATTCATTGATTTTTGCCATTGAAAAACGTCCAGAAATGTTTATACCAGAAATGTTTGAAGCTACTGACTGAATGAAAGGAGCTGGCATCTCACTCTCTTTGAATCTTCTTTATCATGCTAAGAGGAGCAGGAAAAAGCAAAAAATTTCAGAATTGCACCTTGCAATGCGGAGAAATTACTGTTTGTGCATTTACAATATTCATTGATTTTTGCCATTGAAAAACGTCCAGAAATGACTGAAGCTACTGACTGAATGAAAGGAGCTGGCATCTCACTCTCTTTGAATCTTCTTTATCATGCTAAGAGGAGCAGGAAAAAGCAAAAAATTTCAAAATTGCACCTTGCAATGCGGAGAAATTACTGTTTGTGCATTTACAATATTCATTGATTTTTGCCATTGAAAAACGTCCAGAAATGATTGAAGCTACTGACTGAATGAAAGGAGCTGGCATCTCACTCTCTTTGAATCTTCTTTATCATGCTAAGAGGAGCAGGAAAAAGCAAAAAATTTCAGAATTGCACCTTGCAATGCGGAGAAATTACTGTTTGTGCATTTACAATATTCATTGATTTTTGCCATTGAAAAACATCATGTTATTCATATACCAGAAATGATTGAAGCTACTGACTGAATGAAAGGAGCTGGCATCTCACTCTCTTTGAATCTTCTTTATCATGCTAAGAGGAGCAGGAAAAAGCAAAAAATTTCAGAATTGCACCTTGCAATGCGGAGAAATTACTGTTTGTGCATTTACAATATTCATTGATTTTTGCCATTGAAAAACGTCCAGAAATGATTGAAGCTACTGACTGAATGAAAGGAGCTGGCATCTCACTCTCTTTGAATCTTTTTTATCATGCTAAGAGGAGCAGGAAAAAGCAAAAAATTTCAGAATTGCATCTTGCAATGCGGAGAAATTACTGTTTGTGCATTTACAATATTCATTGATTTTTGTCATTGAAAAACGTCCAGAAATGATTGAAGCTACTGACTGAATGAAAGGAGCTGGCATCTCACTCTCTTTGAATCTTCTTTATCATGCTAAGAGGAGCAGGAAAAAGCAAAAAATTTCAGAATTGCACCTTGCAATGCGGAGAAATTACTGTTTGTGCATTTACAATATTCATTGATTTTTGCCATTGAAAAACGTCCAGAAATGATTGAAGCTACTGACTGAATGAAAGGAGCTGGAATCTCACTCTCTTTGAATCTTCTTTATCATGCTAAGAGGAGCAGGAAAAAGCAAAAAATTTCAGAATTGCAACTTGCAATGCGGAGAAATTACTGTTTGTGCATTTACAATATTCATTGATTTTTGCCATTGAAAAACATCATGTTATTCATATACCAGAAATGATTGAAGCTACTGACTGAATGAAAGGAGCTGGCATCTCACTCTCTTTGAATCTTCTTTATCATGCTAAGAGGAGCAGGAAAAAGCAAAAAATTTCAGAATTGCACCTTGCAATGCGGAGAAATTACTGTTTGTGCATTTACAATATTCATTGATTTTTGCCATTGAAAAACGTCCAGAAATGATTGAAGCTACTGACTGAATGAAAGGAGCTGGCATCTCACTCTCTTTGAATCTTCTTTATCATGCTAAGAGGAGCAGGAAAAAGCAAAAAATTTCAGAATTGCACCTTGCAATGCGGAGAAATTACTGTTTGTGCATTTACAATATTCATTGATTTTTGCCATTGAAAAACGTCCAGAAATGATTGAAGCTACTGACTGAATGAAAGGAGCTGGCATCTCACTCTCTTTGAATCTTCTTTATCATGCTAAGAGGAGCAGGAAAAAGCAAAAAATTTCAGAATTGCACCTTGCAATGCGGAGAAATTACTGTTTGTGCATTTACAATATTCATTAATTTTTGCCATTGAAAAACATCATGTTATTCATATCCCAGAAATGTTTGAAGCTACTGACTGAATGAAAGAAGCTGGCATCTCACTCTCTTTGAATCTTCTTTATCATGCTAAGAGGAGCAGGAAAAAGCAAAAAATTTCAGAATTGCACCTTGCAATGCGGAGAAATTACTGTTTGTGCATTTACAATATTCATTGATTTTTGCCATTGAAAAACGTCCAGAAATGATTGAAGCTACTGACTGAATGAAAGGAGCTGGCATCTCACTCTCTTTGAATCTTCTTTATCATGCTAAGAGGAGCAGGAAAAAGCAAAAAATTTCAGAATTGCACCTTGCAATGCGGAGAAATTACTGTTTGTGCATTTACAATATTCATTGATTTTTGCCATTGAAAAACATCATGTTATTCATATACCAGAAATGTTTGAAGCTACTGACTGAATGAAAGGAGCAGGCATCTCACTCTCTTTGAATCTTCTTTATCATGCTAAGAGGAGCAGGAAAAAGCAAAAAATTTCAGAATTGCACCTTGCAATGCGGAGAAATTACTGTTTGTGCATTTACAATATTCATTGATTTTTGCCATTGAAAAACGTCCAGAAATGATTGAAGCTACTGACTGAATGAAAGGAGCTGGCATCTCACTCTCTTTGAATCTTCTTTATCATGCTAAGAGGAGCAGGAAAATGCAAGAAATTTCAGAATTGCACCTTGCAATGCGGAGAAATTACTGTTTGTGCATTTACAATATTCATTGATTTTTGCCATTGAAAAACATCCAGAAATGATTGAAGCTACTGACTGAATGAAAGGAGCTGGCATCTCACTCTCTTTGAATCTTCTTTATCATGCTAAGAGGAGCAGGAAAAAGCCAAAAATTTCAGAATTGCACCTTGCAATGCGGAGAAATTACTGTTTGTGCATTTACAATATTCATTGATTTTTGCCATTGAAAAACATCATGTTATTCATATACCAGAAATGATTGAAGCTACTGACTGAATGAAAGGAGCTGGCATCTCACTCTCTTTGAATATTCTTTATCATGCAAAGAGGAGCAGGAAAAAGCAAAAAATTTCAGAATTGCACCTTGCAATGCGGAGAAATTACTGTTTGTGCATTTACAATATTCATTGATTTTTGCCATTGAAAAACGTCCAGAAATGATTGAAGCTACTGACTGAATGAAAGGAGCTGGCATCTCACTCTCTTTGAATCTTCTTTATCATGCTAAGAGGAGCAGGAAAAAGCAAAAAATTTCAGAATTGCACCTTGCAATGCGGAGAAATTACTGTTTGTGCATTTACAATATTCATTGATTTTTGCCATTGAAAAACGTCCAGAAATGATTGAAGCTACTGACTGAATGAAAGGAGCTGGCATCTCACTCTCTTTGAATCTTCTTTATCATGCTAAGAGGAGCAGGAAAAAGCAAAAAATTTCAGAATTGCACCTTGCAATGCGGAGAAATTACTGTTTGTGCATTTACAATATTCATTGATTTTTGCCATTGAAAAACGTCCAGAAATGATTGAAGCTACTGACTGAATGAAAGGAGCTGGCATCTCACTCTCTTTGAATCTTCTTTATCATGCTAAGAGGAGCAGGAAAAAGCAAAAAATTTCAGAATTGCACCTTGCAATGCGGAGAAATTACTGTTTGTGCATTTACAATATTCATTAATTTTTGCCATTGAAAAACATCATGTTATTCATATCCCAGAAATGTTTGAAGCTACTGACTGAATGAAAGAAGCTGGCATCTCACTCTCTTTGAATCTTCTTTATCATGCTAAGAGGAGCAGGAAAAAGGAAAAAATTTCAGAATTGCACCTTGCAATGCGGAGAAATTACTGTTTGTGCATTTACAATATTCATTGATTTTTGCCATTGAAAAACGTCCAGAAATGATTGAAGCTACTGACTGAATGAAAGGAGCTGGCATCTCACTCTCTTTGAATCTTCTTTATCATGCTAAGAGGAGCAGGAAAAAGCAAAAAATTTCAGAATTGCACCTTGCAATGCGGAGAAATTACTGTTTGTGCATTTACAATATTCATTGATTTTTGCCATTGAAAAACATCATGTTATTCATATACCAGAAATGTTTGAAGCTACTGACTGAATGAAAGGAGCTGGCATCTCACTCTCTTTGAATCTTCTTTATCATGCTAAGAGGAGCAGGAAAAAGCAAAAAATTTCAGAATTGCACCTTGCAATGCGGAGAAATTACTGTTTGTGCATTTACAATATTCATTGATTTTTGCCATTGAAAAACGTCCAGAAATGATTGAAGCTACTGACTGAATGAAAGGAGCTGGCATCTCACTCTCTTTGAATCTTCTTTATCATGCTAAGAGGAGCAGGAAAATGCAAGAAATTTCAGAATTGCACCTTGCAATGCGGAGAAATTACTGTTTGTGCATTTACAATATTCATTGATTTTTGCCATTGAAAAACATCCAGAAATGATTGAAGCTACTGACTGAATGAAAGGAGCTGGCATCTCACTCTCTTTGAATCTTCTTTATCATGCTAAGAGGAGCAGGAAAAAGCCAAAAATTTCAGAATTGCACCTTGCAATGCGGAGAAATTACTGTTTGTGCATTTACAATATTCATTGATTTTTGCCATTGAAAAACATCATGTTATTCATATACCAGAAATGATTGAAGCTACTGACTGAATGAAAGGAGCTGGCATCTCACTCTCTTTGAATCTTCTTTATCATGCAAAGAGGAGCAGGAAAAAGCAAAAAATTTCAGAATTGCACCTTGCAATGCGGAGAAATTACTGTTTGTGCATTTACAATATTCATTGATTTTTGCCATTGAAAAACGTCCAGAAATGATTGAAGCTACTGACTGAATGAAAGGAGCTGGCATCTCACTCTCTTTGAATCTTCTTTATCATGCTAAGAGGAGCAGGAAAAAGCAAAAAATTTCAGAATTGCACCTTGCAATGCGGAGAAATTACTGTTTGTGCATTTACAATATTCACTGATTTTTGCCATTGAAAAACGTCCAGAAATGATTGAAGCAACTGACTGAATGAAAGGAGCTGGCATCTCACTCTCTTTGAATCTTCTTTATCATGCTAAGAGGAGCAGGAAAAAGCAAAAAATTTCAGAATTGCACCTTGCAATGCGGAGAAATTACTGTTTGTGCATTTACAATATTCATTGATTTTTGCCATTGAAAAACGTCCAGAAATAATTGAAGCTACTGACTGAATGAAAGGAGCTGGCATCTCACTCTCTTTGAATCTTCTTTATCATGCTAAGAGGAGCAGGAAAAAGCAAAAAATTTCAGAATTGCAACTTGCAATGCGGAGAAATTACTGTTTGTGCATTTACAATATTCATTGATTTTTGCCATTGAAAAACATCATGTTATTCATATACCAGAAATGATTGAAGCTACTGACTGAATGAAAGGAGCTGGCATCTCACTCTCTTTGAATCTTCTTTATCATGCTAAGAGGAGCAGGAAAAAGCAAAAAATTTCAGAATTGCACCTTGCAATGCGGAGAAATTACTGTTTGTGCATTTACAATATTCATTGATTTTTGCCATTGAAAAATGTCCAGAAATGATTGAAGCTGCTGACTGAATGAAAGGAGCTGGCATCTCACTCTCTTTGAATCTTCTTTATCATGCTAAGAGGAGCAGGAAAAAGCAAAAAATTTCAGAATTGCACCTTGCAATGCGGAGAAATTACTGTTTGTGCATTTACAATATTCATTGATTTTTGCCATTGAAAAACATCATGTTATTCATATACCAGAAATGATTGAAGCTACTGACTGAATGAAAGGAGCTGGCATCTCACTCTCTTTGAATCTTCTTTATCATGCTAAGAGGAGCAGAAAAAATCAAAAAATTTCAGAATTGCACCTTGCAATGCGGAGAAATTACTGTTTGTGCATTTACAATATTCATTGATTTTTGCCATTGAAAAACGTCCAGAAATGATTGAAGCTACTGACTGAATGAAAGGAGCTGGCATCTCACTCTCTTTGAATCTTCTTTATCATGCTAAGAGGAGCAGGAAAAAGCAAAAAATTTCAGAATTGCACCTTGCAATGCGGAGAAATTACTGTTTGTGCATTTACAATATTCATTGATTTTTGCCATTGAAAAACGTCCAGAAATGATTGAAGCTACTGACTGAATGAAAGGAGCTGGCATCTCACTCTCTTTGAATCTTCTTTATCATGCTAAGAGGAGCAGGAAAAAGCAAAAAATTTCAGAATTGCACCTTGCAATGCGGAGAAATTACTGTTTGTGCATTTACAATATTCATTGATTTTTGCCATTGAAAAACATCATGTTATTCATATACTAGAAATGTTTGAAGCTACTGACTGAATGAAAGGAGCTGGCATCTCACTCTCTTTGAATCTTCTTTATCATGCTAAGAAGAGCAGGAAAAAGCAAAAAATTTCAGAATTGCACCTTGCAATGCGGAGAAATTACTGTTTGTGCATTTACAATATTCATTGATTTTTGCCATTGAAAAACGTCCAGAAATGATTGAAGCTACTGACTGAATGAAAGGAGCTGGCATCTCACTCTCTTTGAATCTTCTTTATCATGCTAAGAGGAGCAGGAAAAAGCAAAAAATTTCAGAATTGCACCTTGCAATGCGGAGAAATTACTGTTTGTGCATTTACAATATTCATTGATTTTTGCCACTGAAAAACATCATGTTATTCATATACCAGAAATGATTGAAGCTACTGACTGAATGAAAGGAGCTGGCATCTCGCTCTCTTTGAATCTTCTTTATCATGCTAAGAGGAGCAGGAAAAAGCAAAAAATTTCAGAATTGCACCTTGCAATGCGGAGAAATTACTGTTTGTGCATTTACAATATTCATTGATTTTTGCCATTGAAAAACGTCCAGAAATGATTGAAGCTACTGACTGAATGAAAGGAGCTGGCATCTCACTCTCTTTGAATCTTCTTTATCATGCTAAGAGGAGCAGGAAAAAGCAAAAAATTTCAGAATTGCACCTTGCAATGTGGAGAAATTACTGTTTGTGCATTTACAATATTCATTGATTTTTGCCATTGAAAAACATCATGTTATTCATATACCAGAAATGATTGAAGCTACTGACTGAATGAAAGGAGCTGGCATCTCACTCTCTTTGAATCTTCTTTATCATGCTAAGAGGAGCAGGAAAAAGCAAAAAATTTCAGAATTGCACCTTGCAATGCGGAGAAATTACTGTTTGTGCATTTACAATATTCATTGATTTTTGCCATTGAAAAACGTCCAGAAATGATTGAAGCTACTGACTGAATGAAAGGAGCTGGCATCTCACTCTCTTTGAATCTTCTTTATCATGCTAAGAGGAGCAGGAAAAAGCAAAAAATTTCAGAATTGCACCTTGCAATGCGGAGAAATTACTGTTTGTGCTTTTACAATATTCATTGATTTTTGCCATTGAAAAACATCATGTTATTCATATACCAGAAATGTTTGAAGCTACTGACTGAATGAAAGGAGCTGGCATCTCACTCTCTTTGAATATTCTTTATCATGCTAAGAGGAGCAGGAAAAAGCAAAAAATTTCAGAATTGCACCTTGCAATGCGGAGAAATTACTGTTTGTGCATTTACAATATTCATTGATTTTTGCCATTGAAAAACGTCCAGAAATGATTGAAGCTACTGACTGAATGAAAGGAGCTGGCATCTCACTCTCTTTGAATCTTCTTTATCATGCTAAGAGGAGCAGGAAAAAGCAAAAAATTTCAGAATTGCACCTTGCAATGCGGAGAAATTACTGTTTGTGCATTTACAATATTCATTGATTTTTGCCATTGAAAAACGTCCAGAAATGATTGAAGCTACTGACTGAATGAAAGGAGCTGGCATCTCACTCTCTTTGAATCTTCTTTATCATGCTAAGAGGAGCAGGAAAAAGCAAAAAATTTCAGAATTGCAACTTGCAATGCGGAGAAATTACTGTTTGTGCATTTACAATATTCATTGATTTTTGCCATTGAAAAACATCATGTTATTCATATACCAGAAATGATTGAAGCTACTGACTGAATGAAAGGAGCTGGCATCTCACTCTCTTTGAATCTTCTTTATCATGCTAAGAGGAGCAGGAAAAAGCAAAAAATTTCAGAATTGCACCTTGCAATGCGGAGAAATTACTGTTTGTGCATTTACAATATTCATTGATTTTTGCCATTGAAAAACATCATGTTATTCATATACTAGAAATGTTTGAAGCTACTGACTGAATGAAAGGAGCTGGCATCTCACTCTCTTTGAATCTTCTTTATCATGCTAAGAAGAGCAGGAAAAAGCAAAAAATTTCAGAATTGCACCTTGCAATGCGGAGAAATTACTGTTTGTGCATTTACAATATTCATTGATTTTTGCCATTGAAAAACGTCCAGAAATGATTGAAGCTACTGACTGAATGAAAGGAGCTGGCATCTCACTCTCTTTGAATCTTCTTTATCATGCTAAGAGGAGCAGGAAAAAGCAAAAAATTTCAGAATTGCACCTTGCAATGCGGAGAAATTACTGTTTGTGCATTTACAATATTCATTGATTTTTGCCATTGAAAAACATCATGTTATTCATATACCAGAAATGATTGAAGCTACTGACTGAATGAAAGGAGCTGGCATCTCGCTCTCTTTGAATCTTCTTTATCATGCTAAGAGGAGCAGGAAAAAGCAAAAAATTTCAGAATTGCACCTTGCAATGCGGAGAAATTACTGTTTGTGCATTTACAATATTCATTGATTTTTGCCATTGAAAAACGTCCAGAAATGATTGAAGCTACTGACTGAATGAAAGGAGCTGGCATCTCACTCTCTTTGAATCTTCTTTATCATGCTAAGAGGAGCAGGAAAAAGCAAAAAATTTCAGAATTGCACCTTGCAATGTGGAGAAATTACTGTTTGTGCATTTACAATATTCATTGATTTTTGCCATTGAAAAACATCATGTTATTCATATACCAGAAATGATTGAAGCTACTGACTGAATGAAAGGAGCTGGCATCTCACTCTCTTTGAATCTTCTTTATCATGCTAAGAGGAGCAGGAAAAAGCAAAAAATTTCAGAATTGCACCTTGCAATGCGGAGAAATTACTGTTTGTGCATTTACAATATTCATTGATTTTTGCCATTGAAAAACGTCCAGAAATGATTGAAGCTACTGACTGAATGAAAGGAGCTGGCATCTCACTCTCTTTGAATCTTCTTTATCATGCTAAGAGGAGCAGGAAAAAGCAAAAAATTTCAGAATTGCACCTTGCAATGCGGAGAAATTACTGTTTGTGCTTTTACAATATTCATTGATTTTTGCCATTGAAAAACATCATGTTATTCATATACCAGAAATGTTTGAAGCTACTGACTGAATGAAAGGAGCTGGCATCTCACTCTCTTTGAATCTTCTTTATCATGCTAAGAGGAGCAGGAAAAAGCAAAAAATTTCAGAATTGCACCTTGCAATGCGGAGAAATTACTGTTTGTGCATTTACAATATTCATTTATTTTTGCCATTGAAAAACGTCCAGAAATGATTGAAGCTACTGACTGAATGAAAGGAGCTGGCATCTCACTCTCTTTGAATCTTCTTTATCATGCTAAGAGGAGCAGGAAAAAGCAAAAAATTTTAGAATTGCAACTTGCAATGCGGAGAAATTACTGTTTGTGCATTTACAATATTCATTGATTTTTGCCATTGAAAAACATCATGTTATTCATATACCAGAAATGATTGAAGCTACTGACTGAATGAAAGGAGCTGGCATCTCACTCTCTTTGAATCTTCTTTATCATGCTAAGAGGAGCAGGAAAAAGCAAAAAATTTCAGAATTGCACCTTGCAATGCGGAGAAATTACTGTTTGTGCATTTACAATATTCATTGATTTTTGCCATTGAAAAACGTCCAGAAATGATTGAAGCTACTGACTGAATGAAAGGAGCTGGCATCTCACTCTCTTTGAATCTTCTTTATCATGCTAAGAGGAGCAGGAAAATGCAAGAAATTTCAGAATTGCACCTTGCAATGCGGAGAAATTACTGTTTGTGCATTTACAATATTCATTGATTTTTGCCATTGAAAAACATCCAGAAATGATTGAAGCTACTGACTGAATGAAAGGAGCTGGCATCTCACTCTCTTTGAATCTTCTTTATCATGCTAAGAGGAGCAGGAAAAAGCCAAAAATTTCAGAATTGCACCTTGCAATGCGGAGAAATTACTGTTTGTGCATTTACAATATTCATTGATTTTTGCCATTGAAAAACATCATGTTATTCATATACCAGAAATGATTGAAGCTACTGACTGAATGAAAGGAGCTGGCATCTCACTCTCTTTGAATCTTCTTTATCATGCAAAGAGGAGCAGGAAAAAGCAAAAAATTTCAGAATTGCACCTTGCAATGCGGAGAAATTACTGTTTGTGCATTTACAATATACATTGATTTTTGCCATTGAAAAACGTCCAGAAATGATTGAAGCTACTGACTGAATGAAAGGAGCTGGCATCTCACTCTCTTTGAATCTTCTTTATCATGCTAAGAGGAGCAGGAAAAAGCAAAAAATTTCAGAATTGCACCTTGCAATGCGGAGAAATTACTGTTTGTGCATTTACAATATTCACTGATTTTTGCCATTGAAAAACGTCCAGAAATGATTGAAGCAACTGACTGAATGAAAGGAGCTGGCATCTCACTCTCTTTGAATCTTCTTTATCATGCTAAGAGGAGCAGGAAAAAGCAAAAAATTTCAGAATTGCACCTTGCAATGCGGAGAAATTACTGTTTGTGCATTTACAATATTCATTGATTTTTGCCATTGAAAAACGTCCAGAAATAATTGAAGCTACTGACTGAATGAAAGGAGCTGGCATCTCACTCTCTTTGAATCTTCTTTATCATGCTAAGAGGAGCAGGAAAAAGCAAAAAATTTCAGAATTGCAACTTGCAATGCGGAGAAATTACTGTTTGTGCATTTACAATATTCATTGATTTTTGCCATTGAAAAACATCATGTTATTCATATACCAGAAATGATTGAAGCTAGTGACTGAATGAAAGGAGCTGGCATCTCACTCTCTTTGAATCTTCTTTATCATGCTAAGAGGAGCAGGAAAAAGCAAAAAATTTCAGAATTGCACCTTGCAATGCGGAGAAATTACTGTTTGTGCATTTACAATATTCATTGATTTTTGCCATTGAAAAACATCCAGAAATGATTGAAGCTACTGACTGAATGAAAGGAGCTGGCATCTCACTCTCTTTGAATGTTCTTTATCATGCTAAGAGGAGCAGGAAAAAGCAAAAAATTTCAGAATTGCACCTTGCAATGCGGAGAAATTACTGTTTGTGCTTTTACAATATTCATTGATTTTTGCCATTGAAAAACATCATGTTATTCATATACCAGAAATGTTTGAAGCTACTGACTGAATGAAAGGAGCTGGCATCTCACTCTCTTTGAATCTTCTTTATCATGCTAAGAGGAGCAGGAAAAAGCAAAAAATTTCAGAATTGCACCTTGCAATGCGGAGAAATTACTGTTTGTGCATTTACAATATTCATTGATTTTTGCCATTGAAAAATGTCCAGAAATGATTGAAGCTGCTGACTGAATGAAAGGAGCTGGCATCTCACTCTCTTTGAATCTTCTTTATCATGCTAAGAGGAGCAGGAAAAAGCAAAAAATTTCAGAATTGCACCTTGCAATGCGGAGAAATTACTGTTTGTGCATTTACAATATTCATTGATTTTTGCCATTGAAAAACATCATGTTATTCATATACCAGAAATGATTGAAGCTACTGACTGAATGAAAGGAGCTGGCATCTCACTCTCTTTGAATCTTCTTTATCATGCTAAGAGGAGCAGGAAAAAGCAAAAAATTTCAGAATTGCACCTTGCAATGCGGAGAAATTACTGTTTGTGCATTTACAATATTCATTGATTTTTGCCATTGAAAAACGTCCAGAAATGATTGAAGCTACTGACTGAATGAAAGGAGCTGGCATCTCACTCTCTTTGAATCTTCTTTATCATGCTAAGAGGAGCAGGAAAAAGCAAAAAATTTCAGAATTGCACCTTGCAATGCGGAGAAATTACTGTTTGTGCATTTACAATATTCATTGATTTTTGCCATTGAAAAACGTCCAGAAATGATTGAAGCTACTGACTGAATGAAAGGAGCTGGCATCTCACTCTCTTTGAATCTTCTTTATCATGCTAAGAGGAGCAGGAAAAAGCAAAAAATTTCAGAATTGCACCTTGCAATGCGGAGAAATTACAGTTTGTGCATTTACAATATTCATTGATTTTTGCCATTGAAAAACATCATGTTATTCATATACCAGAAATGTTTGAAGCTACTGACTGAATGAAAGGAGCTGGCATCTCACTCTCTTTGAATCTTCTTTATCATGCTAAGAGGAGCAGGAAAAAGCAAAAAATTTCAGAATTGCACCTTGCAATGCGGAGAAATTACTGTTTGTGCATTTACAATATTCATTGATTTTTGCCATTGAAAAACGTCCAGAAATGATTGAAGCTACTGACTGAATGAAAGGAGCTGGCATCTCACTCTCTTTGAATCTTCTTTATCATGCTAAGAGGAGCAGGAAAAAGCAAAAAATTTCAGAATTGCACCTTGCAATGCGGAGAAATTACTGTTTGTGCATTTACAATATTCATTGATTTTTGCCATTGAAAAACATCATGTTATTCATATACCAGAAATGATTGAAGCTACTGACTGAATGAAAGGAGCTGGCATCTCGCTCTCTTTGAATCTTCTTTATCATGCTAAGAGGAGCAGGAAAAAGCAAAAAATTTCAGAATTGCACCTTGCAATGCGGAGAAATTACTGTTTGTGCATTTACAATATTCATTGATTTTTGCCATTGAAAAACGTCCAGAAATGATTGAAGCTACTGACTGAATGAAAGGAGCTGGCATCTCACTCTCTTTGAATCTTCTTTATCATGCTAAGAGGAGCAGGAAAAAGCAAAAAATTTCAGAATTGCACCTTGCAATGTGGAGAAATTACTGTTTGTGCATTTACAATATTCATTGATTTTTGCCATTGAAAAACATCATGTTATTCATATACCAGAAATGATTGAAGCTACTGACTGAATGAAAGGAGCTGGCATCTCACTCTCTTTGAATCTTCTTTATCATGCTAAGAGGAGCAGGAAAAAGCAAAAAATTTCAGAATTGCACCTTGCAATGCGGAGAAATTACTGTTTGTGCATTTACAATATTCATTGATTTTTGCCATTGAAAAACGTCCAGAAATGATTGAAGCTACTGACTGAATGAAAGGAGCTGGCATCTCACTCTCTTTGAATCTTCTTTATCATGCTAAGAGGAGCAGGAAAAAGCAAAATTTTCAGAATTGCACCTTGCAATGCGGAGAAATTACTGTTTGTGCTTTTACAATATTCATTGATTTTTGCCATTGAAAAACATCATGTTATTCATATACCAGAAATGTTTGAAGCTACTGACTGAATGAAAGGAGCTGGCATCTCACTCTCTTTGAATCTTCTTTATCATGCTAAGAGGAGCAGGAAAAAGCAAAAAATTTCAGAATTGCACCTTGCAATGCGGAGAAATTACTGTTTGTGCATTTACAATATTCATTGATTTTTGCCATTGAAAAACGTCCAGAGATGATTGAAGCTACTGACTGAATGAAAGGAGCTGGCATCTCACTCTCTTTGAATCTTCTTTATCATGCTAAGAGGAGCAGGAAAAAGCAAAAAATTTCAGAATTGCACCTTGCAATGCGGAGAAATTACTGTTTGTGCATTTACAATATTCATTGATTTTTGCCATTGAAAAACGTCCAGAAATGATTGAAGCTACTGACTGAATGAAAGGAGCTGGCATCTCACTCTCTTTGAATCTTCTTTATCATGCTAAGAGGAGCAGGAAAAAGCAAAAAATTTCAGAATTGCAACTTGCAATGCGGAGAAATTACTGTTTGTGCATTTACAATATTCATTGATTTTTGCCATTGAAAAACATCATGTTATTCATATACCAGAAATGATTGAAGCTACTGACTGAATGAAAGGAGCTGGCATCTCACTCTCTTTGAATCTTCTTTATCATGCTAAGAGGAGCAGGACAAAGCAAAAAATTTCAGAATTGCACCTTGCACTGTGGAGAAATTACTGTTTGTGCATTTACAATATTCATTGATTTTTGCCATTGAAAAACGTCCAGAAATGATTGAAGCTACTGACTGAATGAAAGGAGCTGGCATCTCACTCTCTTTGAATCTTCTTTATCATGCTAAGAGGAGCAGGAAAAAGCAAAAAATTTCAGAATTGCACCTTGCAATGCGGAGAAATTACTGTTTGTGCATTTACAATATTCATTAATTTTTGCCATTGAAAAACATCATGTTATTCATATCCCAGAAATGTTTGAAGCTACTGACTGAATGAAAGAAGCTGGCATCTCACTCTCTTTGAATCTTCTTTATCATGCTAAGAGGAGCAGGAAAAAGCAAAAAATTTCAGAATTGCACCTTGCAATGCGGAGAAATTACTGTTTGTGCATTTACAATCTTCATTGATTTTTGCCATTGAAAAACGTCCAGAAATGATTGAAGCTACTGACTGAATGAAAGGAGCTGGCATCTCACTCTCTTTGAATCTTCTTTATCATGCTAAGAGGAGCAGGAAAAAGCAAAAAATTTCAGAATTGCAACTTGCAATGCGGAGAAATTACTGTTTGTGCATTTACAATATTCATTGATTTTTGCCATTGAAAAACATCATGTTATTCATATACCAGAAATGTTTGAAGCTACTGACTGAATGAAAGGAGCTGGCATCTCACTCTCTTTGAATCTTCTTTATCATGCTAAGAGGAGCAGGAAAAAGCAAAAAATTTCAGAATTGCACCTTGCAATGCGGAGAAATTACTGTTTGTGCATTTACAATATTCATTGATTTTTGCCATTGAAAAACGTCCAGAAATGATTGAAGCTACTGACTGAATGAAAGGAGCTGGCATCTCACTCTCTTTGAATCTTCTTTATCATGCTAAGAGGAGCAGGAAAAAGCAAAAAATTTCAGAATTGCACCTTGCAATGCGGAGAAATTACTGTTTGTGCATTTACAATATTCATTGATTTTTGCCATTGAAAAACGTCCAGAAATGATTGAAGCTACTGACTGAATGAAAGGAGCTGGCATCTCACTCTCTTTGAATCTTCTTTATCATGCTAAGAGGAGCAGGAAAAAGCAAAAAATTTCAGAATTGCAACTTGCAATGCGGAGAAATTACTGTTTGTGCATTTACAATATTCATTGATTTTTGCCATTGAAAAACGTCCAGAGATGATTGAAGCTACTGACTGAATGAAAGGAGCTGGCATCTCACTCTCTTTGAATCTTCTTTATCATGCTAAGAGGAGCAGGAAAAAGCAAAAAATTTCAGAATTGCACCTTGCAATGCGGAGAAATTACTGTTTGTGCATTTACAATATTCATTGATTTTTGCCATTGAAAAACGTCCAGAAATGATTGAAGCTACTGACTGAATGAAAGGAGCTGGCATCTCACTCTCTTTGAATCTTCTTTATCATGCTAAGAGGAGCAGGAAAAAGCAAAAAATTTCAGAATTGCAACTTGCAATGCGGAGAAATTACTGTTTGTGCATTTACAATATTCATTGATTTTTGCCTTTGAAAAACATCATGTTATTCATATACCAGAAATGATTGAAGCTACTGACTGAATGAAAGGAGCTGGCATCTCACTCTCTTTGAATCTTCTTTATCATGCTAAGAGGAGCAGGAAAAAGCAAAAAATTTCAGAATTGCACCTTGCAATGTGGAGAAATTACTGTTTGTGCATTTACAATATTCATTGATTTTTGCCATTGAAAAACGTCCAGAAATGATTGAAGCTACTGACTGAATGAAAGGAGCTGGCATCTCACTCTCTTTGAATCTTCTTTATCATGCTAAGAGGAGCAGGAAAAAGCAAAAAATTTCAGAATTGCACCTTGCAATGCGGAGAAATTACTGTTTGTGCATTTACAATATTCATTGATTTTTGCCATTGAAAAACGTCCAGAAATGATTGAAGCTACTGACTGAATGAAAGGAGCTGGCATCTCACTCTCTTTGAATCCTCTTTATCATGCTAAGAGGAGCAGGAAAAAGCAAAAAATTTCAGAATTGCACCTTGCAATGCGGAGAAATTACTGTTTGTGCATTTACAATATTCATTAATTTTTGCCATTGAAAAACATCATGTTATTCATATCCCAGAAATGTTTGAAGCTACTGACTGAATGAAAGAAGCTGGCATCTCACTCTCTTTGAATCTTCTTTATCATGCTAAGAGGAGCAGGAAAAAGCAAAAAATTTCAGAATTGCACCTTGCAATGCGGAGAAATTACTGTTTGTGCATTTACAATCTTCTTTGATTTTTGCCATTGAAAAACGTCCAGAAATGATTGAAGCTACTGACTGAATGAAAGGAGCTGGCATCTCACTCTCTTTGAATCTTCTTTATCATGCTAAGAGGAGCAGGAAAAAGCAAAAAATTTCAGAATTGCACCTTGCAATGCGGAGAAATTACTGTTTGTGCATTTACAATATTCATTGATTTTTGCCATTGAAAAACATCATGTTATTCATATACCAGAAATGTTTGAAGCTACTGACTGAATGAAAGGAGCTGGCATCTCACTCTCTTTGAATCTTCTTTATCATGCTAAGAGGAGCAGGAAAAAGCAAAAAATTTCAGAATTGCACCTTGCAATGCGGAGAAATTACTGTTTGTGCATTTACAATATTCATTGATTTTTGCCATTGAAAAACGTCCAGAAATGATTGAAGCTACTGACTGAATGAAAGGAGCTGGCATCTCACTCTCTTTGAATCTTCTTTATCATGCTAAGAGGAGCAGGAAAAAGCAAAAAATTTCAGAATTGCACCTTGCAATGCGGAGAAATTACTGTTTGTGCATTTACAATATTCATTGATTTTTGCCATTGAAAAACGTCCAGAAATGATTGAAGCTACTGACTGAATGAAAGGAGCTGGCATCTCACTCTCTTTGAATCTTCTTTATCATGCTAAGAGGAGCAGGAAAAAGCAAAAAATTTCAGAATTGCAACTTGCAATGCGGAGAAATTACTGTTTGTGCATTTACAATATTCATTGATTTTTGCCATTGAAAAACATCATGTTATTCATATACCAGAAATGATTGAAGCTACTGACTGAATGAAAGGAGCTGGCATCTCACTCTCTTTGAATCTTCTTTATCATGCTAAGAGGAGCAGGAAAAAGCAAAAAATTTCAGAATTGCAACTTGCAATGCGGAGAAATTACTGTTTGTGCATTTACAATATTCATTGATTTTTGCCATTGAAAAACATCATGTTATTCATATACCAGAAATGATTGAAGCTACTGACTGAATGAAAGGAGCTGGCATCTCACTCTCTTTGAATCTTCTTTATCATGCTAAGAGGAGCAGGAAAAAGCAAAAAATTTCAGAATTGCACCTTGCAATGTGGAGAAATTACTGTTTGTGCATTTACAATATTCATTGATTTTTGCCATTGAAAACGTCCAGAAATGATTGAAGCTACTGACTGAATGAAAGGAGCTGGCATCTCACTCTCTTTGAATCTTCTTTATCATGCTAAGAGGAGCAGGAAAAAGCAAAAAATTTCAGAATTGCACCTTGCAATGCGGAGAAATTACTGTTTGTGCATTTACAATATTCATTGATTTTTGCCATTGAAAAACGTCCAGAAATGATTGAAGCTACTGACTGAATAAAAGGAGCTGGCATCTCACTCTCTTTGAATCTTCTTTATCATGCTAAGAGGAGCAGGAAAAAGCAAAACATTTCAGAATTGCACCTTGCAATGCGGAGAAATTACTGTTTGTGCATTTACAATATTCATTAATTTTTGCCATTGAAAAACATCATGTTATTCATATCCCAGAAATGTTTGAAGCTACTGACTGAATGAAAGAAGCTGGCATCTCACTCTCTTTGAATCTTCTTTATCATGCTAAGAGGAGCAGGAAAAAGCAAAAAATTTCAGAATTGCACCTTGCAATGCGGAGAAATTACTGTTTGTGCATTTACAATATTCATTGATTTTTGCCATTGAAAAACGTCCAGAAATGATTGAAGCTACTGACTGAATGAAAGGAGCTGGCATCTCACTCTCTTTGAATCTTCTTTATCATGCTAAGAGGAGCAGGAAAAAGCAAAAAATTTCAGAATTGCACCTTGCAATGCGGAGAAATTACTGTTTGTGCATTTACAATATTCATTGATTTTTGCCATTGAAAAACATCATGTTATTCATATACCAGAAATGTTTGAAGCTACTGACTGAATGAAAGGAGCTGGCATCTCACTCTCTTTGAATCTTCTTTATCATGCTAAGAGGAGCAGGAAAAAGCAAAAAATTTCAGAATTGCACCTTGCAATGCGGAGAAATTACTGTTTGTGCATTTACAATATTCATTGATTTTTGCCATTGAAAAACGTCCAGAAATGATTGAAGCTACTGACTGAATGAAAGGAGCTGGCATCTCACTCTCTTTGAATCTTCTTTATCATGCTAAGAGGAGCAGGAAAAAGCAAAAAATTTCAGAATTGCACCTTGCAATGCGGAGAAATTACTGTTTGTGCATTTACAATATTCATTGATTTTTGCCATTGAAAAACGTCCAGAAATGATTGAAGCTACTGACTGAATGAAAGGAGCTGGCATCTCACTCTCTTTGAATCTTCTTTATCATGCTAAGAGGAGCAGGAAAAAGCAAAAAATTTCAGAATTGCAACTTGCAATGCGGAGAAATTACTGTTTGTGCATTTACAATATTCATTGATTTTTGCCATTGAAAAACATCATGTTATTCATATACCAGAAATGATTGAAGCTACTGACTGAATGAAAGGAGCTGGCATCTCACTCTCTTTGAATCTTCTTTATCATGCTAAGAGGAGCAGGAAAAAGCAAAAAATTTCAGAATTGCACCTTGCAATGCGGAGAAATTACTGTTTGTGCATTTACAATATTCATTGATTTTTGCCATTGAAAAACGTCCAGAAATGATTGAAGCTACTGACTGAATGAAAGGAGCTGGCATCTCACTCTCTTTGAATCTTCTTTATCATGCTAAGAGGAGCAGGAAAAAGCAAAAAATTTCAGAATTGCACCTTGCAATGCGGAGAAATTACTGTTTGTGCATTTACAATATTCATTGATTTTTGCCATTGAAAAACATCATGTTATTCATATACCAGAAATGTTTGAAGCTACTGACTGAATGAAAGGAGCTGGCATCTCACTCTCTTTGAATCTTCTTTATCATGCTAAGAGGAGCAGGAAAAAGCAAAAAATTTCAGAATTGCACCTTGCAATGCGGAGAAATTACTGTTTGTGCATTTACAATATTCATTGATTTTTGCCATTGAAAAACGTCCAGAAATGATTGAAGCTACTGACTGAATGAAAGGAGCTGGCATCTCACTCTCTTTGAATCTTCTTTATCATGCTAAGAGGAGCAGGAAAAAGCAAAAAATTTCAGAATTGCACCTTGCAATGCGGAGAAATTACTGTTTGTGCATTTACAATATTCATTGATTTTTGCCATTGAAAAACGTCCAGAAATGATTGAAGCTACTGACTGAATGAAAGGAGCTGGCATCTCACTCTCTTTGAATCTTCTTTATCATGCTAAGAGGAGCAGGAAAAAGCAAAAAATTTCAGAATTGCAACTTGCAATGCGGAGAAATTACTGTTTGTGCATTTACAATATTCATTGATTTTTGCCATTGAAAAACATCATGTTATTCATATACCAGAAATGATTGAAGCTACTGACTGAATGAAAGGAGCTGGCATCTCACTCTCTTTGAATCTTCTTTATCATGCTAAGAGGAGCAGGAAAAAGCAAAAAATTTCAGAATTGCACCTTGCAATGCGGAGAAATTACTGTTTGTGCATTTACAATATTCATTGATTTTTGCCATTGAAAAACGTCCAGAAATGATTGAAGCTACTGACTGAATGAAAGGAGCTGGCATCTCACTCTCTTTGAATCTTCTTTATCATGCTAAGAGGAGCAGGAAAAAGCAAAAAATTTCAGAATTGCACCTTGCAATGCGGAGAAATTACTGTTTGTGCATTTACAATATTCATTGATTTTTGCCATTGAAAAACGTCCAGAAATGATTGAAGCTACTGACTGAATGAAAGGAGCTGGCATCTCACTCTCTTTGAATCTTCTTTATCATGCTAAGAGGAGCAGGAAAAAGCAAAAAATTTCAGAATTGCACCTTGCAATGCGGAGAAATTACTGTTTGTGCATTTACAATATTCATTAATTTTTGCCATTGAAAAACATCATGTTATTCATATCCCAGAAATGTTTGAAGCTACTGAATGAATGAAAGAAGCTGGCATCTCACTCTCTTTGAATCTTCTTTATCATGCTAAGAGGAGCAGGAAAAAGCAAAAAATTTCAGAATTGCACCTTGCAATGCGGAGAAATTACTGTTTGTGCATTTACAATATTCATTGATTTTTGCCATTGAAAAACGTCCAGAAATGATTGAAGCTACTGACTGAATGAAAGGAGCTGGCATCTCACTCTCTTTGAATCTTCTTTATCATGCTAAGAGGAGCAGGAAAAAGCAAAAAATTTCAGAATTGCACCTTGCAATGCGGAGAAATTACTGTTTGTGCATTTACAATATTCATTGATTTTTGCCATTGAAAAACATCATGTTATTCATATACCAGAAATGTTTGAAGCTACTGACTGAATGAAAGGAGCTGGCATCTCACTCTCTTTGAATCTTCTTTATCATGCTAAGAGGAGCAGGAAAAAGCAAAAAATTTCAGAATTGCACCTTGCAATGCGGAGAAATTACTGTTTGTGCATTTACAATATTCATTGATTTTTGCCATTGAAAAACATCCAGAAATGATTGAAGCTACTGACTGAATGAAAGGAGCTGGCATCTCACTCTCTTTGAATCTTCTTTATCATGCAAAGAGGAGCAGGAAAAAGCAAAAAATTTCAGAATTGCACCTTGCAATGCGGAGAAATTACTGTTTGTGCATTTACAATATTCATTGATTTTTGCCATTGAAAAACGTCCAGAAATGATTGAAGCTACTGACTGAATGAAAGGAGCTGGCATCTCACTCTCTTTGAATCTTCTTTATCATGCTAAGAGGAGCAGGAAAAAGCAAAAAATTTCAGAATTGCACCTTGCAATGCGGAGAAATTACTGTTTGTGCATTTACAATATTCATTGATTTTTGCCATTGAAAAACGTCCAGAAATGATTGAAGCAACTGACTGAATGAAAGGAGCTGGCATCTCACTCTCTTTGAATCTTCTTTATCATGCTAAGAGGAGCAGGAAAAAGCAAAAAATTTCAGAATTGCACCTTGCAATGCGGAGAAATTACTGTTTGTGCATTTACAATATTCATTGATTTTTGCCATTGAAAAACGTCCAGAAATAATTGAAGCTACTGACTGAATGAAAGGAGCTGGCATCTCACTCTCTTTGAATCTTCTTTATCATGCTAAGAGGAGCAGGAAAAAGCAAAAAATTTCAGAATTGCAACTTGCAATGCGGAGAAATTACTGTTTGTGCATTTACAATATTCATTGATTTTTGCCATTGAAAAACATCATGTTATTCATATACCAGAAATGATTGAAGCTACTGACTGAATGAAAGGAGCTGGCATCTCACTCTCTTTGAATCTTCTTTATCATGCTAAGAGGAGCAGGAAAAAGCAAAAAATTTCAGAATTGCACCTTGCAATGCGGAGAAATTACTGTTTGTGCATTTACAATATTCATTGATTTTTGCCATTGAAAAACGTCCAGAAATGATTGAAGCTACTGACTGAATGAAAGGAGCTGGCATCTCACTCTCTTTGAATCTTCTTTATCATGCTAAGAGGAGCAGGAAAAAGCAAAAAATTTCAGAATTGCACCTTGCAATGCGGAGAAATTACTGTTTGTGCTTTTACAATATTCATTGATTTTTGCCATTGAAAAACATCATGTTATTCATATACCAGAAATGTTTGAAGCTACTGACTGAATGAAAGGAGCTGGCATCTCACTCTCTTTGAATCTTCTTTATCATGCTAAGAGGAGCAGGAAAAAGCAAAAAATTTCAGAATTGCACCTTGCAATGCGGAGAAATTACTGTTTGTGCATTTACAATATTCATTGATTTTTGCCATTGAAAAATGTCCAGAAATGATTGAAGCTGCTGACTGAATGAAAGGAGCTGGCATCTCACTCTCTTTGAATCTTCTTTATCATGCTAAGAGGAGCAGGAAAAAGCAAAAAATTTCAGAATTGCACCTTGCAATGCGGAGAAATTACTGTTTGTGCATTTACAATATTCATTGATTTTTGCCATTGAAAAACATCATGTTATTCATATACCAGAAATGATTGAAGCTACTGACTGAATGAAAGGAGCTGGCATCTCACTCTCTTTGAATCTTCTTTATCATGCTAAGAGGAGCAGGAAAAAGCAAAAAATTTCAGAATTGCACCTTGCAATGCGGAGAAATTACTGTTTGTGCATTTACAATATTCATTGATTTTTGCCATTGAAAAACGTCCAGAAATGATTGAAGCTACTGACTGAATGAAAGGAGCTGGCATCTCACTCTCTTTGAATCTTCTTTATCATGCTAAGAGGAGCAGGAAAAAGCAAAAAATTTCAGAATTGCACCTTGCAATGCGGAGAAATTACTGTTTGTGCATTTACAATATTCATTGATTTTTGCCATTGAAAAACGTCCAGAAATGATTGAAGCTACTGACTGAATGAAAGGAGCTGGCATCTCACTCTCTTTGAATCTTCTTTATCATGCTAAGAGGAGCAGGAAAAAGCAAAAAATTTCAGAATTGCACCTTGCAATGCGGAGAAATTACAGTTTGTGCATTTACAATATTCATTGATTTTTGCCATTGAAAAACATCATGTTATTCATATACCAGAAATGATTGAAGCTACTGACTGAATGAAAGGAGCTGGCATCTCGCTCTCTTTGAATCTTCTTTATCATGCTAAGAGGAGCAGGAAAAAGCAAAAAATTTCAGAATTGCACCTTGCAATGCGGAGAATTTACTGTTTGTGCATTTACAATATTCATTGATTTTTGCCATTGAAAAACGTCCAGAAATGATTGAAGCTACTGACTGAATGAAAGGAGCTGGCATCTCACTCTCTTTGAATCTTCTTTATCATGCTAAGAGGAGCAGGAAAAAGCAAAAAATTTCAGAATTGCACCTTGCAATGTGGAGAAATTACTGTTTGTGCATTTACAATATTCATTGATTTTTGCCATTGAAAAACGTCCAGAAATGATTGAAGCTACTGACTGAATGAAAGGAGCTGGCATCTCACTCTCTTTGAATCTTCTTTATCATGCTAAGAGGAGCAGGAAAAAGCAAAAAATTTCAGAATTGCAACTTGCAATGCGGAGAAATTACTGTTTGTGCATTTACAATATTCATTGATTTTTGCCATTGAAAAACATCATGTTATTCATATACCAGAAATGATTGAAGCTACTGACTGAATGAAAGGAGCTGGCATCTCACTCTCTTTGAATCTTCTTTATCATGCTAAGAGGAGCAGGAAAAAGCAAAAAATTTCAGAATTGCACCTTGCAATGCGGAGAAATTACTGTTTGTGCATTTACAATATTCATTGATTTTTGCCATTGAAAAACGTCCAGAAATGATTGAAGCTACTGACTGAATGAAAGGAGCTGGCATCTCACTCTCTTTGAATCTTCTTTATCATGCTAAGAGGAGCAGGAAAAAGCAAAAAATTTCAGAATTGCACCTTGCAATGCGGAGAAATTACTGTTTGTGCATTTACAATATTCATTGATTTTTGCCATTGAAAAACGTCCAGAAATGATTGAAGCTACTGACTGAATGAAAGGAGCTGGCATCTCACTCTCTTTGAATCTTCTTTATCATGCTAAGAGGAGCAGGAAAAAGCAAAAAATTTCAGAATTGCACCTTGCAATGCGGAGAAATTACTGTTTGTGCATTTACAATATTCATTAATTTTTGCCATTGAAAAACATCATGTTATTCATATCCCAGAAATGTTTGAAGCTACTGAATGAATGAAAGAAGCTGGCATCTCACTCTCTTTGAATCTTCTTTATCATGCTAAGAGGAGCAGGAAAAAGCAAAAAATTTCAGAATTGCACCTTGCAATGCGGAGAAATTACTGTTTGTGCATTTACAATATTCATTGATTTTTGCCATTGAAAAACGTCCAGAAATGATTGAAGCTACTGACTGAATGAAAGGAGCTGGCATCTCACTCTCTTTGAATTTTCTTTATCATGCTAAGAGGAGCAGGAAAAAGCAAAAAATTTCAGAATTGCACCTTGCAATGCGGAGAAATTACTGTTTGTGCATTTACAATATTCATTGATTTTTGCCATTGAAAAACATCATGTTATTCATATACCAGAAATGTTTGAAGCTACTGACTGAATGAAAGGAGCTGGCATCTCACTCTCTTTGAATCTTCTTTATCATGCTAAGAGGAGCAGGAAAAAGCAAAAAATTTCAGAATTGCACCTTGCAATGCGGAGAAATTACTGTTTGTGCATTTACAATATTCATTGATTTTTGCCATTGAAAAACATCCAGAAATGATTGAAGCTACTGACTGAATGAAAGGAGCTGGCATCTCACTCTCTTTGAATCTTCTTTATCATGCAAAGAGGAGCAGGAAAAAGCAAAAAATTTCAGAATTGCACCTTGCAATGCGGAGAAATTACTGTTTGTGCATTTACAATATTCATTGATTTTTGCCATTGAAAAACGTCCAGAAATGATTGAAGCTACTGACTGAATGAAAGGAGCTGGCATCTCACTCTCTTTGAATCTTCTTTATCATGCTAAGAGGAGCAGGAAAAAGCAAAAAATTTCAGAATTGCACCTTGCAATGCGGAGAAATTACTGTTTGTGCATTTACAATATTCATTGATTTTTGCCATTGAAAAACGTCCAGAAATGATTGAAGCAACTGACTGAATGAAAGGAGCTGGCATCTTACTCTCTTTGAATCTTCTTTATCATGCTAAGAGGAGCAGGAAAAAGCAAAAAATTTCAGAATTGCACCTTGCAATGCGGAGAAATTACTGTTTGTGCATTTACAATATTCATTGATTTTTGCCATTGAAAAACGTCCAGAAATAATTGAAGCTACTGACTGAATGAAAGGAGCTGGCATCTCACTCTCTTTGAATCTTCTTTATCATGCTAAGAGGAGCAGGAAAAAGCAAAAAATTTCAGAATTGCAACTTGCAATGCGGAGAAATTACTGTTTGTGCATTTACAATATTCATTGATTTTTGCCATTGAAAAACATCATGTTATTCATATACCAGAAATGATTGAAGCTACTGACTGAATGAAAGGAGCTGGCATCTCACTCTCTTTGAATCTTCTTTATCATGCTAAGAGGAGCAGGAAAAAGCAAAAAATTTCAGAATTGCACCTTGCAATGCGGAGAAATTACTGTTTGTGCATTTACAATATTCATTGATTTTTGCCATTGAAAAACGTCCAGAAATGATTGAAGCTACTGACTGAATGAAAGGAGCTGGCATCTCACTCTCTTTGAATCTTCTTTATCATGCTAAGAGGAGCAGGAAAAAGCAAAAAATTTCAGAATTGCACCTTGCAATGCGGAGAAATTACTGTTTGTGCTTTTACAATATTCATTGATTTTTGCCATTGAAAAACATCATGTTATTCATATACCAGAAATGTTTGAAGCTACTGACTGAATGAAAGGAGCTGGCATCTCACTCTCTTTGAATCTTCTTTATCATGCTAAGAGGAGCAGGAAAAAGCAAAAAATTTCAGAATTGCACCTTGCAATGCGGAGAAATTACTGTTTGTGCATTTACAATATTCATTGATTTTTGCCATTGAAAAATGTCCAGAAATGATTGAAGCTGCTGACTGAATGAAAGGAGCTGGCATCTCACTCTCTTTGAATCTTCTTTATCATGCTAAGAGGAGCAGGAAAAAGCAAAAAATTTCAGAATTGCACCTTGCAATGCGGAGAAATTACTGTTTGTGCATTTACAATATTCATTGATTTTTGCCATTGAAAAACATCATGTTATTCATATACCAGAAATGATTGAAGCTACTGACTGAATGAAAGGAGCTGGCATCTCACTCTCTTTGAATCTTCTTTATCATGCTAAGAGGAGCAGGAAAAAGCAAAAAATTTCAGAATTGCACCTTGCAATGCGGAGAAATTACTGTTTGGCAATTTACAATATTCATTGATTTTTGCCATTGAAAAACGTCCAGAAATGATTGAAGCTACTGACTGAATGAAAGGAGCTGGCATCTCACTCTCTTTGAATCTTCTTTATCATGCTAAGAGGAGCAGGAAAAAGCAAAAAATTTCAGAATTGCACCTTGCAATGCGGAGAAATTACTGTTTGTGCATTTACAATATTCATTGATTTTTGCCATTGAAAAACGTCCAGAAATGATTGAAGCTACTGACTGAATGAAAGGAGCTGGCATCTCACTCTCTTTGAATCTTCTTTATCATGCTAAGAGGAGCAGGAAAAAGCAAAAAATTTCAGAATTGCACCTTGCAATGCGGAGAAATTACAGTTTGTGCATTTACAATATTCATTGATTTTTGCCATTGAAAAACATCATGTTATTCATATACCAGAAATGATTGAAGCTACTGACTGAATGAAAGGAGCTGGCATCTCGCTCTCTTTGAATCTTCTTTATCATGCTAAGAGGAGCAGGAAAAAGCAAAAAATTTCAGAATTGCACCTTGCAATGCGGAGAATTTACTGTTTGTGCATTTACAATATTCATTGATTTTTGCCATTGAAAAACGTCCAGAAATGATTGAAGCTACTGACTGAATGAAAGGAGCTGGCATCTCACTCTCTTTGAATCTTCTTTATCATGCTAAGAGGAGCAGGAAAAAGCAAAAAATTTCAGAATTGCACCTTGCAATGTGGAGAAATTACTGTTTGTGCATTTACAATATTCATTGATTTTTGCCATTGAAAAACATCATGTTATTCATATACCAGAAATGATTGAAGCTACTGACTGAATGAAAGGAGCTGGCATCTCACTCTCTTTGAATCTTCTTTATCATGCTAAGAGGAGCAGGAAAAAGCAAAAAATTTCAGAATTGCACCTTGCAATGCGGAGAAATTACTGTTTGTGCATTTACAATATTCATTGATTTTTGCCATTGAAAAACGTCCAGAAATGATTGAAGCTACTGACTGAATGAAAGGAGCTGGCATCTCACTCTCTTTGAATCTTCTTTATCATGCTAAGAGGAGCAGGAAAAAGCAAAAAATTTCAGAATTGCACCTTGCAATGCGGAGAAATTACTGTTTGTGCTTTTACAATATTCATTGATTTTTGCCATTGAAAAACATCATGTTATTCATATACCAGAAATGTTTGAAGCTACTGACTGAATGAAAGGAGCTGGCATCTCACTCTCTTTGAATCTTCTTTATCATGCTAAGAGGAGCAGGAAAAAGCAAAAAATTTCAGAATTGCACCTTGCAATGCGGAGAAATTACTGTTTGTGCATTTACAATATTCATTGATTTTTGCCATTGAAAAACGTCCAGAAATGATTGAAGCTACTGACTGAATGAATGGAGCTGGCATCTCACTCTCTTTGAATCTTCTTTATCATGCTAAGAGGAGCAGGAAAAAGCAAAAAATTTCAGAATTGCACCTTGCAATGCGGAGAAATTACTGTTTGTGCATTTACAATATTCATTGATTTTTGCCATTGAAAAACGTCCAGAAATGATTGAAGCTACTGACTGAATGAAAGGAGCTGGCATCTCACTCTCTTTGAATCTTCTTTATCATGCTAAGAGGAGCAGGAAAAAGCAAAAAATTTCAGAATTGCAACTTGCAATGCGAAGAAATTACTGTTTGTGCATTTACAATATTCATTGATTTTTGCCATTGAAAAACATCATGTTATTCATATACCAGAAATGATTGAAGCTACTGACTGAATGAAAGGAGCTGGCATCTCACTCTCTTTGAATCTTCTTTATCATGCTAAGAGGAGCAGGAAAAAGCAAAAAATTTCAGAATTGCACCTTGCAATGCAGAGAAATTACTGTTTGTGCATTTACAATATTCATTGATTTTTGCCATTGAAAAACGTCCAGAAATGATTGAAGCTACTGACTGAATGAAAGGAGCTGGCATCTCACTCTCTTTGAATCTTCTTTATCATGCTAAGAGGAGCAGGAAAAAGCAAAAAATTTCAGAATTGCACCTTGCAATGCGGAGAAATTACTGTTTGTGCATTTACAATATTCATTGATTTTTGCCATTGAAAACGTCCAGAAATGATTGAAGCAACTGACTGAATGAAAGGAGCTGGCATCTCACTCTCTTTGAATCTTCTTTATCATGCTAAGAGGAGCAGGAAAAAGCAAAAAATTTCAGAATTGCACCTTGCAATGCGGAGAAATTACTGTTTGTGCATTTACAATATTCATTGATTTTTGCCATTGAAAAACGTCCAGAAATAATTGAAGCTACTGACTGAATGAAAGGAGCTGGCATCTCACTCTCTTTGAATCTTCTTTATCATGCTAAGAGGAGCAGGAAAAAGCAAAAAATTTCAGAATTGCAACTTGCAATGCGGAGAAATTACTGTTTGTGCATTTACAATATTCATTGATTTTTGCCATTGAAAAACATCATGTTATTCATATACCAGAAATGATTGAAGCTAGTGACTGAATGAAAGGAGCTGGCATCTCACTCTCTTTGAATCTTCTTTATCATGCTAAGAGGAGCAGGAAAAAGCAAAAAATTTCAGAATTGCACCTTGCAATGCGGAGAAATTACTGTTTGTGCATTTACAATATTCATTGATTTTTGCCATTGAAAAACGTCCAGAAATGATTGAAGCTACTGACTGAATGAAAGGAGCTGGCATCTCACTCTCTTTGAATCTTCTTTATCATGCTAAGAGGAGCAGGAAAAAGCAAAAAATTTCAGAATTGCACCTTGCAATGCGGAGAAATTACTGTTTGTGCTTTTACAATATTCATTGATTTTTGCCATTGAAAAACATCATGTTATTCATATACCAGAAATGTTTGAAGCTACTGACTGAATGAAAGGAGCTGGCATCTCACTCTCTTTGAATCTTCTTTATCATGCTAAGAGGAGCAGGAAAAAGCAAAAAATTTCAGAATTGCACCTTGCAATGCGGAGAAATTACTGTTTGTGCATTTACAATATTCATTGATTTTTGCCATTGAAAAATGTCCAGAAATGATTGAAGCTGCTGACTGAATGAAAGGAGCTGGCATCTCACTCTCTTTGAATCTTCTTTATCATGCTAAGAGGAGCAGGAAAAAGCAAAAAATTTCAGAATTGCACCTTGCAATGCGGAGAAATTACTGTTTGTGCATTTACAATATTCATTGATTTTTGCCATTGAAAAACATCATGTTATTCATATACCAGAAATGATTGAAGCTACTGACTGAATGAAAGGAGCTGGCATCTCACTCTCTTTGAATCTTCTTTATCATGCTAAGAGGAGCAGGAAAAAGCAAAAAATTTCAGAATTGCACCTTGCAATGCGGAGAAATTACTGTTTGTGCATTTACAATATTCATTGATTTTTGCCATTGAAAAATGTCCAGAAATGATTGAAGCTACTGACTGAATGAAAGGAGCTGGCATCTCACTCTCTTTGAATCTTCTTTATCATGCTAAGAGGAGCAGGAAAAAGCAAAAAATTTCAGAATTGCACCTTGCAATGCGGAGAAATTACTGTTTGTGCATTTACAATATTCATTGATTTTTGCCATTGAAAAACGTCCAGAAATGATTGAAGCTACTGACTGAATGAAAGGAGCTGGCATCTCACTCTCTTTGAATCTTCTTTATCATGCTAAGAGGAGCAGGAAAAAGCAAAAAATTTCAGAATTGCACCTTGCAATGCGGAGAAATTACTGTTTGTGCATTTACAATATTCATTGATTTTTGCCATTGAAAAACATCATGTTATTCATATACCAGAAATGATTGAAGCTACTGACTGAATGAAAGGAGCTGGAATCTCGCTCTCTTTGAATCTTCTTTATCATGCTAAGAGGAGCAGGAAAAAGCAAAAAATTTCAGAATTGCACCTTGCAATGCGGAGAAATTACTGTTTGTGCATTTACAATATTCATTGATTTTTGCCATTGAAAAACGTCCAGAAATGATTGAAGCTACTGACTGAATGAAAGGAGCTGGCATCTCACTCTCTTTGAATCTTCTTTATCATGCTAAGAGGAGCAGGAAAAAGCAAAAAATTTCAGAATTGCACCTTGCAATGTGGAGAAATTACTGTTTGTGCATTTACAATATTCATTGATTTTTGCCATTGAAAAACATCATGTTATTCATATACCAGAAATGATTGAAGCTACTGACTGAATGAAAGGAGCTGGCATCTCACTCTCTTTGAATCTTCTTTATCATGCTAAGAGGAGCAGGAAAAAGCAAAAAATTTCAGAATTGCACCTTGCAATGCGGAGAAATTACTGTTTGTGCATTTACAATATTCATTGATTTTTGCCATTGAAAAACGTCCAGAAATGATTGAAGCTACTGACTGAATGAAAGGAGCTGGCATCTCACTCTCTTTGAATCTTCTTTATCATGCTAAGAGGAGCAGGAAAAAGCAAAAAATTTCAGAATTGCACCTTGCAATGCGGAGAAATTACTGTTTGTGCTTTTACAATATTCATTGATTTTTGCCATTGAAAAACATCATGTTATTCATATACCAGAAATGTTTGAAGCTACTGACTGAATGAAAGGAGCTGGCATCTCACTCTCTTTGAATCTTCTTTATCATGCTAAGAGGAGCAGGAAAAAGCAAAAAATTTCAGAATTGCACCTTGCAATGCGGAGAAATTACTGTTTGTGCATTTACAATATTCATTGATTTTTGCCATTGAAAAACGTCCAGAAATGATTGAAGCTACTGACTGAATGAATGGAGCTGGCATCTCACTCTCTTTGAATCTTCTTTATCATGCTAAGAGGAGCAGGAAAAAGCAAAAAATTTCAGAATTGCACCTTGCAATGCGGAGAAATTACTGTTTGTGCATTTACAATATTCATTGATTTTTGCCATTGAAAAACGTCCAGAAATGATTGAAGCTACTGACTGAATGAAAGGAGCTGGCATCTCACTCTCTTTGAATCTTCTTTATCATGCTAAGAGGAGCAGGAAAAAGCAAAAAATTTCAGAATTGCAACTTGCAATGCGGAGAAATTACTGTTTGTGCATTTACAATATTCATTGATTTTTGCCATTGAAAAACATCATGTTATTCATATACCAGAAATGATTGAAGCTACTGACTGAATGAAAGGAGCTGGCATCTCACTCTCTTTGAATCTTCTTTATCATGCTAAGAGGAGCAGGAAAAAGCAAAAAATTTCAGAATTGCACCTTGCAATGCGGAGAAATTACTGTTTGTGCATTTACAATATTCATTGATTTTTGCCATTGAAAAACGTCCAGAAATGATTGAAGCTACTGACTGAATGAAAGGAGCTGGCATCTCACTCTCTTTGAATCTTCTTTATCATGCTAAGAGGAGCAGGAAAAAGCAAAAAATTTCAGAATTGCACCTTGCAATGCGGAGAAATTACTGTTTGTGCTTTTACAATATTCATTGATTTTTGCCATTGAAAAACATCATGTTATTCATATACCAGAAATGTTTGAAGCTACTGACTGAATGAAAGGAGCTGGCATCTCACTCTCTTTGAATCTTCTTTATCATGCTAAGAGGAGCAGGAAAAAGCAAAAAGTTTCAGAATTGCACCTTGCAATGCGGAGAAATTACTGTTTGTGCATTTACAATATTCATTGATTTTTGCCATTGAAAAACGTCCAGAAATGATTGAAGCTACTGACTGAATGAAAGGAGCTGGCATCTCACTCTCTTTGAATCTTCTTTATCATGCTAAGAGGAGCAGGAAAAAGCAAAAAATTTCAGAATTGCACCTTGCAATGCGGAGAAATTACTGTTTGTGCATTTACAATATTCATTGAATTTTGCCATTGAAAAACGTCCAGAAATGATTGAAGCTACTGACTGAATGAAAGGAGCTGGCATCTCACTCTCTTTGAATCTTCTTTATCATGCTAAGAGGAGCAGGAAAAAGCAAAAAATTTCAGAATTGCACCTTGCAATGCGGAGAAATTACTGTTTGTGCTTTTACAATATTCATTGATTTTTGCCATTGAAAAACATCATGTTATTCATATACCAGAAATGTTTGAAGCTACTGACTGAATGAAAGGAGCTGGCATCTCACTCTCTTTGAATCTTCTTTATCATGCTAAGAGGAGCAGGAAAAAGCAAAAAATTTCAGAATTGCACCTTGCAATGCGGAGAAATTACTGTTTGTGCATTTACAATATTCATTGATTTTTGCCATTGAAAAACGTCCAGAAATGATTGAAGCTACTGACTGAATGAAAGGAGCTGGCATCTCACTCTCTTTGAATCTTCTTTATCATGCTAAGAGGAGCAGGAAAAAGCAAAAAATTTCAGAATTGCACCTTGCAATGCGGAGAAATTACTGTTTGTGCATTTACAATATTCATTGATTTTTGCCATTGAAAAACGTCCAGAAATGATTGAAGCTACTGACTGAATGAAAGGAGCTGGCATCTCACTCTCTTTGAATCTTCTTTATCATGCTAAGAGGAGCAGGAAAAAGCAAAAAATTTCAGAATTGCAACTTGCAATGCGGAGAAATTACTGTTTGTGCATTTACAATATTCATTGATTTTTGCCATTGAAAAACATCATGTTATTCATATACCAGAAATGATTGAAGCTACTGACTGAATGAAAGGAGCTGGCATCTCAATCTCTTTGAATCTTCTTTATCATGCTAAGAGGAGCAGGAAAAAGCAAAAAATTTCAGAATTGCACCTTGCAATGCGGAGAAATTACTGTTTGTGCATTTACAATATTCATTGATTTTTGCCATTGAAAAACGTCCAGAAATGATTGAAGCTACTGACTGAATGAAAGGAGCTGGCATCTCACTCTCTTTGAATCTTCTTTATCATGCTAAGAGGAGCAGGAAAAAGCAAAAAATTTCAGAATTGCACCTTGCAATGCGGAGAAATTACTGTTTGTGCTTTTACAATATTCATTGATTTTTGCCATTGAAAAACATCATGTTATTCATATACCAGAAATGTTTGAAGCTACTGACTGAATGAAAGGAGCTGGCATCTCACTCTCTTTGAATCTTCTTTATCATGCTAAGAGGAGCAGGAAAAAGCAAAAAATTTCAGAATTGCACCTTGCAATGCGGAGAAATTACTGTTTGTGCATTTACAATATTCATTGATTTTTGCCATTGAAAAACGTCCAGAAATGATTGAAGCTACTGACTGAATGAAAGGAGCTGGCATCTCACTCTCTTTGAATCTTCTTTATCATGCTAAGAGGAGCAGGAAAAAGCAAAAAATTTCAGAATTGCACCTTGCAATGCGGAGAAATTACTGTTTGTGCATTTACAATATTCATTGATTTTTGCCATTGAAAAACGTCCAGAAATGATTGAAGCTACTGACTGAATGAAAGGAGCTGGCATCTCACTCTCTTTGAATCTTCTTTATCATGCTAAGAGGAGCAGGAAAAAGCAAAAAATTTCAGAATTGCACCTTGCAATGCGGAGAAATTACTGTTTGTGCATTTACAATATTCATTGATTTTTGCCATTGAAAAACATCATGTTATTCATATACCAGAAATGATTGAAGCTACTGACTGAATGAAAGGAGCTGGCATCTTACTCTCTTTGAATCTTCTTTGTCATGCTAAGAGGAGCAGGAAAAAGCAAAAAATTTCAGAATTGCACCTTGCAATGCGGAGAAATTACTGTTTGTGCATTTACAATATTCATTGATTTTTGCCATTGAAAAACGTCCAGAAATGATTGAAGCTACTGACTGAATGAAAGGAGCTGGCATCTCACTCTCTTTGAATCTTCTTTATCATGCTAAGAGGAGCAGGAAAAAGCAAAAAATTTCAGAATTGCACCTTGCAATGCGGAGAAATTACTGTTTGTGCATTTACAATATTCATTGATTTTTGCCATTGAAAAACGTCCAGAAATGATTGAAGCTACTGACTGAATGAAAGGAGCTGGCATCTCACTCTCTTTGAATCTTCTTTATCATGCTAAGAGGAGCAGGAAAAAGCAAAAAATTTCAGAATTGCACCTTGCAATGCGGAGAAATTACTGTTTGTGCATTTACAATATTCATTGATTTTTGCCATTGAAAAACATCATGTTATTCATATACCAGAAATGATAGAAGCTACTGACTGAATGAAAGGAGCTGGCATCTTACTCTCTTTGAATCTTCTTTGTCATGCTAAGAGGAGCAGGAAAAAGCAAAAAATTTCAGAATTGCACCTTGCAATGCGGAGAAATTACTGTTTGTGCATTTACAATATTCATTGATTTTTGCCATTGAAAAACGTCCAGAAATGATTGAAGCTACTGACTGAATGAAAGGAGCTGGCATCTCACTCTCTTTGAATCTTCTTTATCATGCTAAGAGGAGCAGGAAAAAGCAAAAAATTTCAGAATTGCACCTTGCAATGCGGAGAAATTACTGTTTGTGCATTTACAATATTCATTGATTTTTGCCATTGAAAAACGTCCAGAAATGATTGAAGCTACTGACTGAATGAAAGGAGCTGGCATCTCACTCTCTTTGAATCTTCTTTATCATGCTAAGAGGAGCAGGAAAAAGCAAAAAATTTCAGAATTGCACCTTGCAATGCGGAGAAATTACTCTTTGTGCATTTACAATATTCATTGATTTTTGCCATTGAAAAACATCATGTTATTCATATACCAGAAATGTTTGAAGCTACTGACTGAATGAAAGGAGCTGGCATCTCACTCTCTTTGAATCTTCTTTATCATGCTAAGAGGAGCAGGAAAAAGCAAAAAATTTCAGAATTGCACCTTGCAATGCGGAGAAATTACTGTTTGTGCATTTACAATATTCATTGATTTTTGCCATTGAAAAACATCATGTTATTCATATACCAGAAATGTTTGAAGCTACTGACTGAATGAAAGGAGCTGGCATCTCACTCTCTTTGAATCTTCTTTATCATGCTAAGAGGAGCAGGAAAAAGCAAAAAATTTCAGAATTGCACCTTGCAATGTGGAGAAATTACTGTTTGTGCATTTACAATATTCATTGATTTTTACCATTGAAAAACATCCAGAAATGATTGAAGCTACTGACTGAATGAAAGTAGCTGGCATCTCACTCTCTTTGAATCTTCTTTATCATGCTAAGAGGAGCAGGAAAAAGCAAAAAATTTCAGACTTGCACCTTGCAATGCGGAGAAATTACTGTTTGTGCATTTACAATATTCATTGATTTTTGCCATTGAAAAACATCATGTTATTCATATACCAGAAATGTTTGAAGCTACTGACTGAATGAAAGGAGCTGGCATCTCACTCTCTTTGAATCTTCTTTATCATGCTAAGAGGAGCAGGAAAAAGCAAAAAATTTCAGAATTGCACCTTGCAATGCGGAGAAATTACTGTTTGTGCATTTACAATATTCATTGATTTTTGCCATTGAAAAACGTCCAGAAATGATTGAAGCTACTGACTGAATGAAAGGAGCTGGCATCTCACTCTCTTTGAATCTTCTTTATCATGCTAAGAGGAGCAGGAAAAAGCAAAAAATTTCAGAATTGCACCTTGCAATGCGGAGAAATTACTGTTTGTGCATTTACAATATTCATTGATTTTTGCCATTGAAAAACGTCCAGAAATGATTGAAGCTACTGACTGAATGAAAGGAGCTGGCATCTCACTCTCTTTGAATCTTCTTTATCATGCTAAGAGGAGCAGGAAAAATCAAAAAATTTCAGAATTGCACCTTGCAATGCGGAGAAATTACTGTTTGTGCATTTACAATATTCAATGATTTTTGCCATTGAAAAACATGTTATTCATATACCAGAAATGTTTGAAGCTACTGACTGAATGAAAGGAGCTGGCACCTCACTCTCTTTGAATCTTCTTTATCATGCTAAGAGGAGCGGGAAAAAGCAAAAAATTTCAGAATTGCACCTTGCAATGCGGAGAAATTACTGTTTGTGCATTTACAATATTCATTGATTTTTGCCATTGAAAAACATCCAGAAATGATTGAAGGTACTGACTGAATGAAAGGAGCTGGCATCTCACTCTCTTTGAATCTTCTTTATCATGCTAAGAGGAGCAGGAAAAAGCAAAAAATTTCAGAATTGCACCTTGCAATGCGGAGAAATTACTGTTTGTGCATTTACAATATTCATTGATTTTTGCCATTGAAAAACGTCCAGAAATGATTGAAGCTACTGACTGAATGAAAGGAGCTGGCATCTCACTCTCTTTGAATCTTCTTTATCATGCTAAGAGGAGCAGGAAAAAGCAAAAAATTTCAGAATTGCACCTTGCAATGCGGAGAAATTACTGTTTGTGCATTTACAATATTCATTGATTTTTGCCATTGAAAAACATCATGTTATTCATATACCAGAAATGATTGAAGCTACTGACTGAATGAAAGGAGCTGGCATCTTACTCTCTTTGAATCTTCTTTGTCATGCTAAGAGGAGCAGGAAAAAGCAAAAAATTTCAGAATTGCACCTTGCAATGCGGAGAAATTACTGTTTGTGCATTTACAATATTCATTGATTTTTGCCATTGAAAAACGTCCAGAAATGATTGAAGCTACTGACTGAATGAAAGGAGCTGGCATCTCACTCTCTTTGAATCTTCTTTATCATGCTAAGAGGAGCAGGAAAAAGCAAAAAATTTCAGAATTGCACCTTGCAATGCGGAGAAATTACTGTTTGTGCATTTACAATATTCATTGATTTTTGCCATTGAAAAACGTCCAGAAATGATTGAAGCTACTGACTGAATGAAAGGAGCTGGCATCTCACTCTCTTTGAATCTTCTTTATCATGCTAAGAGGAGCAGGAAAAAGCAAAAAATTTCAGAATTGCACCTTGCAATGCGGAGAAATTACTGTTTGTGCATTTACAATATTCATTGATTTTTGCCATTGAAAAACATCATGTTATTCATATACCAGAAATGATAGAAGCTACTGACTGAATGAAAGGAGCTGGCATCTTACTCTCTTTGAATCTTCTTTGTCATGCTAAGAGGAGCAGGAAAAAGCAAAAAATTTCAGAATTGCACCTTGCAATGCGGAGAAATTACTGTTTGTGCATTTACAATATTCATTGATTTTTGCCATTGAAAAACGTCCAGAAATGATTGAAGCTACTGACTGAATGAAAGGAGCTGGCATCTCACTCTCTTTGAATCTTCTTTATCATGCTAAGAGGAGCAGGAAAAAGCAAAAAATTTCAGAATTGCACCTTGCAATGCGGAGAAATTACTGTTTGTGTATTTACAATATTCATTGATTTTTGCCATTGAAAAACGTCCAGAAATGATTGAAGCTACTGACTGAATGAAAGGAGCTGGCATCTCACTCTCTTTGAATCTTCTTTATCATGCTAAGAGGAGCAGGAAAAAGCAAAAAATTTCAGAATTGCACCTTGCAATGCGGAGAAATTACTCTTTGTGCATTTACAATATTCATTGATTTTTGCCATTGAAAAACATCATGTTATTCATATACCAGAAATGTTTGAAGCTACTGACTGAATGAAAGGAGCTGGCATCTCACTCTCTTTGAATCTTCTTTATCATGCTAAGAGGAGCAGGAAAAAGCAAAAAATTTCAGAATTGCACCTTGCAATGCGGAGAAATTACTGTTTGTGCATTTACAATATTCATTGATTTTTGCCATTGAAAAACATCATGTTATTCATATACCAGAAATGTTTGAAGCTACTGACTGAATGAAAGGAGCTGGCATCTCACTCTCTTTGAATCTTCTTTATCATGCTAAGAGGAGCAGGAAAAAGCAAAAAATTTCAGAATTGCACCTTGCAATGTGGAGAAATTACTGTTTGTGCATTTACAATATTCATTGATTTTTACCATTGAAAAACATCCAGAAATGATTGAAGCTACTGACTGAATGAAAGTAGCTGGCATCTCACTCTCTTTGAATCTTCTTTATCATGCTAAGAGGAGCAGGAAAAAGCAAAAAATTTCAGACTTGCACCTTGCAATGCGGAGAAATTACTGTTTGTGCATTTACAATATTCATTGATTTTTGCCATTGAAAAACATCATGTTATTCATATACCAGAAATGTTTGAAGCTACTGACTGAATGAAAGGAGCTGGCATCTCACTCTCTTTGAATCTTCTTTATCATGCTAAGAGGAGCAGGAAAAAGCAAAAAATTTCAGAATTGCACCTTGCAATGCGGAGAAATTACTGTTTGTGCATTTACAATATTCATTGATTTTTGCCATTGAAAAACGTCCAGAAATGATTGAAGCTACTGACTGAATGAAAGGAGCTGGCATCTCACTCTCTTTGAATCTTCTTTATCATGCTAAGAGGAGCAGGAAAAAGCAAAAAATTTCAGAATTGCACCTTGCAATGCGGAGAAATTACTGTTTGTGCATTTACAATATTCATTGATTTTTGCCATTGAAAAACGTCCAGAAATGATTGAAGCTACTGACTGAATGAAAGGAGCTGGCATCTCACTCTCTTTGAATCTTCTTTATCATGCTAAGAGGAGCAGGAAAAATCAAAAAATTTCAGAATTGCACCTTGCAATGCGGAGAAATTACTGTTTGTGCATTTACAATATTCAATGATTTTTGCCATTGAAAAACATGTTATTCATATACCAGAAATGTTTGAAGCTACTGACTGAATGAAAGGAGCTGGCACCTCACTCTCTTTGAATCTTCTTTATCATGCTAAGAGGAGCGGGAAAAAGCAAAAAATTTCAGAATTGCACCTTGCAATGCGGAGAAATTACTGTTTGTGCATTTACAATATTCATTGATTTTTGCCATTGAAAAACATCCAGAAATGATTGAAGGTACTGACTGAATGAAAGGAGCTGGCATCTCACTCTCTTTGAATCTTCTTTATCATGCTAAGAGGAGCAGGAAAAAGCAAAAAATTTCAGAATTGCACCTTGCAATGCGGAGAAATTACTGTTTGTGCATTTACAATATTCATTGATTTTTGCCATTGAAAAACGTCCAGAAATGATTGAAGCTACTGACTGAATGAAAGGAGCTGGCATCTCACTCTCTTTGAATCTTCTTTATCATGCTAAGAGGAGCAGGAAAAAGCAAAAAATTTCAGAATTGCACCTTGCAATGCGGAGAAATTACAGTTTGTGCATTTACAATATTCATTGATTTTTGCCATTGAAAAACATCCAGAAATGATTGAAGCTACTGACTGAATGAAAGGAGCTGGCATCTCACTCTCTTTGAATCTTCTTTATCATGCTAAGAGGAGCAGGAAAAAGCAAAAAATTTCAGAATTGCACCTTGCAATGCGGAGAAATTACTGTTTGTGCATTTACAATATTCATTGATTTTTGCCATTGAAAAACGTCCAGAAATGATTGAAGCTACTGACTGAATGAAAGGAGCTGGCATCTCACTCTCTTTGAATCTTCTTTATCATGCTAAGAGGAGCAGGAAAAAGCAAAAAATTTCAGAATTGCACCTTGCAATGCGGAGAAATTACTGTTTGTGCATTTACAATATTCATTGATTTTTGCCATTGAAAAACATCATGTTATTCATATACCAGAAATGATAGAAGCTACTGACTGAATGAAAGGAGCTGGCATCTTACTCTCTTTGAATCTTCTTTGTCATGCTAAGAGGAGCAGGAAAAAGCAAAAAATTTCAGAATTGCACCTTGCAATGCGGAGAAATTACTGTTTGTGCATTTACAATATTCATTGATTTTTGCCATTGAAAAACGTCCAGAAATGATTGAAGCTACTGACTGAATGAAAGGAGCTGGCATCTCACTCTCTTTGAATCTTCTTTATCATGCTAAGAGGAGCAGGAAAAAGCAAAAAATTTCAGAATTGCACCTTGCAATGCGGAGAAATTACTGTTTGTGCATTTACAATATTCATTGATTTTTGCCATTGAAAAACATCATGTTATTCATATACCAGAAATGTTTGAAGCTACTGACTGAATGAAAGGAGCTGGCATCTCACTCTCTTTGAATCTTCTTTACCATGCTTAGAGGAGCAGGAAAAAGCAAAAAATTTCAGAATTGCACCTTGCAATGTGGAGAAATTACTGTTTGTGCATTTACAATATTCATTGATTTTTACCATTGAAAAACGTCCAGAAATGATTGAAGCTACTGACTGAATGAAAGTAGCTGGCATCTCACTCTCTTTGAATCTTCTTTATCATGCTAAGAGGAGCAGGAAAAAGCAAAAAATTTCAGAATTGCACCTTGCAATCCAGAGAAATTACTGTTTGTGCATTTACAATATTCATTGATTTTTGCCATTGAAAAACATCATGTTATTCATATACCAGAAATGTTTGAAGCTACTGACTGAATGAAAGGAGCTGGCATCTCACTCTCTTTGAATCTTCTTTATCATGCTAAGAGGAGCAGGAAAAAGCAAAAAATTTCAGAATTGCACCTTGCAATGTGGAGAAATTACTGTTTGTGCATTTACAATATTCATTGATTTTTACCATTGAAAAACGTCCAGAAATGATTGAAGCTACTGACTGAATGAAAGTAGCTGGCATCTCACTCTCTTTGAATCTTCTTTATCATGCTAAGAGGAGCAGGAAAAAGCAAAAAATTTCAGACTTGCACCTTGCAATGCGGAGAAATTACTGTTTGTGCATTTACAATATTCATTGATTTTTGCCATTGAAAAACATCATGTTATTCATATACCAGAAATGTTTGAAGCTACTGACTGAATGAAAGGAGCTGGCATCTCACTCTCTTTGAATCTTCTTTATCATGCTAAGAGGAGCAGGAAAAAGCAAAAAATTTCAGAATTGCACCTTGCAATGCGGAGAAATTACTGTTTGTGCATTTACAATATTCATTGATTTTTGCCATTGAAAAACGTCCAGAAATGATTGAAGCTACTGACTGAATGAAAGGAGCTGGCATCTCACTCTCTTTGAATCTTGTTTATCATGCTAAGAGGAGCAGGAAAAAGCAAAAAATTTCAGAATTGCACCTTGCAATGCGGAGAAATTACTGTTTGTGCATTTACAATATTCATTGATTTTTGCCATTGAAAAACGTCCAGAAATGATTGAAGCTACTGACTGAATGAAAGGAGCTGGCATCTCACTCTCTTTGAATCTTCTTTATCATGCTAAGAGGAGCAGGAAAAAGCAAAAAATTTCAGAATTGCACCTTGCAATGCGGAGAAATTACTGTTTGTGCATTTACAATATTCATTGATTTTTGCCATTGAAAAACATCATGTTATTCATATACCAGAAATGATTGAAGCTACTGACTGAATGAAAGGAGCTGGCATCTCACTCTCTTTGAATCTTCTTTATCATGCTAAGAGGAGCAGGAAAAAGCAAAAAATTTCAGAATTGCACCTTGCAATGCGGAGAAATTACTGTTTGTGCATTTACAATATTCATTGATTTTTGCCATTGAAAAACGTCCAGAAATGTTTGAAGCTACTGACTGAATGAAAGGAGCTGGCATCTCACTCTCTTTGAATCTTCTTTATCATGCTAGGATTAGCAGGAAAAAGCAAAAAATTTCAGAATTGCACCTTGCAATGTGGAGATATTACTGTTTGTGCATTTACAATATTCATTGATTTTTGCCATTGAAAAACGTCCAGAAATGTTTGAAGCTACTGACTGAATGAAAGGAGCTGGCATCTCACTCTCTTTGAATCTTCTTTATCATGCTAGGAGTAGCAGGAAAAAGCAAAAAATTTCAGAATTGCACCTTGCAATGTGGAGATATTACTGTTTGTGCATTTACAATATTCATTGATTTTTGCCATTGAAAAACGTCCAGAAATGTTTGAAGCTACTGACTGAATGAAAGGAGCTGGCATCTCACTCTCTTTGAATCTTCTTTATCATGCTAGGATTAGCAGGAAAAAGCAAAAAATTTCAGAATTGCACCTTGCAATGTGGAGATATTACTGTTTGTGCATTTACAATATTCATTGATTTTTGCCATTGAAAAACATCATGTTATTCATATACCAGAAATGTTTGAAGCTACTGACTGAATGAAAGGAGCTGACATCTCACTCTCTTTGAATCTTCTTTATCATGCTAGGATTAGCAGGAAAAAGCAAAAAATTTCAGAATTGCACCTTGCAATGTGGAGATATTACTGTTTGTGCATTTACAATATTCATTGATTTTTGCCATTGAAAAACGTCCAGAAATGTTTGAAGCTACTGACTGAATGAAAGGAGCTGGCATCTCACTCTATTTGAATCTTCTTTATCATCCTAGGATTAGCAGGAAAAAGCAAAAAATTTCAGCATTGCACCTTGCAATGTGGAGATATTACTGTTTGTGCATTTACAATATTCATTGATTTTTGCCATTGAAAAACATCCAGAAATGTTTATACCAGAAATGTTTGAAGCTACTGACTGAATGAAAGGAGCTGGCATCTCACTCTCTTTGAATCTTCTTTATCATGCTAAGAGGAGCAGGAAAAAGCAAAAAATTTCAGAATTGCACTTTGCAATGCGGAGAAATTACTGTTTGTGCATTTACAATATTCATTGATTTTTGCCATTGAAAAACGTCCAGAAATGACTGAAGCTACTGACTGAATGAAAGGAGCTGGCATCTCACTCTCTTTGAATCTTCTTTATCATGCTAAGAGGAGCAGGAAAAAGCAAAAAATTTCAGAATTGCATCTTGCAATGCGGAGAAATTACTGTTTGTGCATTTACAATATTCATTGATTTTTGCCATTGAAAAACGTCCAGAAATGATTGAAGCTACTGACTGAATGAAAGGAGCTGGCATCTCACTCTCTTTGAATCTTCTTTATCATGCTAAGAGGAGCAGGAAAAAGCAAAAAATTTCAGAATTGCACCTTGCAATGCGGAGAAATTACTGTTTGTGCATTTACAATATTCATTGATTTTTGCCATTGAAAAACATCATGTTATTCATATACCAGAAATGTTTGAAGCTACTGACTGAATGAAAGGAGCTGGCATCTCACTCTCTTTGAATCTTCTTTATCATGCTAAGAGGAGCAGGAAAAAGCAAAAAATTTCAGAATTGCACCTTGCAATGCGGAGAAATTACTGTTTGTGCATTTACAATATTCATTGATTTTTGCCATTGAAAAACGTCCAGAAATGATTGAAGCTACTGACTGAATGAAAGGAGCTGGCATCTCACTCTCTTTGAATCTTCTTTATCATGCTAAGAGGAGCAGGAAAAAGCAAAAAATTTCAGAATTGCACCTTGCAATGCGGAGAAATTACTGTTTGTGCATTTACAATATTCATTGATTTTTGCCATTGAAAAACGTCCAGAAATGATTGAAGCTACTGACTGAATGAAAGGAGCTGGCATCTCACTCTCTTTGAATCTTCTTTATCATGCTAAGAGGAGCAGGAAAAATCAAAAAATTTCAGAATTGCACCTTGCAATGCGGAGAAATTACTGTTTGTGCATTTACAATATTCAATGATTTTTGCCATTGAAAAACATGTTATTCATATACCAGAAATGTTTGAAGCTACTGACTGAATGAAAGGAGCTGGCACCTCACTCTCTTTGAATCTTCTTTATCATGCTAAGAGGAGCGGGAAAAAGCAAAAAATTTCAGAATTGCACCTTGCAATGCGGAGAAATTACTGTTTGTGCATTTACAATATTCATTGATTTTTGCCATTGAAAAACATCCAGAAATGATTGAAGGTACTGACTGAATGAAAGGAGCTGGCATCTCACTCTCTTTGAATCTTCTTTATCATGCTAAGAGGAGCAGGAAAAAGCAAAAAATTTCAGAATTGCACCTTGCAATGCGGAGAAATTACTGTTTGTGCATTTACAATATTCATTGATTTTTGCCATTGAAAAACGTCCAGAAATGATTGAAGCTACTGACTGAATGAAAGGAGCTGGCATCTCACTCTCTTTGAATCTTCTTTATCATGCTAAGAGGAGCAGGAAAAAGCAAAAAATTTCAGAATTGCACCTTGCAATGCGGAGAAATTACAGTTTGTGCATTTACAATATTCATTGATTTTTGCCATTGAAAAACATCCAGAAATGATTGAAGCTACTGACTGAATGAAAGGAGCTGGCATCTCACTCTCTTTGAATCTTCTTTATCATGCTAAGAGGAGCAGGAAAAAGCAAAAAATTTCAGAATTGCACCTTGCAATGCGGAGAAATTACTGTTTGTGCATTTACAATATTCATTGATTTTTGCCATTGAAAAACGTCCAGAAATGATTGAAGCTACTGACTGAATGAAAGGAGCTGGCATCTCACTCTCTTTGAATCTTCTTTATCATGCTAAGAGGAGCAGGAAAAAGCAAAAAATTTCAGAATTGCACCTTGCAATGCGGAGAAATTACTGTTTGTGCATTTACAATATTCATTGATTTTTGCCATTGAAAAACATCATGTTATTCATATACCAGAAATGATAGAAGCTACTGACTGAATGAAAGGAGCTGGCATCTTACTCTCTTTGAATCTTCTTTGTCATGCTAAGAGGAGCAGGAAAAAGCAAAAAATTTCAGAATTGCACCTTGCAATGCGGAGAAATTACTGTTTGTGCATTTACAATATTCATTGATTTTTGCCATTGAAAAACGTCCAGAAATGATTGAAGCTACTGACTGAATGAAAGGAGCTGGCATCTCACTCTCTTTGAATCTTCTTTATCATGCTAAGAGGAGCAGGAAAAAGCAAAAAATTTCAGAATTGCACCTTGCAATGCGGAGAAATTACTGTTTGTGCATTTACAATATTCATTGATTTTTGCCATTGAAAAACATCATGTTATTCATATACCAGAAATGTTTGAAGCTACTGACTGAATGAAAGGAGCTGGCATCTCACTCTCTTTGAATCTTCTTTATCATGCTTAGAGGAGCAGGAAAAAGCAAAAAATTTCAGAATTGCACCTTGCAATGTGGAGAAATTACTGTTTGTGCATTTACAATATTCATTGATTTTTACCATTGAAAAACGTCCAGAAATGATTGAAGCTACTGACTGAATGAAAGTAGCTGGCATCTCACTCTCTTTGAATCTTCTTTATCATGCTAAGAGGAGCAGGAAAAAGCAAAAAATTTCAGAATTGCACCTTGCAATCCAGAGAAATTACTGTTTGTGCATTTACAATATTCATTGATTTTTGCCATTGAAAAACATCATGTTATTCATATACCAGAAATGTTTGAAGCTACTGACTGAATGAAAGGAGCTGGCATCTCACTCTCTTTGAATCTTCTTTATCATGCTAAGAGGAGCAGGAAAAAGCAAAAAATTTCAGAATTGCACCTTGCAATGTGGAGAAATTACTGTTTGTGCATTTACAATATTCATTGATTTTTACCATTGAAAAACGTCCAGAAATGATTGAAGCTACTGACTGAATGAAAGTAGCTGGCATCTCACTCTCTTTGAATCTTCTTTATCATGCTAAGAGGAGCAGGAAAAAGCAAAAAATTTCAGACTTGCACCTTGCAATGCGGAGAAATTACTGTTTGTGCATTTACAATATTCATTGATTTTTGCCATTGAAAAACATCATGTTATTCATATACCAGAAATGTTTGAAGCTACTGACTGAATGAAAGGAGCTGGCATCTCACTCTCTTTGAATCTTCTTTATCATGCTAAGAGGAGCAGGAAAAAGCAAAAAATTTCAGAATTGCACCTTGCAATGCGGAGAAATTACTGTTTGTGCATTTACAATATTCATTGATTTTTGCCATTGAAAAACGTCCAGAAATGATTGAAGCTACTCACTGAATGAAAGGAGCTGGCATCTCACTCTCTTTGAATCTTGTTTATCATGCTAAGAGGAGCAGGAAAAAGCAAAAAATTTCAGAATTGCACCTTGCAATGCGGAGAAATTACTGTTTGTGCATTTACAATATTCATTGATTTTTGCCATTGAAAAACGTCCAGAAATGATTGAAGCTACTGACTGAATGAAAGGAGCTGGCATCTCACTCTCTTTGAATCTTCTTTATCATGCTAAGAGGAGCAGGAAAAAGCAAAAAATTTCAGAATTGCACCTTGCAATGCGGAGAAATTACTGTTTGTGCATTTACAATATTCATTGATTTTTGCCATTGAAAAACATCATGTTATTCATATACCAGAAATGATTGAAGCTACTGACTGAATGAAAGGAGCTGGCATCTCACTCTCTTTGAATCTTCTTTATCATGCTAAGAGGAGCAGGAAAAAGCAAAAAATTTCAGAATTGCACCTTGCAATGCGGAGAAATTACTGTTTGTGCATTTACAATATTCATTGATTTTTGCCATTGAAAAACGTCCAGAAATGTTTGAAGCTACTGACTGAATGAAAGGAGCTGGCATCTCACTCTCTTTGAATCTTCTTTATCATGCTAGGATTAGCAGGAAAAAGCAAAAAATTTCAGAATTGCACCTTGCAATGTGGAGATATTACTGTTTGTGCATTTACAATATTCATTGATTTTTGCCATTGAAAAACATCCAGAAATGTTTGAAGCTACTGACTGAATGAAAGGAGCTGGCATCTCACTCTCTTTGAATCTTCTTTATCATGCTAGGAGTAGCAGGAAAAAGCAAAAAATTTCAGAATTGCACCTTGCAATGTGGAGATATTACTGTTTGTGCATTTACAATATTCATTGATTTTTGCCATTGAAAAACGTCCAGAAATGTTTGAAGCTACTGACTGAATGAAAGGAGCTGGCATCTCACTCTCTTTGAATCTTCTTTATCATGCTAGGATTAGCAGGAAAAAGCAAAAAATTTCAGAATTGCACCTTGCAATGTGGAGATATTACTGTTTGTGCATTTACAATATTCATTGATTTTTGCCATTGAAAAACATCATGTTATTCATATACCAGAAATGTTTGAAGCTACTGACTGAATGAAAGGAGCTGACATCTCACTCTCTTTGAATCTTCTTTATCATGCTAGGATTAGCAGGAAAAAGCAAAAAATTTCAGAATTGCACCTTGCAATGTGGAGATATTACTGTTTGTGCATTTACAATATTCATTGATTTTTGCCATTGAAAAACGTCCAGAAATGTTTGAAGCTACTGACTGAATGAAAGGAGCTGGCATCTCACTCTATTTGAATCTTCTTTATCATCCTAGGATTAGCAGGAAAAAGCAAAAAATTTCAGCATTGCACCTTGCAATGTGGAGATATTACTGTTTGTGCATTTACAATATTCATTGATTTTTGCCATTGAAAAACATCCAGAAATGTTTATACCAGAAATGTTTGAAGCTACTGACTGAATGAAAGGAGCTGGCATCTCACTCTCTTTGAATCTTCTTTATCATGCTAAGAGGAGCAGGAAAAAGCAAAAAATTTCAGAATTGCACTTTGCAATGCGGAGAAATTACTGTTTGTGCATTTACAATATTCATTGATTTTTGCCATTGAAAAACGTCCAGAAATGACTGAAGCTACTGACTGAATGAAAGGAGCTGGCATCTCACTCTCTTTGAATCTTCTTTATCATGCTAAGAGGAGCAGGAAAAAGCAAAAAATTTCAGAATTGCATCTTGCAATGCGGAGAAATTACTGTTTGTGCATTTACAATATTCATTGATTTTTGCCATTGAAAAACGTCCAGAAATGATTGAAGCTACTGACTGAATGAAAGGAGCTGGCATCTCACTCTCTTTGAATCTTCTTTATCATGCTAAGAGGAGCAGGAAAAAGCAAAAAATTTCAGAATTGCACCTTGCAATGCGGAGAAATTACTGTTTGTGCATTTACAATATTCATTGATTTTTGCCATTGAAAAACATCATGTTATTCATATACCAGAAATGTTTGAAGCTACTGACTGAATGAAAGGAGCTGACATCTCACTCTCTTTGAATCTTCTTTATCATGCTAGGATTAGCAGGAAAAAGCAAAAAATTTCAGAATTGCACCTTGCAATGTGGAGATATTACTGTTTGTGCATTTACAATATTCATTGATTTTTGCCAATGAAAAACGTCCAGAAATGTTTGAAGCTACTGACTGAATGAAAGGAGCTGGCATCTCACTCTATTTGAATCTTCTTTATCATGCTAGGATTAGCAGGAAAAAGCAAAAAATTTCAGCATTGCACCTTGCAATGTGGAGATATTACTGTTTGTGCATTTACAATATTCATTGATTTTTGCCATTGAAAAACGTCCAGAAATGTTTATACCAGAAATGTTTGAAGCTACTGACTGAAAGAAAGGAGCTGGCATCTCACTCTCTTTGAATCTTCTTTATCATGCTAAGAGGAGCAGGAAAAAGCAAAAAATTTCAGAATTGCACCTTGCAATGCGGAGAAATTACTGTTTGTGCATTTACAATATTCATTGATTTTTGCCATTGAAAAACGTCCAGAAATGACTGAAGCTACTGACTGAATGAAAGGAGCTGGCATCTCACTCTCTTTGAATCTTCTTTATCATGCTAAGAGGAGCAGGAAAAACCAAAAAATTTCAGAATTGCATCTTGCAATGCGGAGAAATTACTGTTTGTGCATTTACAATATTCATTGATTTTTGCCATTGAAAAACGTCCAGAAATGATTGAAGCTACTGACTGAATGAAAGGAGCTGGCATCTCACTCTCTTTGAATCTTCTTTATCATGCTAGGATTAGCAGGAAAAAGCAAAAAATTTCAGAATTGCACCTTGCAATGTGGAGATATTACTGTTTGGGCATTTACAATATTCATTGAATTTTGCCATTGAAAAACGTCCAGAAATGTTTGAAGCTACTGACTGAATGAAAGGAGCTGGCATCTCACTCTATTTGAATCTTCTTTATCATGCTAGGATTAGCAGGAAAAAGCAAAAAATTTCAGAATTGCACCTTGCAATGTGGAGATATTACTGTTTGTGCATTTACAATATTCATTGATTTTTGCCATTGAAAAACGTCCAGAAATGTTTATACCAGAAATGTTTGAAGCTACTGACTGAATGAAAGGAGCTGGCATCTCACTCTCTTTGAATCTTCTTTATCATGCTAAGAGGAGCAGGAAAAAGCAAAAAATTTCAGAATTGCACCTTGCAATGCGGAGAAATTACTTTTTGTGCATTTACAATATTCATTGATTTTTGACATTGAAAAACGTCCAGAAATGACTGAAGCTACTGACTGAATGAAAGGAGCTGGCATCTCACTCTCTTTGAATCTTCTTTACCATGCTAAGAGGAGCAGGAAAAAGCAAAAAAATTCAGAATTGCACCTTGCAATGCGGAGAAATTACTGTTTGTGCATTTACAATATTCATTGATTTTTGCCATTGAAAAACGTCCAGAAATGATTGAAGCTACTGACTGAATGAAAGGAGCTGGCATCTCACTCTCTTTGAATCTTCTTTATCATGCTAGGAGTAGCAGGAAAAAGCAAAAAATTTCAGAATTGCACCTTGCAATGTGGAGATATTACTGTTTGTGCATTTACAATATTCATTGATTTTTGCCATTGAAAAACGTCCAGAAATGTTTGAAGCTACTGACTGAATGAAAGGAGCTGGCATCTCACTCTCTTTGAATCTTCTTTATCATGCTAGGATTAGCAGGAAAAAGCAAAAAATTTCAGAATTGCACCTTGCAATGTGGAGATATTACTGTTTGTGCATTTACAATATTCATTGATTTTTGCCATTGAAAAACATCATGTTATTCATATACCAGAAATGTTTGAAGCTACTGACTGAATGAAAGGAGCTGACATCTCACTCTCTTTGAATCTTCTTTATCATGCTAGGATTAGCAGGAAAAAGCAAAAAATTTCAGAATTGCACCTTGCAATGTGGAGATATTACTGTTTGTGCATTTACAATATTCATTGATTTTTGCCAATGAAAAACGTCCAGAAATGTTTGAAGCTACTGACTGAATGAAAGGAGCTGGCATCTCACTCTATTTGAATCTTCTTTATCATGATAGGATTAGCAGGAAAAAGCAAAAAATTTCAGCATTGCACCTTGCAATGTGGAGATATTACTGTTTGTGCATTTACAATATTCATTGATTTTTGCCATTGAAAAACGTCCAGAAATGTTTATAAGAGAAATGTTTGAAGCTACTGACTGAAGGAAAGGAGCTGGCATCTCACTCTCTTTGAATCTTCTTTATCATGCTAAGAGGAGCAGGAAAAAGCAAAAAATTTCAGAATTGCACCTTGCAATGCGGAGAAATTACTGTTTGTGCATTTACAATATTCATTGATTTTTGCCATTGAAAAACGTCCAGAAATGACTGAAGCTACTGACTGAATGAAAGGAGCTGGCATCTCACTCTCTTTGAATCTTCTTTATCATGCTAAGAGGAGCAGGAAAAACCAAAAAATTTCAGAATTGCATCTTGCAATGCGGAGAAATTACTGTTTGTGCATTTACAATATTCATTGATTTTTGCCATTGAAAAACGTCCAGAAATGATTGAAGCTACTGACTGAATGAAAGGAGCTGGCATCTCACTCTCTTTGAATCTTCTTTATCATGCTAAGAGGAGCAGGAAAAAGCAAAAAATTTCAGAATTGCACCTTGCAATGCGGAGAAATTACAGTTTGTGCATTTACAATATTCATTGATTTTTGCCATTGAAAAACGTCCAGAAATGATTGAAGCTACTGACTGAATGAAAGGAGCTGGCATCTCACTCTCTTTGAATCTTCTTTATCATGCTAAGAGGAGCAGGAAAAAGCAAAAAATTTCAGAATTGCACCTTGCAATGCGGAGAAATTACTGTTTGTGCATTTACAATATTCATTGATTTTTGCCATTGAAAAACATCATGTTATTCATATACCAGAAATGATTGAAGCTACTGACTGAATGAAAGGAGCTGGCATCTCACTCTCTTTGAATCTTCTTTATCATGCTAAGAGGAGCAGGAAAAAGCAAAAAATTTCAGAATTGCACCTTGCAATGCGGAGAAATTACTGTTTGTGCATTTACAATATTCATTGATTTTTGCCATTGAAAAACGTCCAGAAATGATTGAAGCTATTGACTGAATGAAAGGAGCTGGCATCTCACTCTCTTTGAATCTTCTTTATCATGCTAAGAGGAGCAGGAAAAAGCAAAAAATTTCAGAATTGCACCTTGTAATGCGGAGAAATTACTGTTTGTGCATTTACAATATTCATTGATTTTTGCCATTGAAAAACATCATGTTATTCATATACCATAAATGATTGAAGCTACTGACTGAATGAAAGGAGCTGGCATCTCACTCTCTTTGAATCTTCTTTATCATGCTAAGAGGAGCAGGAAAAAGCAAAAAATTTCAGAATTGCACCTTGCAATGCGGAGAAATTACTGTTTGTGCATTTACAATATTCATTGATTTTTGCCATTGAAAAACGTCCAGAAATGACTGAAGCTACTGACTGAATGAAAGGAGCTGGCATCTCACTCTCTTTGAATCTTCTTTATCATGCTAAGAGGAGCAGGAAAAAGCAAAAAATTTCAGAATTGCACCTTGCAATGCGGAGAAATTACAGTTTGTGCATTTACAATATTCATTGATTTTTGCCATTGAAAAACGTCCAGAAATGATTGAAGCTACTGACTGAATGAAAGGAGCTGGCATCTCACTCTCTTTGAATCTTCTTTATCATGCTAAGAGGAGCAGGAAAAGCAAAAAATTTCAGAATTGCACCTTGCAATGCGGAGAAATTACTGTTTGTGCATTTACAATATTCATTGATTTTTGCCATTGAAAAACATCATGTTATTCATATACCAGAAATGATTGAAGCTACTGACTGAATGAAAGGAGCTGGCATCTCACTCTCTTTGAATCTTCTTTATCATGCTAAGAGGAGCAGGAAAAAGCAAAAAATTTCAGAATTGCACCTTGCAATGCGGAGAAATTACTGTTTGTGCATTTACAATATTCATTGATTTTTGCCATTGAAAAACGTCCAGAAATGATTGAAGCTACTGACTGAATGAAAGGAGCTGGCATCTCACTCTCTTTGAATCTTCTTTATCATGCTAAGAGGAGCAGGAAAAAGCAAAAAATTTCAGAATTGCATCTTGCAATGCGGAGAAATTACTGTTTGTGCATTTACAATATTCATTGATTTTTGCCATTGAAAAACGTCCAGAAATGATTGAAGCTACTGACTGAATGAAAGGAGCTGGCATCTCACTCTCTTTGAATCTTCTTTATCATGCTAAGAGGAGCAGGAAAAAGCAAAAAATTTCAGAATTGCACCTTGCAATGCGGAGAAATTACTGTTTGTGCATTTACAATATTCATTGATTTTTGCCATTGAAAAACGTCCAGAAATGATTGAAGCTACTGACTGAATGAAAGGAGCTGGAATCTCACTCTCTTTGAATCTTCTTTATCATGCTAAGAGGAGCAGGAAAAAGCAAAAAATTTCAGAATTGCAACTTGCAATGCGGAGAAATTACTGTTTGTGCATTTACAATATTCATTGATTTTTGCCATTGAAAAACATCATGTTATTCATATACCAGAAATGATTGAAGCTACTGACTGAATGAAAGGAGCTGGCATCTCACTCTCTTTGAATCTTCTTTATCATGCTAAGAGGAGCAGGAAAAAGCAAAAAATTTCAGAATTGCACCTTGCAATGCGGAGAAATTACTGTTTGTGCATTTACAATATTCATTGATTTTTGCCATTGAAAAACGTCCAGAAATGATTGAAGCTACTGACTGAATGAAAGGAGCTGGCATCTCACTCTCTTTGAATCTTCTTTATCATGCTAAGAGGAGCAGGAAAAAGCAAAAAATTTCAGAATTGCACCTTGCAATGCGGAGAAATTACTGTTTGTGCATGTACAATATTCATTGATTTTTGCCATTGAAAAACGTCCAGAAATGATTGAAGCTACTGACTGAATGAAAGGAGCTGGCATCTCACTCTCTTTGAATCTTCTTTATCATGCTAAGAGGAGCAGGAAAAAGCAAAAAATTTCAGAATTGCACCTTGCAATGCGGAGAAATTACTGTTTGTGCATTTACAATATTCATTAATTTTTGCCATTGAAAAACATCATGTTACTCATATCCCAGAAATGTTTGAAGCTACTGACTGAATGAAAGAAGCTGGCATCTCACTCTCTTTGAATCTTCTTTATCATGCTAAGAGGAGCAGGAAAAAGCAAAAAATTTCAGAATTGCACCTTGCAATGCGGAGAAATTACTGTTTGTGCATTTACAATATTCATTGATTTTTGCCATTGAAAAACATCCAGAAATGATTGAAGCTACTGACTGAATGAAAGGAGCTGGCATCTCACTCTCTTTGAATCTTCTTTATCATGCTAAGAGGAGCAGGAAAAAGCAAAAAATTTCAGAATTGCACCTTGCAATGCGGAGAAATTACTGTTTGTGCATTTACAATATTCATTGATTTTTGCCATTGAAAAACATCATGTTATTCATATACCAGAAATGTTTGAAGCTACTGACTGAATGAAAGGAGCTGGCATCTCACTCTCTTTGAATCTTCTTTATCATGCTAAGAGGAGCAGGAAAAAGCAAAAAATTTCAGAATTGCACCTTGCAATGCGGAGAAATTACTGTTTGTGCATTTACAATATTCATTGATTTTTGCCATTGAAAAATGTCCAGAAATGATTGAAGCTACTGACTGAATGAAAGGAGCTGGCATCTCATTCTCTTTGAATCTTCTTTATCATGCTAAGAGGAGCAGGAAAATGCAAGAAATTTCAGAATTGCACCTTGCAATGCGGAGAAATTACTGTTTGTGCATTTACAATATTCATTGATTTTTGCCATTGAAAAACATCCAGAAATGATTGAAGCTACTGACTGAATGAAAGGAGCTGGCATCTCACTCTCTTTGAATCTTCTTTATCATGCTAAGAGGAGCAGGAAAAAGCAAAAAATTTCAGAATTGCACCTTGCAATGCGGAGAAATTACTGTTTGTGCATTTACAATATTCATTGATTTTTGCCATTGAAAAACATCATGTTATTCATATACCAGAAATGATTGAAGCTACTGACTGAATGAAAGGAGCTGGCATCTCACTCTCTTTGAATCTTCTTTATCATGCTAAGAGGAGCAGGAAAGAGCAAAAAATTTCAGAATTGCACCTTGCAATGCGGAGAAATTACTGTTTGTGCATTTACAATATTCATTGATTTTTGCCATTGAAAAACGTCCAGAAATGATTGAAGCTATTGACTGAATGAAAGGAGCTGGCATCTCACTCTCTTTGAATCTTCTTTATCATGCTAAGAGGAGCAGGAAAAAGCAAAAAATTTCAGAATTGCACCTTGTAATGCGGAGAAATTACTGTTTGTGCATTTACAATATTCATTGATTTTTGCCATTGAAAAACATCATGTTATTCATATACCAGAAATGATTGAAGCTACTGACTGAATGAAAGGAGCTGGCATCTCACTCTCTTTGAATCTTCTTTATCATGCTAAGAGGAGCAGGAAAAAGCAAAAAATTTCAGAATTGCACCTTGCAATGCGGAGAAATTACTGTTTGTGCATTTACAATATTCATTGATTTTTGCCATTGAAAAACGTCCAGAAATGACTGAAGCTACTGACTGAATGAAAGGAGCTGGCATCTCACTCTCTTTGAATCTTCTTTATCATGCTAAGAGGAGCAGGAAAAAGCAAAAAATTTCAGAATTGCACCTTGCAATGCGGAGAAATTACAGTTTGTGCATTTACAATATTCATTGATTTTTGCCATTGAAAAACGTCCAGAAATGATTGAAGCTACTGACTGAATGAAAGGAGCTGGCATCTCACTCTCTTTGAATCTTCTTTATCATGCTAAGAGGAGCAGGAAAAAGCAAAAAATTTCAGAATTGCACCTTGCAATGCGGAGAAATTACTGTTTGTGCATTTACAATATTCATTGATTTTTGCCATTGAAAAACATCATGTTATTCATATACCAGAAATGATTGAAGCTACTGACTGAATGAAAGGAGCTGGCATCTCACTCTCTTTGAATCTTCTTTATCATGCTAAGAGGAGCAGGAAAAAGCAAAAAATTTCAGAATTGCACCTTGCAATGCGGAGAAATTACTGTTTGTGCATTTACAATATTCATTGATTTTTGCCATTGAAAAACGTCCAGAAATGATTGAAGCTACTGACTGAATGAAAGGAGCTGGCATCTCACTCTCTTTGAATCTTCTTTATCATGCTAAGAGGAGCAGGAAAAAGCAAAAAATTTCAGAATTGCATCTTGCAATGCGGAGAAATTACTTTTTGTGCATTTACAATATTCATTGATTTTTGCCATTGAAAAACATCCAGAAATGATTGAAGCTACTGACTGAATGAAAGGAGCTGGCATCTCACTCTCTTTGAATCTTCTTTATCATGCTAAGAGGAGCAGGAAAAAGCAAAAAATTTCAGAATTGCACCTTGCAATGCGGAGAAATTACTGTTTGTGCATTTACAATATTCATTGATTTTTGCCATTGAAAAACGTCCAGAAATGATTGAAGCTACTGACTGAATGAAAGGAGCTGGAATCTCACTCTCTTTGAATCTTCTTTATCATGCTAAGAGGAGCAGGAAAAAGCAAAAAATTTCAGAATTGCAACTTGCAATGCGGAGAAATTACTGTTTGTGCATTTACAATATTCATTGATTTTTGCCATTGAAAAACATCATGTTATTCATATACCAGAAATGATTGAAGCTACTGACTGAATGAAAGGAGCTGGCATCTCACTCTCTTTGAATCTTCTTTATCATGCTAAGAGGAGCAGGAAAAAGCAAAAAATTTCAGAATTGCACCTTGCAATGCGGAGAAATTACTGTTTGTGCATTTACAATATTCATTGATTTTTGCCATTGAAAAACGTCCAGAAATGATTGAAGCTACTGACTGAATGAAAGGAGCTGGCATCTCACTCTCTTTGAATCTTCTTTATCATGCTAAGAGGAGCAGGAAAAAGCAAAAAATTTCAGAATTGCACCTTGCAATGCGGAGAAATTACTGTTTGTGCATGTACAATATTCATTGATTTTTGCCATTGAAAAACGTCCAGAAATGATTGAAGCTACTGACTGAATGAAAGGAGCTGGCATCTCACTCTCTTTGAATCTTCTTTATCATGCTAAGAGGAGCAGGAAAAAGCAAAAAATTTCAGAATTGCACCTTGCAATGCGGAGAAATTACTGTTTGTGCATTTACAATATTCATTAATTTTTGCCATTGAAAAACATCATGTTACTCATATCCCAGAAATGTTTGAAGCTACTGACTGAATGAAAGAAGCTGGCATCTCACTCTCTTTGAATCTTCTTTATCATGCTAAGAGGAGCAGGAAAAAGCAAAAAATTTCAGAATTGCACCTTGCAATGCGGAGAAATTACTGTTTGTGCATTTACAATATTCATTGATTTTTGCCATTGAAAAACGTCCAGAAATGATTGAAGCTACTGACTGAATGAAAGGAGCTGGCATCTCACTCTCTTTGAATCTTCTTTATCATGCTAAGAGGAGCAGGAAAAAGCAAAAAATTTCAGAATTGCACCTTGCAATGCGGAGAAATTACTGTTTGTGCATTTACAATATTCATTGATTTTTGCCATTGAAAAACATCATGTTATTCATATACCAGAAATGTTTGAAGCTACTGACTGAATGAAAGGAGCTGGCATCTCACTCTCTTTGAATCTTCTTTATCATGCTAAGAGGAGCAGGAAAAAGCAAAAAATTTCAGAATTGCACCTTGCAATGCGGAGAAATTACTGTTTGTGCATTTACAATATTTATTGATTTTTGCCATTGAAAAACGTCCAGAAATGATTGAAGCTACTGACTGAATGAAAGGAGCTGGCATCTCATTCTCTTTGAATCTTCTTTATCATGCTAAGAGGAGCAGGAAAATGCAAGAAATTTCAGAATTGCACCTTGCAATGCGGAGAAATTACTGTTTGTGCATTTACAATATTCATTGATTTTTGCCATTGAAAAACATCCAGAAATGATTGAAGCTACTGACTGAATGAAAGGAGCTGGCATCTCACTCTCTTTGAATCTTCTTTATCATGCTAAGAGGAGCAGGAAAAAGCAAAAAATTTCAGAATTGCACCTTGCAATGCGGAGAAATTACTGTTTGTGCATTTACAATATTCATTGATTTTTGCCATTGAAAAACGTCCAGAAATGATTGAAGCTACTGACTGAATGAAAGGAGCTGGCATCTCACTCTCTTTGAATCTTCTTTATCATGCTAAGAGGAGCAGGAAAAAGCAAAAAATTTCAGAATTGCACCTTGCAATGCGGAGAAATTACTGTTTGTGCATGTACAATATTCATTGATTTTTGCCATTGAAAAACGTCCAGAAATGATTGAAGCTACTGACTGAATGAAAGGAGCTGGCATCTCACTCTCTTTGAATCTTCTTTATCATGCTAAGAGGAGCAGGAAAAAGCAAAAAATTTCAGAATTGCACCTTGCAATGCGGAGAAATTACTGTTTGTGCATTTACAATATTCATTAATTTTTGCCATTGAAAAACATCATGTTACTCATATCCCAGAAATGTTTGAAGCTACTGACTGAATGAAAGAAGCTGGCATCTCACTCTCTTTGAATCTTCTTTATCATGCTAAGAGGAGCAGGAAAAAGCAAAAAATTTCAGAATTGCACCTTGCAATGCGGAGAAATTACTGTTTGTGCATTTACAATATTCATTGATTTTTGCCATTGAAAAACATCCAGAAATGATTGAAGCTACTGACTGAATGAAAGGAGCTGGCATCTCACTCTCTTTGAATCTTCTTTATCATGCTAAGAGGAGCAGGAAAAAGCAAAAAATTTCAGAATTGCACCTTGCAATGCGGAGAAATTACTGTTTGTGCATTTACAATATTCATTGATTTTTGCCATTGAAAAACATCATGTTATTCATATACCAGAAATGTTTGAAGCTACTGACTGAATGAAAGGAGCTGGCATCTCACTCTCTTTGAATCTTCTTTATCATGCTAAGAGGAGCAGGAAAAAGCAAAAAATTTCAGAATTGCACCTTGCAATGCGGAGAAATTACTGTTTGTGCATTTACAATATTCATTGATTTTTGCCATTGAAAAATGTCCAGAAATGATTGAAGCTACTGACTGAATGAAAGGAGCTGGCATCTCATTCTCTTTGAATCTTCTTTATCATGCTAAGAGGAGCAGGAAAATGCAAGAAATTTCAGAATTGCACCTTGCAATGCGGAGAAATTACTGTTTGTGCATTTACAATATTCATTGATTTTTGCCATTGAAAAACATCCAGAAATGATTGAAGCTACTGACTGAATGAAAGGAGCTGGCATCTCACTCTCTTTGAATCTTCTTTATCATGCTAAGAGGAGCAGGAAAAAGCAAAAAATTTCAGAATTGCACCTTGCAATGCGGAGAAATTACTGTTTGTGCATTTACAATATTCATTGATTTTTGCCATTGAAAAACATCATGTTATTCATATACCAGAAATGATTGAAGCTACTGACTGAATGAAAGGAGCTGGCATCTCACTCTCTTTGAATCTTCTTTATCATGCTAAGAGGAGCAGGAAAGAGCAAAAAATTTCAGAATTGCACCTTGCAATGCGGAGAAATTACTGTTTGTGCATTTACAATATTCATTGATTTTTGCCATTGAAAAACGTCCAGAAATGATTGAAGCTATTGACTGAATGAAAGGAGCTGGCATCTCACTCTCTTTGAATCTTCTTTATCATGCTAAGAGGAGCAGGAAAAAGCAAAAAATTTCAGAATTGCACCTTGTAATGCGGAGAAATTACTGTTTGTGCATTTACAATATTCATTGATTTTTGCCATTGAAAAACATCATGTTATTCATATACCAGAAATGATTGAAGCTACTGACTGAATGAAAGGAGCTGGCATCTCACTCTCTTTGAATCTTCTTTATCATGCTAAGAGGAGCAGGAAAAAGCAAAAAATTTCAGAATTGCACCTTGCAATGCGGAGAAATTACTGTTTGTGCATTTACAATATTCATTGATTTTTGCCATTGAAAAACGTCCAGAAATGACTGAAGCTACTGACTGAATGAAAGGAGCTGGCATCTCACTCTCTTTGAATCTTCTTTATCATGCTAAGAGGAGCAGGAAAAAGCAAAAAATTTCAGAATTGCACCTTGCAATGCGGAGAAATTACAGTTTGTGCATTTACAATATTCATTGATTTTTGCCATTGAAAAACGTCCAGAAATGATTGAAGCTACTGACTGAATGAAAGGAGCTGGCATCTCACTCTCTTTGAATCTTCTTTATCATGCTAAGAGGAGCAGGAAAAAGCAAAAAATTTCAGAATTGCACCTTGCAATGCGGAGAAATTACTGTTTGTGCATTTACAATATTCATTGATTTTTGCCATTGAAAAACATCATGTTATTCATATACCAGAAATGATTGAAGCTACTGACTGAATGAAAGGAGCTGGCATCTCACTCTCTTTGAATCTTCTTTATCATGCTAAGAGGAGCAGGAAAAAGCAAAAAATTTCAGAATTGCACCTTGCAATGCGGAGAAATTACTGTTTGTGCATTTACAATATTCATTGATTTTTGCCATTGAAAAACGTCCAGAAATGATTGAAGCTACTGACTGAATGAAAGGAGCTGGCATCTCACTCTCTTTGAATCTTCTTTATCATGCTAAGAGGAGCAGGAAAAAGCAAAAAATTTCAGAATTGCATCTTGCAATGCGGAGAAATTACTTTTTGTGCATTTACAATATTCATTGATTTTTGCCATTGAAAAACATCCAGAAATGATTGAAGCTACTGACTGAATGAAAGGAGCTGGCATCTCACTCTCTTTGAATCTTCTTTATCATGCTAAGAGGAGCAGGAAAAAGCAAAAAATTTCAGAATTGCACCTTGCAATGCGGAGAAATTACTGTTTGTGCATTTACAATATTCATTGATTTTTGCCATTGAAAAACGTCCAGAAATGATTGAAGCTACTGACTGAATGAAAGGAGCTGGAATCTCACTCTCTTTGAATCTTCTTTATCATGCTAAGAGGAGCAGGAAAAAGCAAAAAATTTCAGAATTGCAACTTGCAATGCGGAGAAATTACTGTTTGTGCATTTACAATATTCATTGATTTTTGCCATTGAAAAACATCATGTTATTCATATACCAGAAATGATTGAAGCTACTGACTGAATGAAAGGAGCTGGCATCTCACTCTCTTTGAATCTTCTTTATCATGCTAAGAGGAGCAGGAAAAAGCAAAAAATTTCAGAATTGCACCTTGCAATGCGGAGAAATTACTGTTTGTGCATTTACAATATTCATTGATTTTTGCCATTGAAAAACGTCCAGAAATGATTGAAGCTACTGACTGAATGAAAGGAGCTGGCATCTCACTCTCTTTGAATCTTCTTTATCATGCTAAGAGGAGCAGGAAAAAGCAAAAAATTTCAGAATTGCACCTTGCAATGCGGAGAAATTACTGTTTGTGCATGTACAATATTCATTGATTTTTGCCATTGAAAAACGTCCAGAAATGATTGAAGCTACTGACTGAATGAAAGGAGCTGGCATCTCACTCTCTTTGAATCTTCTTTATCATGCTAAGAGGAGCAGGAAAAAGCAAAAAATTTCAGAATTGCACCTTGCAATGCGGAGAAATTACTGTTTGTGCATTTACAATATTCATTAATTTTTGCCATTGAAAAACATCATGTTACTCATATCCCAGAAATGTTTGAAGCTACTGACTGAATGAAAGAAGCTGGCATCTCACTCTCTTTGAATCTTCTTTATCATGCTAAGAGGAGCAGGAAAAAGCAAAAAATTTCAGAATTGCACCTTGCAATGCGGAGAAATTACTGTTTGTGCATTTACAATATTCATTGATTTTTGCCATTGAAAAACGTCCAGAAATGATTGAAGCTACTGACTGAATGAAAGGAGCTGGCATCTCACTCTCTTTGAATCTTCTTTATCATGCTAAGAGGAGCAGGAAAAAGCAAAAAATTTCAGAATTGCACCTTGCAATGCGGAGAAATTACTGTTTGTGCATTTACAATATTCATTGATTTTTGCCATTGAAAAACATCATGTTATTCATATACCAGAAATGTTTGAAGCTACTGACTGAATGAAAGGAGCTGGCATCTCACTCTCTTTGAATCTTCTTTATCATGCTAAGAGGAGCAGGAAAAAGCAAAAAATTTCAGAATTGCACCTTGCAATGCGGAGAAATTACTGTTTGTGCATTTACAATATTTATTGATTTTTGCCATTGAAAAACGTCCAGAAATGATTGAAGCTACTGACTGAATGAAAGGAGCTGGCATCTCATTCTCTTTGAATCTTCTTTATCATGCTAAGAGGAGCAGGAAAATGCAAGAAATTTCAGAATTGAACCTTGCAATGCGGAGAAATTACTGTTTGTGCATTTACAATATTCATTGATTTTTGCCATTGAAAAACATCCAGAAATGATTGAAGCTACTGACTGAATGAAAGGAGCTGGCATCTCACTCTCTTTGAATCTTCTTTATCATGCTAAGAGGAGCAGGAAAAAGCAAAAAATTTCAGAATTGCACCTTGCAATGCGGAGAAATTACTGTTTGTGCATTTACAATATTCATTGATTTTTGCCATTGAAAAACGTCCAGAAATGATTGAAGCTACTGACTGAATGAAAGGAGCTGGCATCTCACTCTCTTTGAATCTTCTTTATCATGCTAAGAGGAGCAGGAAAAAGCAAAAAATTTCAGAATTGCACCTTGCAATGCGGAGAAATTACTGTTTGTGCATGTACAATATTCATTGATTTTTGCCATTGAAAAACGTCCAGAAATGATTGAAGCTACTGACTGAATGAAAGGAGCTGGCATCTCACTCTCTTTGAATCTTCTTTATCATGCTAAGAGGAGCAGGAAAAAGCAAAAAATTTCAGAATTGCACCTTGCAATGCGGAGAAATTACTGTTTGTGCATTTACAATATTCATTAATTTTTGCCATTGAAAAACATCATGTTACTCATATCCCAGAAATGTTTGAAGCTACTGACTGAATGAAAGAAGCTGGCATCTCACTCTCTTTGAATCTTCTTTATCATGCTAAGAGGAGCAGGAAAAAGCAAAAAATTTCAGAATTGCACCTTGCAATGCGGAGAAATTACTGTTTGTGCATTTACAATATTCATTGATTTTTGCCATTGAAAAACATCCAGAAATGATTGAAGCTACTGACTGAATGAAAGGAGCTGGCATCTCACTCTCTTTGAATCTTCTTTATCATGCTAAGAGGAGCAGGAAAAAGCAAAAAATTTCAGAATTGCACCTTGCAATGCGGAGAAATTACTGTTTGTGCATTTACAATATTCATTGATTTTTGCCATTGAAAAACATCATGTTATTCATATACCAGAAATGTTTGAAGCTACTGACTGAATGAAAGGAGCTGGCATCTCACTCTCTTTGAATCTTCTTTATCATGCTAAGAGGAGCAGGAAAAAGCAAAAAATTTCAGAATTGCACCTTGCAATGCGGAGAAATTACTGTTTGTGCATTTACAATATTCATTGATTTTTGCCATTGAAAAATGTCCAGAAATGATTGAAGCTACTGACTGAATGAAAGGAGCTGGCATCTCATTCTCTTTGAATCTTCTTTATCATGCTAAGAGGAGCAGGAAAATGCAAGAAATTTCAGAATTGCACCTTGCAATGCGGAGAAATTACTGTTTGTGCATTTACAATATTCATTGATTTTTGCCATTGAAAAACATCCAGAAATGATTGAAGCTACTGACTGAATGAAAGGAGCTGGCATCTCACTCTCTTTGAATCTTCTTTATCATGCTAAGAGGAGCAGGAAAAAGCAAAAAATTTCAGAATTGCACCTTGCAATGCGGAGAAATTACTGTTTGTGCATTTACAATATTCATTGATTTTTGCCATTGAAAAACATCATGTTATTCATATACCAGAAATGATTGAAGCTACTGACTGAATGAAAGGAGCTGGCATCTCACTCTCTTTGAATCTTCTTTATCATGCTAAGAGGAGCAGGAAAGAGCAAAAAATTTCAGAATTGCACCTTGCAATGCGGAGAAATTACTGTTTGTGCATTTACAATATTCATTGATTTTTGCCATTGAAAAACGTCCAGAAATGATTGAAGCTATTGACTGAATGAAAGGAGCTGGCATCTCACTCTCTTTGAATCTTCTTTATCATGCTAAGAGGAGCAGGAAAAAGCAAAAAATTTCAGAATTGCACCTTGTAATGCGGAGAAATTACTGTTTGTGCATTTACAATATTCATTGATTTTTGCCATTGAAAAACATCATGTTATTCATATACCAGAAATGATTGAAGCTACTGACTGAATGAAAGGAGCTGGCATCTCACTCTCTTTGAATCTTCTTTATCATGCTAAGAGGAGCAGGAAAAAGCAAAAAATTTCAGAATTGCACCTTGCAATGCGGAGAAATTACTGTTTGTGCATTTACAATATTCATTGATTTTTGCCATTGAAAAACGTCCAGAAATGACTGAAGCTACTGACTGAATGAAAGGAGCTGGCATCTCACTCTCTTTGAATCTTCTTTATCATGCTAAGAGGAGCAGGAAAAAGCAAAAAATTTCAGAATTGCACCTTGCAATGCGGAGAAATTACAGTTTGTGCATTTACAATATTCATTGATTTTTGCCATTGAAAAACGTCCAGAAATGATTGAAGCTACTGACTGAATGAAAGGAGCTGGCATCTCACTCTCTTTGAATCTTCTTTATCATGCTAAGAGGAGCAGGAAAAAGCAAAAAATTTCAGAATTGCACCTTGCAATGCGGAGAAATTACTGTTTGTGCATTTACAATATTCATTGATTTTTGCCATTGAAAAACATCATGTTATTCATATACCAGAAATGATTGAAGCTACTGACTGAATGAAAGGAGCTGGCATCTCACTCTCTTTGAATCTTCTTTATCATGCTAAGAGGAGCAGGAAAAAGCAAAAAATTTCAGAATTGCACCTTGCAATGCGGAGAAATTACTGTTTGTGCATTTACAATATTCATTGATTTTTGCCATTGAAAAACGTCCAGAAATGATTGAAGCTACTGACTGAATGAAAGGAGCTGGCATCTCACTCTCTTTGAATCTTCTTTATCATGCTAAGAGGAGCAGGAAAAAGCAAAAAATTTCAGAATTGCATCTTGCAATGCGGAGAAATTACTGTTTGTGCATTTACAATATTCATTGATTTTTGCCATTGAAAAACATCCAGAAATGATTGAAGCTACTGACTGAATGAAAGGAGCTGGCATCTCACTCTCTTTGAATCTTCTTTATCATGCTAAGAGGAGCAGGAAAAAGCAAAAAATTTCAGAATTGCACCTTGCAATGCGGAGAAATTACTGTTTGTGCATTTACAATATTCATTGATTTTTGCCATTGAAAAACGTCCAGAAATGATTGAAGCTACTGACTGAATGAAAGGAGCTGGAATCTCACTCTCTTTGAATCTTCTTTATCATGCTAAGAGGAGCAGGAAAAAGCAAAAAATTTCAGAATTGCAACTTGCAATGCGGAGAAATTACTGTTTGTGCATTTACAATATTCATTGATTTTTGCCATTGAAAAACATCATGTTATTCATATACCAGAAATGATTGAAGCTACTGACTGAATGAAAGGAGCTGGCATCTCACTCTCTTTGAATCTTCTTTATCATGCTAAGAGGAGCAGGAAAAAGCAAAAAATTTCAGAATTGCACCTTGCAATGCGGAGAAATTACTGTTTGTGCATTTACAATATTCATTGATTTTTGCCATTGAAAAACGTCCAGAAATGATTGAAGCTACTGACTGAATGAAAGGAGCTGGCATCTCACTCTCTTTGAATCTTCTTTATCATGCTAAGAGGAGCAGGAAAAAGCAAAAAATTTCAGAATTGCACCTTGCAATGCGGAGAAATTACTGTTTGTGCATGTACAATATTCATTGATTTTTGCCATTGAAAAACGTCCAGAAATGATTGAAGCTACTGACTGAATGAAAGGAGCTGGCATCTCACTCTCTTTGAATCTTCTTTATCATGCTAAGAGGAGCAGGAAAAAGCAAAAAATTTCAGAATTGCACCTTGCAATGCGGAGAAATTACTGTTTGTGCATTTACAATATTCATTAATTTTTGCCATTGAAAAACATCATGTTACTCATATCCCAGAAATGTTTGAAGCTACTGACTGAATGAAAGAAGCTGGCATCTCACTCTCTTTGAATCTTCTTTATCATGCTAAGAGGAGCAGGAAAAAGCAAAAAATTTCAGAATTGCACCTTGCAATGCGGAGAAATTACTGTTTGTGCATTTACAATATTCATTGATTTTTGCCATTGAAAAACGTCCAGAAATGATTGAAGCTACTGACTGAATGAAAGGAGCTGGCATCTCACTCTCTTTGAATCTTCTTTATCATGCTAAGAGGAGCAGGAAAAAGCAAAAAATTTCAGAATTGCACCTTGCAATGCGGAGAAATTACTGTTTGTGCATTTACAATATTCATTGATTTTTGCCATTGAAAAACATCATGTTATTCATATACCAGAAATGTTTGAAGCTACTGACTGAATGAAAGGAGCTGGCATCTCACTCTCTTTGAATCTTCTTTATCATGCTAAGAGGAGCAGGAAAAAGCAAAAAATTTCAGAATTGCACCTTGCAATGCGGAGAAATTACTGTTTGTGCATTTACAATATTTATTGATTTTTGCCATTGAAAAACGTCCAGAAATGATTGAAGCTACTGACTGAATGAAAGGAGCTGGCATCTCATTCTCTTTGAATCTTCTTTATCATGCTAAGAGGAGCAGGAAAATGCAAGAAATTTCAGAATTGCACCTTGCAATGCGGAGAAATTACTGTTTGTGCATTTACAATATTCATTGATTTTTGCCATTGAAAAACATCCAGAAATGATTGAAGCTACTGACTGAATGAAAGGAGCTGGCATCTCACTCTCTTTGAATCTTCTTTATCATGCTAAGAGGAGCAGGAAAAAGCAAAAAATTTCAGAATTGCACCTTGCAATGCGGAGAAATTACTGTTTGTGCATTTACAATATTCATTGATTTTTGCCATTGAAAAACATCATGTTATTCATATACCAGAAATGATTAAAGCTACTGACTGAATGAAAGGAGCTGGCATCTCACTCTCTTTGAATCTTCTTTATCATGCTGAGGAGCAGGAAAAAGCAAAAAAATTCAGAATTGCACCTTGCAATGCGGAGAAATTACTGTTTGTGCATTTACAATATTCATTGATTTTTGCATTGAAAAACGTCCAGAAATGACTGAAGCTACTGACTGAAAGAAAGGAGCTGGCATCTCACTCTCTTTGAATCTTCTTTATCATGCTAAGAGGAGCAGGAAAAAGCAAAAAATTTCAGAATTGCATCTTGCAATGCGGAGAAATTACTGTTTGTGCATTTACAATATTCATTGATTTTTGCCATTGAAAAACGTCCAGAAATGATTGAAGCTACTGACTGAATGAAAGGAGCTGGCATCTCACTCTCTTTGAATCTTCTTTATCATGCTAAGAGGAGCAGGAAAAAGCAAAAAATTTCAGAATTGCACCTTGCAATGCGGAGAAATTACTGTTTGTGCATTTACAATATTCATTGATTTTTGCCATTGAAAAACGTCCAGAAATGATTGAAGCTACTGACTGAATGAAAGGAGCTGGCATCTCACTCTCTTTGAATCTTCTTTATCATGCTAGGATTAGCAGGAAAAAGCAAAAAATTTCAGAATTGCACCTGGCAATGTGGAGATATTACTGTTTGTGCATTTACAATATTCATTGAATTTTGCCATTGAAAAACGTCCAGAAATGTTTGAAGCTACTGACTGAATGAAAGGAGCTGGCATCTCACTCTATTTGAATCTTCTTTATCATGCTAGGATTAGCAGGAAAAAGCAAAAAATTTCAGAATTGCACCTTGCAATGTGGAGATATTACTGTTTGTGCATTTACAATATTCATTGATTTTTGCCATTGAAAAACGTCCAGAAATGTTTATACCAGAAATGTTTGAAGCTACTGACTGAATGAAAGGAGCTGGCATCTCACTCTCTTTGAATCTTCTTTATCATGCTAAGAGGAGCAGGAAAAAGCAAAAAATTTCAGAATTGCACCTTGCAATGCGGAGAAATTACTGTTTGTGCATTTACAATATTCATTGATTTTTGCCATTGAAAAACGTCCAGAAATGACTGAAGCTACTGACTGAATGAAAGGAGCTGGCATCTCACTCTCTTTGAATCTTCTTTATCATGCTAAGAGGAGCAGGAAAAAGCAAAAAATTTCAGAATTGCACCTTGCAATGCGGAGAAATTACTGTTTGTGCATTTACAATATTCATTGATTTTTGCCATTGAAAAACGTCCAGAAATGATTGAAGCTACTGACTGAATGAAAGGAGCTGGCATCTCACTCTCTTTGAATCTTCTTTATCATGCTAAGAGGAGCAGGAAAAAGCAAAAAATTTCAGAATTGCACCTTGCAATGCGGAGAAATTACTGTTTGTGCATTTACAATATTCATTGATTTTTGCCATTGAAAAACATCATGTTATTCATATACCAGAAATGATTGAAGCTACTGACTGAATGAAAGGAGCTGGCATCTCACTCTCTTTGAATCTTCTTTATCATGCTAAGAGGAGCAGGAAAAAGCAAAAAATTTCAGAATTGCACCTTGCAATGCGGAGAAATTACTGTTTGTGCATTTACAATATTCATTGATTTTTGCCATTGAAAAACGTCCAGAAATGATTGAAGCTACTGACTGAATGAAAGGAGCTGGCATCTCACTCTCTTTGAATCTTTTTTATCATGCTAAGAGGAGCAGGAAAAAGCAAAAAATTTCAGAATTGCATCTTGCAATGCGGAGAAATTACTGTTTGTGCATTTACAATATTCATTGATTTTTGCCATTGAAAAACGTCCAGAAATGATTGAAGCTACTGACTGAATGAAAGGAGCTGGCATCTCACTCTCTTTGAATCTTCTTTATCATGCTAAGAGGAGCAGGAAAAAGCAAAAAATTTCAGAATTGCACCTTGCAATGCGGAGAAATTACTGTTTGTGCATTTACAATATTCATTGATTTTTGCCATTGAAAAACGTCCAGAAATGATTGAAGCTACTGACTGAATGAAAGGAGCTGGAATCTCACTCTCTTTGAATCTTCTTTATCATGCTAAGAGGAGCAGGAAAAAGCAAAAAATTTCAGAATTGCAACTTGCAATGCGGAGAAATTACTGTTTGTGCATTTACAATATTCATTGATTTTTGCCATTGAAAAACATCATGTTATTCATATACCAGAAATGATTGAAGCTACTGACTGAATGAAAGGAGCTGGCATCTCACTCTCTTTGAATCTTCTTTATCATGCTAAGAGGAGCAGGAAAAAGCAAAAATTTTCAGAATTGCACCTTGCAATGCGGAGAAATTACTGTTTGTGCATTTACAATATTCATTGATTTTTGCCATTGAAAAACGTCCAGAAATGATTGAAGCTACTGACTGAATGAAAGGAGCTGGCATCTCACTCTCTTTGAATCTTCTTTATCATGCAAAGAGGAGCAGGAAAAAGCAAAAAATTTCAGAATTGCACCTTGCAATGCGGAGAAATTACTGTTTGTGCATTTACAATATTCATTGATTTTTGCCATTGAAAAACGTCCAGAAATGATTGAAGCTACTGACTGAATGAAAGGAGCTGGCATCTCACTCTCTTTGAATCTTCTTTATCATGCTAAGAGGAGCAGGAAAAAGCAAAAAATTTCAGAATTGCACCTTGCAATGCGGAGAAATTACTGTTTGTGCATTTACAATATTCATTGATTTTTGCCATTGAAAAACGTCCAGAAATGATTGAAGCAACTGACTGAATGAAAGGAGCTGGCATCTCACTCTCTTTGAATCTTCTTTATCATGCTAAGAGGAGCAGGAAAAAGCAAAAAATTTCAGAATTGCACCTTGCAATGCGGAGAAATTACTGTTTGTGCATTTACAATATTCATTGATTTTTGCCATTGAAAAACGTCCAGAAATAATTGAAGCTACTGACTGAATGAAAGGAGCTGGCATCTCACTCTCTTTGAATCTTCTTTATCATGCTAAGAGGAGCAGGAAAAAGCAAAAAATTTCAGAATTGCAACTTGCAATGCGGAGAAATTACTGTTTGTGCATTTACAATATTCATTGATTTTTGCCATTGAAAAACATCATGTTATTCATATACCAGAAATGATTGAAGCTACTGACTGAATGAAAGGAGCTGGCATCTCACTCTCTTTGAATCTTCTTTATCATGCTAAGAGGAGCAGGAAAAAGCAAAAAATTTCAGAATTGCACCTTGCAATGCGGAGAAATTACTGTTTGTGCATTTACAATATTCATTGATTTTTGCCATTGAAAAACGTCCAGAAATGATTGAAGCTACTGACTGAATGAAAGGAGCTGGCATCTCACTCTCTTTGAATCTTCTTTATCATGCTAAGAGGAGCAGGAAAAAGCAAAAAATTTCAGAATTGCACCTTGCAATGCGGAGAAATTACTGTTTGTGCTTTTACAATATTCATTGATTTTTGCCATTGAAAAACATCATGTTATTCATATACCAGAAATGTTTGAAGCTACTGACTGAATGAAAGGAGCTGGCATCTCACTCTCTTTGAATCTTCTTTATCATGCTAAGAGGAGCAGGAAAAAGCAAAAAATTTCAGAATTGCACCTTGCAATGCGGAGAAATTACTGTTTGTGCATTTACAATATTCATTGATTTTTGCCATTGAAAAATGTCCAGAAATGATTGAAGCTGCTGACTGAATGAAAGGAGCTGGCATCTCACTCTCTTTGAATCTTCTTTATCATGCTAAGAGGAGCAGGAAAAAGCAAAAAATTTCAGAATTGCACCTTGCAATGTGGAGAAATTACTGTTTGTGCATTTACAATATTCATTGATTTTTGCCATTGAAAAACATCATGTTATTCATATACCAGAAATGATTGAAGCTACTGACTGAATGAAAGGAGCTGGCATCTCACTCTCTTTGAATCTTCTTTATCATGCTAAGAGGAGCAGGAAAAAGCAAAAAATTTCAGAATTGCACCTTGCAATGCGGAGAAATTACTGTTTGTGCATTTACAATATTCATTGATTTTTGCCATTGAAAAACGTCCAGAAATGATTGAAGCTACTGACTGAATGAAAGGAGCTGGCATCTCACTCTCTTTGAATCTTCTTTATCATGCTAAGAGGAGCAGGAAAAAGCAAAAAATTTCAGAATTGCACCTTGCAATGCGGAGAAATTACTGTTTGTGCATTTACAATATTCATTGATTTTTGCCATTGAAAAACGTCCAGAAATGATTGAAGCTACTGACTGAATGAAAGGAGCTGGCATCTCACTCTCTTTGAATCTTCTTTATCATGCTAAGAGGAGCAGGAAAAAGCAAAAAATTTCAGAATTGCACCTTGCAATGCGGAGAAATTACTGTTTGTGCATTTACAATATTCATTGATTTTTGCCATTGAAAAACATCATGTTATTCATATACCAGAAATGTTTGAAGCTACTGACTGAATGAAAGGAGCTGGCATCTCACTCTCTTTGAATCTTCTTTATCATGCTAAGAGGAGCAGGAAAAAGCAAAAAATTTCAGAATTGCACCTTGCAATGCGGAGAAATTACTGTTTGTGCATTTACAATATTCATTGATTTTTGCCATTGAAAAACGTCCAGAAATGATTGAAGCTACTGACTGAATGAAAGGAGCTGGCATCTCACTCTCTTTGAATCTTCTTTATCATGCTAAGAGGAGCAGGAAAAAGCAAAAAATTTCAGAATTGCACCTTGCAATGCGGAGAAATTACTGTTTGTGCATTTACAATATTCATTGATTTTTGCCATTGAAAAACATCATGTTATTCATATACCAGAAATGATTGAAGCTACTGACTGAATGAAAGGAGCTGGCATCTCGCTCTCTTTGAATCTTCTTTATCATGCTAAGAGGAGCAGGAAAAAGCAAAAAATTTCAGAATTGCACCTTGCAATGCGGAGAAATTACTGTTTGTGCATTTACAATATTCATTGATTTTTGCCATTGAAAAACGTCCAGAAATGATTGAAGCTACTGACTGAATGAAAGGAGCTGGCATCTCACTCTCTTTGAATCTTCTTTATCATGCTAAGAGGAGCAGGAAAAAGCAAAAAATTTCAGAATTGCACCTTGCAATGTGGAGAAATTACTGTTTGTGCATTTACAATATTCATTGATTTTTGCCATTGAAAAACATCATGTTATTCATATACCAGAAATGATTGAAGCTACTGACTGAATGAAAGGAGCTGGCATCTCACTCTCTTTGAATCTTCTTTATCATGCTAAGAGGAGCAGGAAAAAGCAAAAAATTTCAGAATTGCACCTTGCAATGCGGAGAAATTACTGTTTGTGCATTTACAATATTCATTGATTTTTGCCATTGAAAAACGTCCAGAAATGATTGAAGCTACTGACTGAATGAAAGGAGCTGGCATCTCACTCTCTTTGAATCTTCTTTATCATGCTAAGAGGAGCAGGAAAAAGCAAAAAATTTCAGAATTGCACCTTGCAATGCGGAGAAATTACTGTTTGTGCTTTTACAATATTCATTGATTTTTGCCATTGAAAAACATCATGTTATTCATATACCAGAAATGTTTGAAGCTACTGACTGAATGAAAGGAGCTGGCATCTCACTCTCTTTGAATCTTCTTTATCATGCTAAGAGGAGCAGGAAAAAGCAAAAAATTTCAGAATTGCACCTTGCAATGCGGAGAAATTACTGTTTGTGCATTTACAATATTCATTGATTTTTGCCATTGAAAAATGTCCAGAAATGATTGAAGCTACTGACTGAATGAAAGGAGCTGGCATCTCACTCTCTTTGAATCTTCTTTATCATGCTAAGAGGAGCAGGAAAAAGCAAAAAATTTCAGAATTGCACCTTGCAATGCGGAGAAATTACTGTTTGTGCATTTACAATATTCATTGATTTTTGCCAATGAAAAACGTCCAGAAATGATTGAAGCTACTGACTGAATGAAAGGAGCTGGCATCTCACTCTCTTTGAATCTTCTTTATCATGCTAAGAGGAGCAGGAAAAAGCAAAAAATTTCAGAATTGCAACTTGCAATGCGGAGAAATTACTGTTTGTGCATTTACAATATTCATTGATTTTTGCCATTGAAAAACATCATGTTATTCATATACCAGAAATGATTGAAGCTACTGACTGAATGAAAGGAGCTGGCATCTCACTCTCTTTGAATCTTCTTTATCATGCTAAGAGGAGCAGGAAAAAGCAAAAAATTTCAGAATTGCACCTTGCAATGCGGAGAAATTACTGTTTGTGCATTTACAATATTCATTGATTTTTGCCATTGAAAAACATCATGTTATTCATATACCAGAAATGTTTGAAGCTACTGACTGAATGAAAGGAGCTGGCATCGCACTCTCTTTGAATCTTCTTTATCATGCTAAGAGGAGCAGGAAAAAGCAAAAAATTTCAGAATTGCACCTTGCAATGCGGAGAAATTACTGTTTGTGCATTTACAATATTCATTGATTTTTGCCATTGAAAAACGTCCAGAAATGATTGAAGCTACTGACTGAATGAAAGGAGCTGGCATCTCACTCTCTTTGAATCTTCTTTATCATGCTAAGAGGAGCAGGAAAATGCAAGAAATTTCAGAATTGCACCTTGCAATGCGGAGAAATTACTGTTTGTGCATTTACAATATTCATTGATTTTTGCCATTGAAAAACATCATGTTATTCATATACCAGAAATGATTGAAGCTACTGACTGAATGAAAGGAGCTGGCATCTCGCTCTCTTTGAATCTTCTTTATCATGCTAAGAGGAGCAGGAAAAAGCAAAAAATTTCAGAATTGCACCTTGCAATGCGGAGAAATTACTGTTTGTGCATTTACAATATTCATTGATTTTTGCCATTGAAAAACGTCCAGAAATGATTGAAGCTACTGACTGAATGAAAGGAGCTGGCATCTCACTCTCTTTGAATCTTCTTTATCATGCTAAGAGGAGCAGGAAAAAGCAAAAAATTTCAGAATTGCACCTTGCAATGTGGAGAAATTACTGTTTGTGCATTTACAATATTCATTGATTTTTGCCATTGAAAAACATCATGTTATTCATATACCAGAAATGATTGAAGCTACTGACTGAATGAAAGGAGCTGGCATCTCACTCTCTTTGAATCTTCTTTATCATGCTAAGAGGAGCAGGAAAAAGCAAAAAATTTCAGAATTGCACCTTGCAATGCGGAGAAATTACTGTTTGTGCATTTACAATATTCATTGATTTTTGCCATTGAAAAACGTCCAGAAATGATTGAAGCTACTGACTGAATGAAAGGAGCTGGCATCTCACTCTCTTTGAATCTTCTTTATCATGCTAAGAGGAGCAGGAAAAAGCAAAAAATTTCAGAATTGCACCTTGCAATGCGGAGAAATTACTGTTTGTGCTTTTACAATATTCATTGATTTTTGCCATTGAAAAACATCATGTTATTCATATACCAGAAATGTTTGAAGCTACTGACTGAATGAAAGGAGCTGGCATCTCACTCTCTTTGAATCTTCTTTATCATGCTAAGAGGAGCAGGAAAAAGCAAAAAATTTCAGAATTGCACCTTGCAATGCGGAGAAATTACTGTTTGTGCATTTACAATATTCATTGATTTTTGCCATTGAAAAACGTCCAGAAATGATTGAAGCTACTGACTGAATGAAAGGAGCTGGCATCTCACTCTCTTTGAATCTTCTTTATCATGCTAAGAGGAGCAGGAAAAAGCAAAAAATTTCAGAATTGCACCTTGCAATGCGGAGAAATTACTGTTTGTGCATTTACAATATTCATTGATTTTTGCCATTGAAAAACGTCCAGAAATGATTGAAGCTACTGACTGAATGAAAGGAGCTGGCATCTCACTCTCTTTGAATCTTCTTTATCATGCTAAGAGGAGCAGGAAAAAGCAAAAAATTTCAGAATTGCAACTTGCAATGCGGAGAAATTACTGTTTGTGCATTTACAATATTCATTGATTTTTGCCATTGAAAAACATCATGTTATTCATATACCAGAAATGATTGAAGCTACTGACTGAATGAAAGGAGCTGGCATCTCACTCTCTTTGAATCTTCTTTATCATGCTAAGAGGAGCAGGAAAAAGCAAAAAATTTCAGAATTGCACCTTGCAATGCGGAGAAATTACTGTTTGTGCATTTACAATATTCATTGATTTTTGCCATTGAAAAACATCATGTTATTCATATACCAGAAATGTTTGAAGCTACTGACTGAATGAAAGGAGCTGGCATCGCACTCTCTTTGAATCTTCTTTATCATGCTAAGAGGAGCAGGAAAAAGCAAAAAATTTCAGAATTGCACCTTGCAATGCGGAGAAATTACTGTTTGTGCATTTACAATATTCATTGATTTTTGCCATTGAAAAACGTCCAGAAATGATTGAAGCTACTGACTGAATGAAAGGAGCTGGCATCTCACTCTCTTTGAATCTTCTTTATCATGCTAAGAGGAGCAGGAAAATGCAAGAAATTTCAGAATTGCACCTTGCAATGCGGAGAAATTACTGTTTGTGCATTTACAATATTCATTGATTTTTGCCATTGAAAAACATCCAGAAATGATTGAAGCTACTGACTGAATGAAAGGAGCTGGCATCTCACTCTCTTTGAATCTTCTTTATCATGCTAAGAGGAGCAGGAAAAAGCCAAAAATTTCAGAATTGCACCTTGCAATGCGGAGAAATTACTGTTTGTGCATTTACAATATTCATTGATTTTTGCCATTGAAAAACATCATGTTATTCATATACCAGAAATGATTGAAGCTACTGACTGAATGAAAGGAGCTGGCATCTCACTCTCTTTGAATCTTCTTTATCATGCAAAGAGGAGCAGGAAAAAGCAAAAAATTTCAGAATTGCACCTTGCAATGCGGAGAAATTACTGTTTGTGCATTTACAATATTCATTGATTTTTGCCATTGAAAAACGTCCAGAAATGATTGAAGCTACTGACTGAATGAAAGGAGCTGGCATCTCACTCTCTTTGAATCTTCTTTATCATGCTAAGAGGAGCAGGAAAAAGCAAAAAATTTCAGAATTGCACCTTGCAATGCGGAGAAATTACTGTTTGTGCATTTACAATATTCACTGATTTTTGCCATTGAAAAACGTCCAGAAATGATTGAAGCAACTGACTGAATGAAAGGAGCTGGCATCTCACTCTCTTTGAATCTTCTTTATCATGCTAAGAGGAGCAGGAAAAAGCAAAAAATTTCAGAATTGCACCTTGCAATGCGGAGAAATTACTGTTTGTGCATTTACAATATTCATTGATTTTTGCCATTGAAAAACGTCCAGAAATAATTGAAGCTACTGACTGAATGAAAGGAGCTGGCATCTCACTCTCTTTGAATCTTCTTTATCATGCTAAGAGGAGCAGGAAAAAGCAAAAAATTTCAGAATTGCAACTTGCAATGCGGAGAAATTACTGTTTGTGCATTTACAATATTCATTGATTTTTGCCATTGAAAAACATCATGTTATTCATATACCAGAAATGATTGAAGCTACTGACTGAATGAAAGGAGCTGGAATCTCACTCTCTTTGAATCTTCTTTATCATGCTAAGAGGAGCAGGAAAAAGCAAAAAATTTCAGAATGGCACCTTGCAATGCGGAGAAATTACTGTTTGTGCATTTACATTATTCATTGATTTTTGCCATTGAAAAACGTCCAGAAATGATTGAAGCTACTGACTGAATGAAAGGAGCTGGCATCTCACTCTCTTTGAATCTTCTTTATCATGCTAAGAGGAGCAGGAAAAAGCAAAAAATTTCAGAATTGCACCTTGCAATGCGGAGAAATTACTGTTTGTGCTTTTACAATATTCATTGATTTTTGCCATTGAAACACATCATGTTATTCATATACCAGAAATGTTTGAAGCTACTGACTGAATGAAAGGAGCTGGCATCTCACTCTCTTTGAATCTTCTTTATCATGCTAAGAGGAGCAGGAAAAAGCAAAACATTTCATAATTGCACCTTGCAATGCGGAGAAATTACTGTTTGTGCATTTACAATATTCATTGATTTTTGCCATTGAAAAATGTCCAGAAATGATTGAAGCTGCTGACTGAATGAAAGGAGCTGGCATCTCACTCTCTTTGAATCTTCTTTATCATGCTAAGAGGAGCAGGAAAAAGCAAAAAATTTCAGAATTGCACCTTGCAATGCGGAGAAATTACTGTTTGTGCATTTACAATATTCATTGATTTTTGCCATTGAAAAACATCATGTTATTCATATACCAGAAATGATTGAAGCTACTGACTGAATGAAAGGAGCTGGCATCTCACTCTCTTTGAATCTTCTTTATCATGCTAAGAGGAGCAGGAAAAAGCAAAAAATTTCAGAATTGCACCTTGCAATGCGGAGAAATTACTGTTTGTGCATTTACAATATTCATTGATTTTTGCCATTGAAAAACGTCCAGAAATGATTGAAGCTACTGACTGAATGAAAGGAGCTGGCATCTCACTCTCTTTGAATCTTCTTTATCATGCTAAGAGGAGCAGGAAAAAGCAAAAAATTTCAGAATTGCACCTTGCAATGCGGAGAAATTACTGTTTGTGCATTTACAATATTCATTGATTTTTGCCATTGAAAAACGTCCAGAAATGATTGAAGCTACTGACTGAATGAAAGGAGCTGGCATCTCACTCTCTTTGAATCTTCTTTATCATGCTAAGAGGAGCAGGAAAAAGCAAAAAATTTCAGAATTGCACCTTGCAATGCGGAGAAATTACTGTTTGTGCATTTACAATATTCATTGATTTTTGCCATTGAAAAACATCATGTTATTCATATACCAGAAATGTTTGAAGCTACTGACTGAATGAAAGGAGCTGGCATCTCACTCTCTTTGAATCTTCTTTATCATGCTAAGAGGAGCAGGAAAAAGCAAAAAATTTCAGAATTGCACCTTGCAATGCGGAGAAATTACTGTTTGTGCATTTACAATATTCATTGATTTTTGCCATTGAAAAACGTCCAGAAATGATTGAAGCTACTGACTGAATGAAAGGAGCTGGCATCTCACTCTCTTTGAATCTTCTTTATCATGCTAAGAGGAGCAGGAAAAAGCAAAAAATTTCAGAATTGCACCTTGCAATGCGGAGAAATTACTGTTTGTGCATTTACAATATTCATTGATTTTTGCCATTGAAAAACATCATGTTATTCATATACCAGAAATGATTGAAGCTACTGACTGAATGAAAGGAGCTGGCATCTCGCTCTCTTTGAATCTTCTTTATCATGCTAAGAGGAGCAGGAAAAAGCAAAAAATTTCAGAATTGCACCTTGCAATGCGGAGAAATTACTGTTTGTGCATTTACAATATTCATTGATTTTTGCCATTGAAAAACGTCCAGAAGAGATTGAAGCTACTGACTGAATGAAAGGAGCTGGCATCTCACTCTCTTTGAATCTTCTTTATCATGCTAAGAGGAGCAGGAAAAAGCAAAAAATTTCAGAATTGCACCTTGCAATGTGGAGAAATTACTGTTTGTGCATTTACAATATTCATTGATTTTTGCCTTTGAAAAACATCATGTTATTCATATACCAGAAATGATTGAAGCTACTGACTGAATGAAAGGAGCTGGCATCTCACTCTCTTTGAATCTTCTTTATCATGCTAAGAGGAGCAGGAAAAAGCAAAAAATTTCAGAATTGCACCTTGCAATGCGGAGAAATTACTGTTTGTGCATTTACAATATTCATTGATTTTTGCCATTGAAAAACGTCCAGAAATGATTGAAGCTACTGACTGAATGAAAGGAGCTGGCATCTCACTCTCTTTGAATCTTCTTTATCATGCTAAGAGGAGCAGGAAAAAGCAAAAAATTTCAGAATTGCACCTTGCAATGCGGAGAAATTACTGTTTGTGCTTTTACAATATTCATTGATTTTTGCCATTGAAAAACATCATGTTATTCATATACCAGAAATGTTTGAAGCTACTGACTGAATGAAAGGAGCTGGCATCTCACTCTCTTTGAATCTTCTTTATCATGCTAAGAGGAGCAGGAAAAAGCAAAAAATTTCAGAATTGCACCTTGCAATGCGGAGAAATTACTGTTTGTGCATTTACAATATTCATTGATTTTTGCCATTGAAAAACGTCCAGAAATGATTGAAGCTACTGACTGAATGAAAGGAGCTGGCATCTCACTCTCTTTGAATCTTCTTTATCATGCTAAGAGGAGCAGGAAAAAGCAAAAAATTTCAGAATTGCACCTTGCAATGCGGAGAAATTACTGTTTGTGCATTTACAATATTCATTGATTTTTGCCATTGAAAAACGTCCAGAAATGATTGAAGCTACTGACTGAATGAAAGGAGCTGGCATCTCACTCTCTTTGAATCTTCTTTATCATGCTAAGAGGAGCAGGAAAAAGCAAAAAATTTCAGAATTGCAACTTGCAATGCGGAGAAATTACTGTTTGTGCATTTACAATATTCATTGATTTTTGCCATTGAAAAACATCATGTTATTCATATACCAGAAATGATTGAAGCTACTGACTGAATGAAAGGAGCTGGCATCTCACTCTCTTTGAATCTTCTTTATCATGCTAAGAGGAGCAGGAAAAAGCAAAAAATTTCAGAATTGCACCTTGCAATGCGGAGAAATTACTGTTTGTAAATTTACAATATTCATTGATTTTTGCCATTGAAAAACGTCCAGAAATGATTGAAGCTACTGACTGAATGAAAGGAGCTGGCATCTCACTCTCTTTGAATCTTCTTTATCATGCTAAGAGGAGCAGGAAAAAGCAAAAAATTTCAGAATTGCACCTTGCAATGCGGAGAAATTACTGTTTGTGCATTTACAATATTCATTGATTTTTGCCATTGAAAAACGTCCAGAAATGATTGAAGCTACTGACTGAATGAAAGGAGCTGGCATCTCACTCTCTTTGAATCTTCCTCATCATGCTAAGAGAGCAGGAAAAAGCAAAAAATTTCAGAATTGCACCTTGCAATGCGGAGAAATTACTGTTTGTGCATTTACAATATTCATTAATTTTTGCCATTGAAAAACATCATGTTATTCATATCCCAGAAATGTTTGAAGCAACTGACTGAATGAAAGAAGCTGGCATCTCACTCTCTTTGAATCTTCTTTATCATGCTAAGAGGAGCAGGAAAAAGCAAAAAATTTCAGAATTGCACCTTGCAATGCGGAGAAATTACTGTTTGTGCATTTACAATATTCATTGATTTTTGCCATTGAAAAACGTCCAGAAATGATTGAAGCTACTGACTGAATGAAAGGAGCTGGCATCTCACTCTCTTTGAATCTTCTTTATCATGCTAAGAGGAGCAGGAAAAAGCAAAAAATTTCAGAATTGCACCTTGCAATGCGGAGAAATTACTGTTTGTGCATTTACAATATTCATTGATTTTTGCCATTGAAAAACATCATGTTATTCATATACCAGAAATGTTTGAAGCTACTGACTGAATGAAAGGAGCTGGCATCTCACTCTCTTTGAATCTTCTTTATCATGCTAAGAGGAGCAGGAAAAAGCAAAAAATTTCAGAATTGCACCTTGCAATGCGGAGAAATTACTGTTTGTGCATTTACAATATTCATTGATTTTTGCCATTGAAAAACGTCCAGAAATGATTGAAGCTACTGACTGAATGAAAGGAGCTGGCATCTCACTCTCTTTGAATCTTCTTTATCATGCTAAGAGGAGCAGGAAAATGCAAGAAATTTCAGAATTGCACCTTGCAATGCGGAGAAATTACTGTTTGTGCATTTACAATATTCATTGATTTTTGCCATTGAAAAACATCCAGAAATGATTGAAGCTACTGACTGAATGAAAGGAGCTGGCATCTCACTCTCTTTGAATCTTCTTTATCATGCTAAGAGGAGCAGGAAAAAGCCAAAAATTTCAGAATTGCACCTTGCAATGCGGAGAAATTACTGTTTGTGCATTTACAATATTCATTGATTTTTGCCATTGAAAAACATCATGTTATTCATATACCAGAAATGATTGAAGCTACTGACTGAATGAAAGGAGCTGGCATCTCACTCTCTTTGAATCTTCTTTATCATGCAAAGAGGAGCAGGAAAAAGCAAAAAATTTCAGAATTGCATCTTGCAATGCGGAGAAATTACTGTTTGTGCATTTACAATATTCATTGATTTTTGCCATTGAAAAACGTCCAGAAATGATTGAAGCTACTGACTGAATGAAAGGAGCTGGCATCTCACTCTCTTTGAATCTTCTTTATCATGCTAAGAGGAGCAGGAAAAAGCAAAAAATTTCAGAATTGCACCTTGCAATGCGGAGAAATTACTGTTTGTGCATTTACAATATTCATTGATTTTTGCCATTGAAAAACGTCCAGAAATGATTGAAGCAACTGACTGAATGAAAGGAGCTGGCATCTCACTCTCTTTGAATCTTCTTTATCATGCTAAGAGGAGCAGGAAAAAGCAAAAAATTTCAGAATTGCACCTTGCAATGCGGAGAAATTACTGTTTGTGCATTTACAATATTCATTGATTTTTGCCATTGAAAAACGTCCAGAAATAATTGAAGCTACTGACTGAATGAAAGGAGCTGGCATCTCACTCTCTTTGAATCTTCTTTATCATGCTAAGAGGAGCAGGAAAAAGCAAAAAATTTCAGAATTGCAACTTGCAATGCGGAGAAATTACTGTTTGTGCATTTACAATATTCATTGATTTTTGCCATTGAAAAACATCATGTTATTCATATACCAGAAATGATTGAAGCTACTGACTGAATGAAAGGAGCTGGCATCTCACTCTCTTTGAATCTTCTTTATCATGCTAAGAGGAGCAGGAAAAAGCAAAAAATTTCAGAATTGCACCTTGCAATGCGGAGAAATTACTGTTTGTGCTTTTACAATATTCATTGATTTTTGCCATTGAAAAACGTCCAGAAATGATTGAAGCTACTGACTGAATGAAAGGAGCTGGCATCTCACTCTCTTTGAATCTTCTTTATCATGCTAAGAGGAGCAGGAAAAAGCAAAAAATTTCAGAATTGCACCTTGCAATGCGGAGAAATTACTGTTTGTGCTTTTACAATATTCATTGATTTTTGCCATTGAAAAACATCATGTTATTCATATACCAGAAATGTTTGAAGCTACTGACTGAATGAAAGGAGCTGGCATCTCACTCTCTTTGAATCTTCTTTATCATGCTAAGAGGAGCAGGAAAAAGCAAAAAATTTCAGAATTGCACCTTGCAATGCGGAGAAATTACTGTTTGTGCATTTACAATATTCATTGATTTTTGCCATTGAAAAATGTCCAGAAATGATTGAAGCTGCTGACTGAATGAAAGGAGCTGGCATCTCACTCTCTTTGAATCTTCTTTATCATGCTAAGAGGAGCAGGAAAAAGCAAAAAATTTCAGAATTGCACCTTGCAATGCGGAGAAATTACTGTTTGTGCATTTAAAATATTCATTGATTTTTGCTATTGAAAAACATCATGTTATTCATATACCAGAAATGATTGAAGCTACTGACTGAATGAAAGGAGCTGGCATCTCACTCTCTTTGAATCTTCTTTATCATGCTAAGAGGAGCAGGAAAAAGCAAAAAATTTCAGAATTGCACCTTGCAATGCGGAGAAATTACTGTTTGTGCATTTACAATATTCATTGATTTTTGCCATTGAAAAACGTCCAGAAATGATTGAAGCTACTGACTGAATGAAAGGAGCTGGCATCTCACTCTCTTTGAATCTTCTTTATCATGCTAAGAGGAGCAGGAAAAAGCAAAAAATTTCAGAATTGCACCTTGCAATGCGGAGAAATTACTGTTTGTGCATTTACAATATTCATTGATTTTTGCCATTGAAAAACGTCCAGAAATGATTGAAGCTACTGACTGAATGAAAGGAGCTGGCATCTCACTCTCTTTGAATCTTCTTTATCATGCTAAGAGGAGCAGGAAAAAGCAAAAAATTTCAGAATTGCACCTTGCAATGCGGAGAAATTACTGTTTGTGCATTTACAATATTCATTGATTTTTGCCATTGAAAAACATCATGTTATTCATATACCAGAAATGTTTGAAGCTACTGACTGAATGAAAGGAGCTGGCATCTCACTCTCTTTGAATCTTCTTTATCATGCTAAGAGGAGCAGGAAAAAGCAAAAAATTTCAGAATTGCACCTTGCAATGCGGAGAAATTACTGTTTGTGCATTTACAATATTCATTGATTTTTGCCATTGAAAAACGTCCAGAAATGATTGAAGCTACTGACTGAATGAAAGGAGCTGGCATCTCACTCTCTTTGAATCTTCTTTATCATGCTAAGAGGAGCAGGAAAAAGCAAAAAATTTCAGAATTGCACCTTGCAATGCGGAGAAATTACTGTTTGTGCATTTACAATATTCATTGATTTTTGCCATTGAAAAACATCATGTTATTCATATACCAGAAATGATTGAAGCTACTGACTGAATGAAAGGAGCTGGCATCTCGCTCTCTTTGAATCTTCTTTATCATGCTAAGAGGAGCAGGAAAAAGCAAAAAATTTCAGAATTGCACCTTGCAATGCGGAGAAATTACTGTTTGTGCATTTACAATATTCATTGATTTTTGCCATTGAAAAACGTCCAGAAATGATTGAAGCTACTGACTGAATGAAAGGAGCTGGCATCTCACTCTCTTTGAATCTTCTTTATCATGCTAAGAGGAGCAGGAAAAAGCAAAAAATTTCAGAATTGCACCTTGCAATGTGGAGAAATTACTGTTTGTGCATTTACAAGATTCATTGATTTTTGCCATTGAAAAACATCATGTTATTCATATACCAGAAATGATTGAAGCTACTGACTGAATGAAAGGAGCTGGCATCTCACTCTCTTTGAATCTTCTTTATCATGCTAAGAGGAGCAGGAAAAAGCAAAAAATTTCAGAATTGCACCTTGCAATGCGGAGAAATTACTGTTTGTGCATTTACAATATTCATTGATTTTTGCCATTGAAAAACGTCCAGAAATGATTGAAGCTACTGACTGAATGAAAGGAGCTGGCATCTCACTCTCTTTGAATCTTCTTTATCATGCTAAGAGGAGCAGGAAAAAGCAAAAAATTTCAGAATTGCACCTTGCAATGCGGAGAAATTACTGTTTGTGCTTTTACAATATTCATTGATTTTTGCCATTGAAAAACATCATGTTATTCATATACCAGAAATGTTTGAAGCTACTGACTGAATGAAAGGAGCTGGCATCTCACTCTCTTTGAATCTTCTTTATCATGCTAAGAGGAGCAGGAAAAAGCAAAAAATTTCAGAATTGCACCTTGCAATGCGGAGAAATTACTGTTTGTGCATTTACAATATTCATTGATTTTTGCCATTGAAAAACGTCCAGAAATGATTGAAGCTACTGACTGAATGAAAGGAGCTGGCATCTCACTCTCTTTGAATCTTCTTTATCATGCTAAGAGGAGCAGGAAAAAGCAAAAAATTTCAGAATTGCACCTTGCAATGCGGAGAAATTACTGTTTGTGCATTTACAATATTCATTGATTTTTGCCATTGAAAAACATCATGTTATTCATATACCAGAAATGTTTGAAGCTACTAACTGAATGAAAGGAGCTGGCATCTCACTCTCTTTGAATCTTCTTTATCATGCTAAGAGGAGCAGGAAAAAGCAAAAAATTTCAGAATTGCACCTTGCAATGCGGAGAAATTACTGTTTGTGCATTTACAATATTCATTGATTTTTGCCATTGAAAAACGTCCAGAAATGATTGAAGCTACTGACTGAATGAAAGGAGCTGGCATCTCACTCTCTTTGAATCTTCTTTATCATGCTAAGAGGAGCAGGAAAAAGCAAAAAATTTCAGAATTGCACCTTGCAATGCGGAGAAATTACTGTTTGTGCATTTACAATATTCATTGATTTTTGCCATTGAAAAACATCATGTTATTCATATACCAGAAATGATTGAAGCTACTGACTGAATGAAAGGAGCTGGCATCTCGCTCTCTTTGAATCTTCTTTATCATGCTAAGAGGAGCAGGAAAAAGCAAAAAATTTCAGAATTGCACCTTGCAATGCGGAGAAATTACTGTTTGTGCATTTACAATATTCATTGATTTTTGCCATTGAAAAACGTCCAGAAATGATTGAAGCTACTGACTGAATGAAAGGAGCTGGCATCTCACTCTCTTTGAATCTTCTTTATCATGCTAAGAGGAGCAGGAAAAAGCAAAAAATTTCAGAATTGCACCTTGCAATGTGGAGAAATTACTGTTTGTGCATTTACAATATTCATTGATTTTTGCCATTGAAAAACATCATGTTATTCATATACCAGAAATGATTGAAGCTACTGACTGAATGAAAGGAGCTGGCATCTCACTCTCTTTGAATCTTCTTTATCATGCTAAGAGGAGCAGGAAAAAGCAAAAAATTTCAGAATTTCACCTTGCAATGCGGAGAAATTACTGTTTGTGCATTTACAATATTCATTGATTTTTGCCATTGAAAAACGTCCAGAAATGATTGAAGCTACTGACTGAATGAAAGAAGCTGGCATCTCACTCTCTTTGAATCTTCTTTATCATGCTAAGAGGAGCAGGAAAAAGCAAAAAATTTCAGAATTGCACCTTGCAATGCGGAGAAATTACTGTTTGTGCTTTTACAATATTCATTGATTTTTGCCATTGAAAAACATCATGTTATTCATATACCAGAAATGTTTGAAGCTACTGACTGAATGAAAGGAGCTGGCATCTCACTCTCTTTGAATCTTCTTTATCATGCTAAGAGGAGCAGGAAAAAGCAAAAAATTTCAGAATTGCACCTTGCAATGCGGAGAAATTACTGTTTGTGCATTTACAATATTCATTGATTTTTGCCATTGAAAAACGTCCAGAAATGATTGAAGCTACTGACTGAATGAAAGGAGCTGGCATCTCACTCTCTTTGAATCTTCTTTATCATGCTAAGAGGAGCAGGAAAAGGCAAAAAATTTCAGAATTGCACCTTGCAATGCGGAGAAATTACTGTTTGTGCATTTACAATATTCATTGATTTTTGCCATTGAAAAACGTCCAGAAATGATTGAAGCTACTGACTGAATGAAAGGAGCTGGCATCTCACTCTCTTTGAATCTTCTTTATCATGCTAAGAGGAGCAGGAAAAAGCAAAAAATTTCAGAATTGCACCTTGCAATGCGGAGAAATTACTGTTTGTGCTTTTACAATATTCATTGATTTTTGCCATTGAAAAACTTCATGTTATTCATATACCAGAAATGTTTGAAGCTACTGACTGAATGAAAGGAGCTGGCATCTCACTCTCTTTGAATCTTCTTTATCATGCTAAGAGGAGCAGGAAAAAGCAAAAAATTTCAGAATTGCACCTTGCAATGCGGAGAAATTACTGTTTGTGCATTTACAATATTCATTGATTTTTGCCATTGAAAAACGTCCAGAAATGATTGAAGCTACTGACTGAATGAAAGGAGCTGGCATCTCACTCTCTTTGAATCTTCTTTATCATGCTAAGAGGAGCAGGAAAAAGCAAAAAATTTCAGAATTGCACCTTGCAATGCGGAGAAATTACTGTTTGTGCATTTACAATATTCATTGATTTTTGCCATTGAAAAACGTCCAGAAATGATTGAAGCTACTGACTGAATGAAAGGAGCTGGCATCTCACTCTCTTTGAATCTTCTTTATCATGCTAAGAGGAGCAGGAAAAAGCAAAAAATTTCAGAATTGCACCTTGCAATGCGGAGAAATTACTGTTTGTGCATTTACAATATTCATTGATTTTTGCCATTGAAAAACATCATGTTATTCATATACCAGAAATGATTGAAGCTACTGACTGAATGAAAGGAGCTGGCATCTTACTCTCTTTGAATCTTCTTTGTCATGCTAAGAGGAGCAGGAAAAAGCAAAAAATTTCAGAATTGCACCTTGCAATGCGGAGAAATTACTGTTTGAGCATTTACAATATTCATTGATTTTTGCCATTGAAAAACGTCCAGAAATGATTGAAGCTACTGACTGAATGAAAGGAGCTGGCATCTCACTCTCTTTGAATCTTCTTTATCATGCTAAGAGGAGCAGGAAAAAGCAAAAAATTTCAGAATTGCACCTTGCAATGCGGAGAAATTACTGTTTGTGCATTTACAATATTCATTGATTTTTGCCATTGAAAAACATCATGTTATTCATATACCAGAAATGTTTGAAGCTACTGACTGAATGAAAGGAGCTGGCATCTCACTCTCTTTGAATCTTCTTTATCATGCTAAGAGGAGCAGGAAAAAGCAAAAAATTTCAGAATTGCACCTTGCAATGCGGAGAAATTACTGTTTGTGCATTTACAATATTCATTGATTTTTGCCATTGAAAAACGTCCAGAAATGATTGAAGCTACTGACTGAATGAAAGGAGCTGGCATCTCACTCTCTTTGAATCTTCTTTATCATGCTAAGAGGAGCAGGAAAAAGCAAAAAATTTCAGAATTGCACCTTGCAATGCGGAGAAATTACTGTTTGTGCATTTACAATATTCATTGATTTTTGCCATTGAAAAACATCATGTTATTCATATACCAGAAATGATTGAAGCTACTGACTGAATGAAAGGAGCTGGCATCTCGCTCTCTTTGAATCTTCTTTATCATGCTAAGAGGAGCAGGAAAAAGCAAAAAATTTCAGAATTGCACCTTGCAATGCGGAGAAATTACTGTTTGTGCATTTACAATATTCATTGATTTTTGCCATTGAAAAACGTCCAGAAATGATTGAAGCTACTGACTGAATGAAAGGAGCTGGCATCTCACTCTCTTTGAATCTTCTTTATCATGCTAAGAGGAGCAGGAAAAAGCAAAAAATTTCAGAATTGCACCTTGCAATGTGGAGAAATTACTGTTTGTGCATTTACAATATTCATTGATTTTTGCCATTGAAAAACATCATGTTATTCATATACCAGAAATGATTGAAGCTACTGACTGAATGAAAGGAGCTGGCATCTCACTCTCTTTGAATCTTCTTTATCATGCTAAGAGGAGCAGGAAAAAGCAAAAAATTTCAGAATTGCACCTTGCAATGCGGAGAAATTACTGTTTGTGCATTTACAATATTCATTGATTTTTGCCATTGAAAAACGTCCAGAAATGATTGAAGCTACTGACTGAATGAAAGGAGCTGGCATCTCACTCTCTTTGAATCTTCTTTATCATGCTAAGAGGAGCAGGAAAAAGCAAAACATTTCAGAATTGCACCTTGCAATGCGGAGAAATTACTGTTTGTGCTTTTACAATATTCATTGATTTTTGCCATTGAAAAACATCATGTTATTCATATACCAGAAATGTTTGAAGCTACTGACTGAATGAAAGGAGCTGGCATCTCACTCTCTTTGAATCTTCTTTATCATGCTAAGAGGAGCAGGAAAAAGCAAAAAATTTCAGAATTGCACCTTGCAATGCGGAGAAATTACTGTTTGTGCATTTACAATATTCATTGATTTTTGCCATTGAAAAACGTCCAGAAATGATTGAAGCTACTGACTGAATGAAAGGAGCTGGCATCTCACTCTCTTTGAATCTTCTTTATCATGCTAAGAGGAGCAGGAAAAAGCAAAAAATTTCAGAATTGCACCTTGCAATGCGGAGAAATTACTGTTTGTGCATTTACAATATTCATTGATTTTTGCCATTGAAAAACATCATGTTATTCATATACCAGAAATGTTTGAAGCTACTGACTGAATGAAAGGAGCTGGCATCTCACTCTCTTTGAATCTTCTTTATCATGCTAAGAGGAGCAGGAAAAAGCAAAAAATTTCAGAATTGCACCTTGCAATGCGGAGAAATTACTGTTTGTGCATTTACAATATTCATTGATTTTTGCCATTGAAAAACGTCCAGAAATGATTGAAGCTACTGACTGAATGAAAGGAGCTGGCATCTCACTCTCTTTGAATCTTCTTTATCATGCTAAGAGGAGCAGGAAAAAGCAAAAAATTTCAGAATTGCACCTTGCAATGCGGAGAAATTACTGTTTGTGCATTTACAATATTCATTGATTTTTGCCATTGAAAAACATCATGTTATTCATATACCAGAAATGATTGAAGCTACTGACTGAATGAAAGGAGCTGGCATCTCACTCTCTTTGAATCTTCTTTATCATGCTAAGAGGAGCAGGAAAAAGCAAAAAATTTCAGAATTGCACCTTGCAATGTGGAGAAATTACTGTTTGTGCATTTACAATATTCATTGATTTTTGCCATTGAAAAACATCATGTTATTCATATACCAGAAATGATTGAAGCTACTGACTGAATGAAAGGAGCTGGCATCTCACTCTCTTTGAATCTTCTTTATCATGCTAAGAGGAGCAGGAAAAAGCAAAAAATTTCAGAATTGCACCTTGCAATGCGGAGAAATTACTGTTTGTGCATTTACAATATTCATTGATTTTTGCCATTGAAAAACATCATGTTATTCATATACCAGAAATGATTGAAGCTACTGACTGAATGAAAGGAGCTGGCATCTCGCTCTCTTTGAATCTTCTTTATCATGCTAAGAGGAGCAGGAAAAAGCAAAAAATTTCAGAATTGCACCTTGCAATGCGGATAAATTACTGTTTGTGCATTTACAATATTCATTGATTTTTGCCATTGAAAAACGTCCAGAAATGATTGAAGCTACTGACTGAATGAAAGGAGCTGGCATCTCACTCTCTTTGAATCTTCTTTATCATGCTAAGAGGAGCAGGAAAAAGCAAAAAATTTCAGAATTGCACCTTGCAATGTGGAGAAATTACTGTTTGTGCATTTACAATATTCATTGATTTTTGCCATTGAAAAACATCATGTTATTCATATACCAGAAATGATTGAAGCTACTGACTGAATGAAAGGAGCTGGCATCTCACTCTCTTTGAATCTTCTTTATCATGCTAAGAGGAGCAGGAAAAAGCAAAAAATTTCAGAATTGCACCTTGCAATGCGGAGAAATTACTGTTTGTGCATTTACAATATTCATTGATTTTTGCCATTGAAAAACGTCCAGAAATGATTGAAGCTACTGACTGAATGAAAGGAGCTGGCATCTCACTCTCTTTGAATCTTCTTTATCATGCTAAGAGGAGCAGGAAAAAGCAAAAAATTTCAGAATTGCACCTTGCAATGCGGAGAAATTACTGTTTGTGCTTTTACAATATTCATTGATTTTTGCCATTGAAAAACATCATGTTATTCATATACCAGAAATGTTTGAAGCTACTGACTGAATGAAAGGAGCTGGCATCTCACTCTCTTTGAATCTTCTTTATCATGCTAAGAGGAGCAGGAAAAAGCAAAAAATTTCAGAATTGCACCTTGCAATGCGGAGAAATTACTGTTTGTGCATTTACAATATTCATTGATTTTTGCCATTGAAAAACGTCCAGAAATGATTGAAGCTACTGACTGAATGAAAGGAGCTGGCATCTCACTCTCTTTGAATCTTCTTTATCATGCTAAGAGGAGCAGGAAAAAGCAAAAAATTTCAGAATTGCACCTTGCAATGCGGAGAAATTACTGTTTGTGCATTTACAATATTCATTGATTTTTGCCATTGAAAAACATCATGTTATTCATATACCAGAAATGTTTGAAGCTACTGACTGAATGAAAGGAGCTGGCATCTCACTCTCTTTGAATCTTCTTTATCATGCTAAGAGGAGCAGGAAAAAGCAAAAAATTTCAGAATTGCACCTTGCAATGCGGAGAAATTACTGTTTGTGCATTTACAATATTCATTGATTTTTGCCATTGAAAAACGTCCAGAAATGATTGAAGCTACTGACTGAATGAAAGGAGCTGGCATCTCACTCTCTTTGAATCTTCTTTATCATGCTAAGAGGAGCAGGAAAAAGCAAAAAATTTCAGAATTGCACCTTGCAATGCGGAGAAATTACTGTTTGTGCATTTACAATATTCATTGATTTTTGCCATTGAAAAACATCATGTTATTCATATACCAGAAATGATTGAAGCTACTGACTGAATGAAAGGAGCTGGCATCTCGCTCTCTTTGAATCTTCTTTATCATGCTAAGAGGAGCAGGAAAAAGCAAAAAATTTCAGAATTGCACCTTGCAATGCGGAGAAATTACTGTTTGTGCATTTACAATATTCATTGATTTTTGCCATTGAAAAACGTCCAGAAATGATTGAAGCTACTGACTGAATGAAAGGAGCTGGCATCTCACTCTCTTTGAATCTTCTTTATCATGCTAAGAGGAGCAGGAAAAAGCAAAAAATTTCAGAATTGCACCTTGCAATGTGGAGAAATTACTGTTTGTGCATTTACAATATTCATTGATTTTTGCCATTGAAAAACATCATGTTATTCATATACCAGAAATGATTGAAGCTACTGACTGAATGAAAGGAGCTGGCATCTCACTCTCTTTGAATCTTCTTTATCATGCTAAGAGGAGCAGGAAAAAGCAAAAAATTTCAGAATTGCACCTTGCAATGCGGAGAAATTACTGTTTGTGCATTTACAATATTCATTGATTTTTGCCATTGAAAAACGTCCAGAAATGATTGAAGCTACTGACTGAATGAAAGGAGCTGGCATCTCACTCTCTTTGAATCTTCTTTATCATGCTAAGAGGAGCAGGAAAAAGCAAAAAATTTCAGAATTGCACCTTGCAATGCGGAGAAATTACTGTTTGTGCTTTTACAATATTCATTGATTTTTGCCATTGAAAAACATCATGTTATTCATATACCAGAAATGTTTGAAGCTACTGACTGAATGAAAGGAGCTGGCATCTCACTCTCTTTGAATCTTCTTTATCATGCTAAGAGGAGCAGGAAAAAGCAAAAAATTTCAGAATTGCACCTTGCAATGCGGAGAAATTACTGTTTGTGCATTTACAATATTCATTGATTTTTGCCATTGAAAAACGTCCAGAAATGATTGAAGCTACTGACTGAATGAAAGGAGCTGGCATCTCACTCTCTTTGAATCTTCTTTATCATGCTAAGAGGAGCAGGAAAAGGCAAAAAATTTCAGAATTGCACCTTGCAATGCGGAGAAATTACTGTTTGTGCATTTACAATATTCATTGATTTTTGCCATTGAAAAACGTCCAGAAATGATTGAAGCTACTGACTGAATGAAAGGAGCTGGCATCTCACTCTCTTTGAATCTTCTTTATCATGCTAAGAGGAGCAGGAAAAAGCAAAAAATTTCAGAATTGCACCTTGCAATGCGGAGAAATTACTGTTTGTGCTTTTACAATATTCATTGATTTTTGCCATTGAAAAACTTCATGTTATTCATATACCAGAAATGTTTGAAGCTACTGACTGAATGAAAGGAGCTGGCATCTCACTCTCTTTGAATCTTCTTTATCATGCTAAGAGGAGCAGGAAAAAGCAAAAAATTTCAGAATTGCACCTTGCAATGCGGAGAAATTACTGTTTGTGCATTTACAATATTCATTGATTTTTGCCATTGAAAAACGTCCAGAAATGATTGAAGCTACTGACTGAATGAAAGGAGCTGGCATCTCACTCTCTTTGAATCTTCTTTATCATGCTAAGAGGAGCAGGAAAAAGCAAAAAATTTCAGAATTGCACCTTGCAATGCGGAGAAATTACTGTTTGTGCATTTACAATATTCATTGATTTTTGCCATTGAAAAACGTCCAGAAATGATTGAAGCTACTGACTGAATGAAAGGAGCTGGCATCTCACTCTCTTTGAATCTTCTTTATCATGCTAAGAGGAGCAGGAAAAAGCAAAAAATTTCAGAATTGCACCTTGCAATGCGGAGAAATTACTGTTTGTGCATTTACAATATTCATTGATTTTTGCCATTGAAAAACATCATGTTATTCATATACCAGAAATGATTGAAGCTACTGACTGAATGAAAGGAGCTGGCATCTTACTCTCTTTGAATCTTCTTTGTCATGCTAAGAGGAGCAGGAAAAAGCAAAAAATTTCAGAATTGCACCTTGCAATGCGGAGAAATTACTGTTTGAGCATTTACAATATTCATTGATTTTTGCCATTGAAAAACGTCCAGAAATGATTGAAGCTACTGACTGAATGAAAGGAGCTGGCATCTCACTCTCTTTGAATCTTCTTTATCATGCTAAGAGGAGCAGGAAAAAGCAAAAAATTTCAGAATTGCACCTTGCAATGCGGAGAAATTACTGTTTGTGCATTTACAATATTCATTGATTTTTGCCATTGAAAAACGTCCAGAAATGATTGAAGCTACTGACTGAATGAAAGGAGCTGGCATCTCACTCTCTTTGAATCTTCTTTATCATGCTAAGAGGAGAAGGAAAAAGCAAAAAATTTCAGAATTGCACCTTGCAATGTGGAGAAATTACTGTTTGTGCATTTACAATATTCATTGATTTTTGCCATTGAAAAACATCATGTTATTCATATACCAGAAATGTTTGTAGCTACTGACTGAATGAAAGGAGCTGGCATCTCACTCTCTTTGAATCTTCTTTATCATGCTAAGAGGAGCAGGAAAAAGCAAAAAATTTCAGAATTGCACCTTGCAATGCGGAGAAATTACTGTTTGTGCATTTACAATATTCATTGATTTTTGCCATTGAAAAACGTCCAGAAATGATTGAAGCTACTGACTGAATGAAAGGAGCTGGCATCTCACTCTCTTTGAATCTTCTTTATCATGCTAAGAGGAGCAGGAAAAAGCAAAAAATTTCAGAATTGCACCTTGCAATGCGGAGAAATTACTGTTTGTGCATTTACAATATTCATTGATTTTTGCCATTGAAAAACGTCCAGAAATGATTGAAGCTACTGACTGAATGAAAGGAGCTGGCATCTCACTCTCTTTGAATCTTCTTTATCATGCTAAGAGGAGCAGGAAAAAGCAAAAAATTTCAGAATTGCACCTTGCAATGCGGAGAAATTACTCTTTGTGCATTTACAATATTCATTGATTTTTGCCATTGAAAAACATCATGTTATTCATATACCAGAAATGTTTGAAGCTACTGACTGAATGAAAGGAGCTGGCATCTCACTCTCTTTGAATCTTCTTTATCATGCTAAGAGGAGCAGGAAAAAGCAAAAAATTTCAGAATTGCACCTTGCAATGCGGAGAAATTACTGTTTGTGCATTTACAATATTCATTGATTTTTGCCATTGAAAAACATCATGTTATTCATATACCAGAAATGTTTGAAGCTACTGACTGAATGAAAGGAGCTGGCATCTCACTCTCTTTGAATCTTCTTTATCATGCTAAGAGGAGCAGGAAAAAGCAAAAAATTTCAGAATTGCACCTTGCAATGCGGAGAAATTACTGTTTGTGCATTTACAATATTCATTGATTTTTGCCATTGAAAAACATCATGTTATTCATATACCAGAAATGATTGAAGCTACTGACTGAATGAAAGGAGCTGGCATCTCGCTCTCTTTGAATCTTCTTTATCATGCTAAGAGGAGCAGGAAAAAGCAAAAAATTTCAGAATTGCACCTTGCAATGCGGAGAAATTACTGTTTGTGCATTTACAATATTCATTGATTTTTGCCATTAAAAAACGTCCAGAAATGATTGAAGCTACTGACTGAATGAAAGGAGCTGTCATCTCACTCTCTTTGAATCTTCTTTATCATGCTAAGAGGAGCAGGAAAAAGCAAAAAATTTCAGAATTGCACCTTGCAATGTGGAGAAATTACTGTTTGTGCATTTACAATATTCATTGATTTTTGCCATTGAAAAACATCATGTTATTCATATACCAGAAATGATTGAAGCTACTGACTGAATGAAAGGAGCTGGCATCTCACTCTCTTTGAATCTTCTTTATCATGCTAAGAGGAGCAGGAAAAAGCAAAAAATTTCAGAATTGCACCTTGCAATGCGGAGAAATTACTGTTTGTGCATTTACAATATTCATTGATTTTTGCCATTGAAAAACGTCCAGAAATGATTGAAGCTACTGACTGAATGAAAGGAGCTGGCATCTCACTCTCTTTGAATCTTCTTTATCATGCTAAGAGGAGCAGGAAAAAGCAAAAAATTTCAGAATTGCACCTTGCAATGCGGAGAAATTACTGTTTGTGCTTTTACAATATTCATTGATTTTTGCCATTGAAAAACATCATGTTATTCATATACCAGAAATGTTTGAAGCTACTGACTGAATGAAAGGAGCTGGCATCTCACTCTCTTTGAATCTTCTTTATCATGCTAAGAGGAGCAGGAAAAAGCAAAAAATTTCAGAATTGCACCTTGCAATGCGGAGAAATTACTGTTTGTGCATTTACAATATTCATTGATTTTTGCCATTGAAAAACGTCCAGAAATGATTGAAGCTACTGACTGAATGAAAGGAGCTGGCATCTCACTCTCTTTGAATCTTCTTTATCATGCTAAGAGGAGCAGGAAAAAGCAAAAAATTTCAGAATTGCACCTTGCAATGCGGAGAAATTACTGTTTGTGCATTTACAATATTCATTGATTTTTGCCATTGAAAAACGTCCAGAAATGATTGAAGCTACTGACTGAATGAAAGGAGCTGGCATCTCACTCTCTTTGAATCTTCTTTATCATGCTAAGAGGAGCAGGAAAAAGCAAAAAATTTCAGAATTGCAACTTGCAATGCGGAGAAATTACTGTTTGTGCATTTACAATATTCATTGATTTTTGCCATTGAAAAACATCATGTTATTCATATACCAGAAATGATTGAAGCTACTGACTGAATGAAAGGAGCTGGCATCTCACTCTCTTTGAATCTTCTTTATCATGCTAAGAGGAGCAGGAAAAAGCAAAAAATTTCAGAATTGCACCTTGCAATGCGGAGAAATTACTGTTTGTGCATTTACAATATTCATTGATTTTTGCCATTGAAAAACGTCCAGAAATGATTGAAGCTACTGACTGAATGAAAGGAGCTGGCATCTCACTCTCTTTGAATCTTCTTTATCATGCTAAGAGGAGCAGGAAAAAGCAAAAAATTTCAGAATTGCACCTTGCAATGCGGAGAAATTACTGTTTGTGCTTTTACAATATTCATTGATTTTTGCCATTGAAAAACATCATATTATTCATATACCAGAAATGTTTGAAGCTACTGACTGAATGAAAGGAGCTGGCATCTCACTCTCTTTGAATCTTCTTTATCATGCTAAGAGGAGCAGGAAAAAGCAAAAAATTTCAGAATTGCACCTTGCAATGCGGAGAAATTACTGTTTGTGCATTTACAATATTCATTGATTTTTGCCATTGAAAAACGTCCAGAAATGATTGAAGCTACTGACTGAATGAAAGGAGCTGGCATCTCACTCTCTTTGAATCTTTATCATGCTAAGAGGAGCAGGAAAAAGCAAAAAATTTCAGAATTGCACCTTGCAATGCGGAGAAATTACTGTTTGTGCATTTACAATATTCATTGATTTTTGCCATTGAAAAACGTCCAGAAATGATTGAAGCTACTGACTGAATGAAAGGAGCTGGCATCTCACTCTCTTTGAATCTTCTTTATCATGCTAAGAGGAGCAGGAAAAAGCAAAAAATTTCAGAATTGCACCTTGCAATGCGGAGAAATTACTGTTTGTGCATTTACAATATTCATTGATTTTTGCCATTGAAAAACATCATGTTATTCATATACCAGAAATGATTGAAGCTACTGACTGAATGAAAGGAGCTGGCATCTTACTCTCTTTGAATCTTCTTTGTCATGCTAAGAGGAGCAGGAAAAAGCAAAAAATTTCAGAATTGCACCTTGCAATGCGGAGAAATTACTGTTTGTGCATTTACAATATTCATTGATTTTTGCCATTGAAAAACGTCCAGAAATGATTGAAGCTACTGACTGAATGAAAGGAGCTGGCATCTCGCTCTCTTTGAATCTTCTTTATCATGCTAAGAGGAGCAGGAAAAAGCAAAAAATTTCAGAATTGCACCTTGCAATGCGGAGAAATTACTGTTTGTGCATTTACAATATTCATTGATTTTTGCCATTGAAAAACGTCCAGAAATGATTGAAGCTACTGACTGAATGAAAGGAGCTGGCATCTCACTCTCTTTGAATCTTCTTTATCATGCTAAGAGGAGCAGGAAAAAGCAAAAAATTTCAGAATTGCACCTTGCAATGCGGAGAAATTACTGTTTGTGCATTTACAATATTCATTGATTTTTGCCATTGAAAAACATCATGTTATTCATATACCAGAAATGTTTGTAGCTACTGACTGAATGAAAGGAGCTGGCATCTCACTCTCTTTGAATCTTCTTTATCATGCTAAGAGGAGCAGGAAAAAGCAAAAAATTTCAGAATTGCACCTTGCAATGCGGAGAAATTACTGTTTGTGCATTTACAATATTCATTGATTTTTGCCATTGAAAAACGTCCAGAAATGATTGAAGCTACTGACTGAATGAAAGGAGCTGGCATCTCACTCTCTATGAATCTTCTTTATCATGCTAAGAGGAGCAGGAAAAAGCAAAAAATTTCAGAATTGCACCTTGCAATGCGGAGAAATTACTGTTTGTGCATTTACAATATTCATTGATTTTTGCCATTGAAAAACGTCCAGAAATGATTGAAGCTACTGACTGAATGAAAGGAGCTGGCATCTCACTCTCTTTGAATCTTCTTTATCATGCTAAGAGGAGCAGGAAAAAGCAAAAAATTTCAGAATTGCAACTTGCAATGCGGAGAAATTACTGTTTGTGCATTTACAATATTCATTGATTTTTGCCATTGAAAAACATCATGTTATTCATATACCAGAAATGATTGAAGCTACTGACTGAATGAAAGGAGCTGGCATCTCACTCTCTTTGAATCTTCTTTATCATGCTAAGAGGAGCAGGAAAAAGCAAAAAATTTCAGAATTGCACCTTGCAATGCGGAGAAATTACTGTTTGTGCATTTACAATATTCATTGATTTTTGCCATTGAAAAACGTCCAGAAATGATTGAAGCTACTGACTGAATGAAAGGAGCTGGCATCTCACTCTCTTTGAATCTTCTTTATCATGCTAAGAGGAGCAGGAAAAAGCAAAAAATTTCAGAATTGCACCTTGCAATGCGGAGAAATTACTGTTTGTGCTTTTACAATATTCATTGATTTTTGCCATTGAAAAACATCATATTATTCATATACCAGAAATGTTTGAAGCTACTGACTGAATGAAAGGAGCTGGCATCTCACTCTCTTTGAATCTTCTTTATCATGCTAAGAGGAGCAGGAAAAAGCAAAAAATTTCAGAATTGCACCTTGCAATGCGGAGAAATTACTGTTTGTGCATTTACAATATTCATTGATTTTTGCCATTGAAAAACGTCCAGAAATGATTGAAGCTACTGACTGAATGAAAGGAGCTGGCATCTCACTCTCTTTGAATCTTCTTTATCATGCTAAGAGGAGCAGGAAAAAGCAAAAAATTTCAGAATTGCACCTTGCAATGCGGAGAAATTACTGTTTGTGCATTTACAATATTCATTGATTTTTGCCATTGAAAAACATCATGTTATTCATATACCAGAAATGTTTGAAGCTACTGACTGAATGAAAGGAGCTGGCATCTCACTCTCTTTGAATCTTCTTTATCATGCTAAGAGGAGCAGGAAAAAGCAAAAAATTTCAGAATTGCACCTTGCAATGCGGAGAAATTACTGTTTGTGCATTTACAATATTCATTGATTTTTGCCATTGAAAAACGTCCAGAAATGATTGAAGCTACTGACTGAATGAAAGGAGCTGGCATCTCACTCTCTTTGAATCTTCTTTATCATGCTAAGAGGAGCAGGAAAATGCAAGAAATTTCAGAATTGCACCTTGCAATGCGGAGAAATTACTGTTTGTGCATTTACAATATTCATTGATTTTTGCCATTGAAAAACATCCAGAAATGATTGAAGCTACTGACTGAATGAAAGGAGCTGGCATCTCACTCTCTTTGAATCTTCTTTATCATGCTAAGAGGAGCAGGAAAAAGCCAAAAATTTCAGAATTGCACCTTGCAATGCGGAGAAATTACTGTTTGTGCATTTACAATATTCATTGATTTTTGCCATTGAAAAACATCATGTTATTCATATACCAGAAATGATTGAAGCTACTGACTGAATGAAAGGAGCTGGCATCTCACTCTCTTTGAATCTTCTTTATCATGCAAAGAGGAGCAGGAAAAAGCAAAAAATTTCAGAATTGCACCTTGCAATGCGGAGAAATTAATGTTTGTGCATTTACAATATTCATTGATTTTTGCCATTGAAAAACGTCCAGAAATGATTGAAGCTACTGACTGAATGAAAGGAGCTGGCATCTCACTCTCTTTGAATCTTCTTTATCATGCTAAGAGGAGCAGGAAAAAGCAAAAAATTTCAGAATTGCACCTTGCAATGCGGAGAAATTACTGTTTGTGCATTTACAATATTCATTGATTTTTGCCATTGAAAAACGTCCAGAAATGATTGAAGCAACTGACTGAATGAAAGGAGCTGGCATCTCACTCTCTTTGAATCTTCTTTATCATGCTAAGAGGAGCAGGAAAAAGCAAAAAATTTCAGAATTGCACCTTGCAATGCGGAGAAATTACTGTTTGTGCATTTACAATATTCATTGATTTTTGCCATTGAAAAACGTCCAGAAATGATTGAAGCTACTGACTGAATGAAAGGAGCTGGCATCTCACTCTCTTTGAATCTTCTTTATCATGCTAAGAGGAGCAGGAAAAAGCAAAAAATTTCAGAATTGCACCTTGCAATGCGGAGAAATTACTGTTTGTGCTTTTACAATATTCATTGATTTTTGCCATTGAAAAACATCATATTATTCATATACCAGAAATGTTTGAAGCTACTGACTGAATGAAAGGAGCTGGCATCTCACTCTCTTTGAATCTTCTTTATCATGCTAAGAGGAGCAGGAAAAAGCAAAAAATTTCAGAATTGCACCTTGCAATGCGGAGAAATTACTGTTTGTGCATTTACAATATTCATTGATTTTTGCCATTGAAAAACGTCCAGAAATGATTGAAGCTACTGACTGAATGAAAGGAGCTGGCATCTCACTCTCTTTGAATCTTCTTTATCATGCTAAGAGGAGCAGGAAAAAGCAAAAAATTTCAGAATTGCACCTTGCAATGCGGAGAAATTACTGTTTGTGCATTTACAATATTCATTGATTTTTGCCATTGAAAAACATCATGTTATTCATATACCAGAAATGTTTGAAGCTACTGACTGAATGAAAGGAGCTGGCATCTCACTCTCTTTGAATCTTCTTTATCATGCTAAGAGGAGCAGGAAAAAGCAAAAAATTTCAGAATTGCACCTTGCAATGCGGAGAAATTACTGTTTGTGCATTTACAATATTCATTGATTTTTGCCATTGAAAAACGTCCAGAAATGATTGAAGCTACTGACTGAATGAAAGGAGCTGGCATCTCACTCTCTTTGAATCTTCTTTATCATGCTAAGAGGAGCAGGAAAATGCAAGAAATTTCAGAATTGCACCTTGCAATGCGGAGAAATTACTGTTTGTGCATTTACAATATTCATTGATTTTTGCCATTGAAAAACATCCAGAAATGATTGAAGCTACTGACTGAATGAAAGGAGCTGGCATCTCACTCTCTTTGAATCTTCTTTATCATGCTAAGAGGAGCAGGAAAAAGCAAAAAATTTCAGAATTGCACCTTGCAATGCGGAGAAATTACTGTTTGTGCATTTACAATATTCATTGATTTTTGCCATTGAAAAACGTCCAGAAATGATTGAAGCTACTGACTGAATGAAAGGAGCTGGCATCTCACTCTCTTTGAATCTTCTTTATCATGCTAAGAGGAGCAGGAAAAAGCAAAAAATTTCAGAATTGCACCTTGCAATGCGGAGAAATTACTGTTTGTGCTTTTACAATATTCATTGATTTTTGCCATTGAAAAACATCATATTATTCATATACCAGAAATGTTTGAAGCTACTGACTGAATGAAAGGAGCTGGCATCTCACTCTCTTTGAATCTTCTTTATCATGCTAAGAGGAGCAGGAAAAAGCAAAAAATTTCAGAATTGCACCTTGCAATGCGGAGAAATTACTGTTTGTGCATTTACAATATTCATTGATTTTTGCCATTGAAAAACGTCCAGAAATGATTGAAGCTACTGACTGAATGAAAGGAGCTGGCATCTCACTCTCTTTGAATCTTCTTTATCATGCTAAGAGGAGCAGGAAAAAGCAAAAAATTTCAGAATTGCACCTTGCAATGCGGAGAAATTACTGTTTGTGCATTTACAATATTCATTGATTTTTGCCATTGAAAAACATCATGTTATTCATATACCAGAAATGTTTGAAGCTACTGACTGAATGAAAGGAGCTGGCATCTCACTCTCTTTGAATCTTCTTTATCATGCTAAGAGGAGCAGGAAAAAGCAAAAAATTTCAGAATTGCACCTTGCAATGCGGAGAAATTACTGTTTGTGCATTTACAATATTCATTGATTTTTGCCATTGAAAAACGTCCAGAAATGATTGAAGCTACTGACTGAATGAAAGGAGCTGGCATCTCACTCTCTTTGAATCTTCTTTATCATGCTAAGAGGAGCAGGAAAATGCAAGAAATTTCAGAATTGCACCTTGCAATGCGGAGAAATTACTGTTTGTGCATTTACAATATTCATTGATTTTTGCCATTGAAAAACATCCAGAAATGATTGAAGCTACTGACTGAATGAAAGGAGCTGGCATCTCACTCTCTTTGAATCTTCTTTATCATGCTAAGAGGAGCAGGAAAAAGCCAAAAATTTCAGAATTGCACCTTGCAATGCGGAGAAATTACTGTTTGTGCATTTACAATATTCATTGATTTTTGCCATTGAAAAACATCATGTTATTCATATACCAGAAATGATTGAAGCTACTGACTGAATGAAAGGAGCTGGCATCTCACTCTCTTTGAATCTTCTTTATCATGCAAAGAGGAGCAGGAAAAAGCAAAAAATTTCAGAATTGCACCTTGCAATGCGGAGAAATTACTGTTTGTGCATTTACAATATTCATTGATTTTTGCCATTGAAAAACGTCCAGAAATAATTGAAGCTACTGACTGAATGAAAGGAGCTGGCATCTCACTCTCTTTGAATCTTCTTTATCATGCTAAGAGGAGCAGGAAAAAGCAAAAAATTTCAGAATTGCAACTTGCAATGCGGAGAAATTACTGTTTGTGCATTTACAATATTCATTGATTTTTGCCATTGAAAAACATCATGTTATTCATATACCAGAAATGATTGAAGCTACTGACTGAATGAAAGGAGCTGGCATCTCACTCTCTTTGAATCTTCTTTATCATGCTAAGAGGAGCAGGAAAAAGCAAAAAATTTCAGAATTGCACCTTGCAATGCGGAGAAATTACTGTTTGTGCATTTACAATATTCATTGATTTTTGCCATTGAAAAACGTCCAGAAATGATTGAAGCTACTGACTGAATGAAAGGAGCTGGCATCTCACTCTCTTTGAATCTTCTTTATCATGCTAAGAGGAGCAGGAAAAAGCAAAAAATTTCAGAATTGCACCTTGCAATGCGGAGAAATTACTGTTTGTGCATTTAAAATATTCATTGATTTTTGCTATTGAAAAACATCATGTTATTCATATACCAGAAATGATTGAAGCTACTGACTGAATGAAAGGAGCTGGCATCTCACTCTCTTTGAATCTTCTTTATCATGCTAAGAGGAGCAGGAAAAAGCAAAAAATTTCAGAATTGCACCTTGCAATGCGGAGAAATTACTGTTTGTGCATTTACAATATTCATTGATTTTTGCCATTGAAAAACGTCCAGAAATGATTGAAGCTACTGACTGAATGAAAGGAGCTGGCATCTCACTCTCTTTGAATCTTCTTTATCATGCTAAGAGGAGCAGGAAAAAGCAAAAAATTTCAGAATTGCACCTTGCAATGCGGAGAAATTACTGTTTGTGCATTTACAATATTCATTGATTTTTGCCATTGAAAAACGTCCAGAAATGATTGAAGCTACTGACTGAATGAAAGGAGCTGGCATCTCACTCTCTTTGAATCTTCTTTATCATGCTAAGAGGAGCAGGAAAAAGCAAAAAATTTCAGAATTGCACCTTGCAATGCGGAGAAATTACTGTTTGTGCATTTACAATATTCATTGATTTTTGCCATTGAAAAACATCCTGTTATTCATATACCAGAAATGTTTGAAGCTACTGACTGAATGAAAGGAGCTGGCATCTCACTCTCTTTGAATCTTCTTTATCATGCTAAGAGGAGCAGGAAAAAGCAAAAAATTTCAGAATTGCACCTTGCAATGCGGAGAAATTACTGTTTGTGCATTTACAATATTCATTGATTTTTGCCATTGAAAAACGTCCAGAAATGATTGAAGCTACTGACTGAATGAAAGGAGCTGGCATCTCACTCTCTTTGAATCTTCTTTATCATGCTAAGAGGAGCAGGAAAAAGCAAAAAATTTCAGAATTGCACCTTGCAATGCGGAGAAATTACTGTTTGTGCATTTACAATATTCATTGATTTTTGCCATTGAAAAACATCATGTTATTCATATACCAGAAATGATTGAAGCTACTGACTGAATGAAAGGAGCTGGCATCTCGCTCTCTTTGAATCTTCTTTATCATGCTAAGAGGAGCAGGAAAAAGCAAAAAATTTCAGAATTGCACCTTGCAATGCGGAGAAATTACTGTTTGTGCATTTACAATATTCATTGATTTTTGCCATTGAAAAACATCATGTTATTCATATACCAGAAATGTTTGAAGCTACTGACTGAATGAAAGGAGCTGGCATCTCACTCTCTTTGAATCTTCTTTATCATGCTAAGAGGAGCAGGAAAAAGCAAAAAATTTCAGAATTGCACCTTGCAATGCGGAGAAATTACTGTTTGTGCATTTACAATATTCATTGATTTTTGCCAATGAAAAACGTCCAGAAATGATTGAAGCTACTGACTGAATGAAAGGAGCTGGCATCTCACTCTCTTTGAATCTTCTTTATCATGCTAAGAGGAGCAGGAAAATGCAAGAAATTTCAGAATTGCACCTTGCAATGCGGAGAAATTACTGTTTGTGCATTTACAATATTCATTGATTTTTGCCATTGAAAAACATCCAGAAATGATTGAAGCTACTGACTGAATGAAAGGAGCTGAAATCTCACTCTCTTTGAATCTTCTTTATCATGCTAAGAGGAGCAGGAAAAAGCCAAAAATTTCAGAATTGCACCTTGCAATGCGGAGAAATTACTGTTTGTGCATTTACAATATTCATTGATTTTTGCCATTGAAAAACATCATGTTATTCATATACCAGAAATGATTTAAGCTACTGACTGAATGAAAGGAGCTGGCATCTCACTCTCTTTGAATCTTCTTTATCATGCAAAGAGGAGCAGGAAAAAGCAAAAAATTTCAGAATTGCACCTTGCAATGCGGAGAAATTACTGTTTGTGCATTTACAATATTCATTGATTTTTGCCATTGAAAAACGTCCAGAAATGATTGAAGCTACTGACTGAATGAAAGGAGCTGGCATCTCACTCTCTTTGAATCTTCTTTATCATGCTAAGAGGAGCAGGAAAAGCAAAAAATTTCAGAATTGCACCTTGCAATGCGGAGAAATTACTGTTTGTGCATTTACAATATTCATTGATTTTTGCCATTGAAAAACGTCCAGAAATGATTGAAGCAACTGACTGAATGAAAGGAGCTGGCATCTCACTCTCTTTGAATCTTCTTTATCATGCTAAGAGGAGCAGGAAAAAGCAAAAAATTTCAGAATTGCACCTTGCAATGCGGAGAAATTACTGTTTGTGCATTTACAATATTCATTGATTTTTGCCATTGAAAAACGTCCAGAAATAATTGAAGCTACTGACTGAATGAAAGGAGCTGGCATCTCACTCTCTTTGAATCTTCTTTATCATGCTAAGAGGAGCAGGAAAAAGCAAAAAATTTCAGAATTGCAACTTGCAATGCGGAGAAATTACTGTTTGTGCATTTACAATATTCATTGATTTTTGCCATTGAAAAACATCATGTTATTCATATACCAGAAATGATTGAAGCTACTGACTGAATGAAAGGAGCTGGCATCTCACTCTCTTTGAATCTTCTTTATCATGCTAAGAGGAGCAGGAAAAAGCAAAAAATTTCAGAATTGCACCTTGCAATGCGGAGAAATTACTGTTTGTGCATTTACAATATTCATTGATTTTTGCCATTGAAAAACGTCCAGAAATGATTGAAGCTACTGACTGAATGAAAGGAGCTGGCATCTCACTCTCTTTGAATCTTCTTTATCATGCTAAGAGGAGCAGGAAAAAGCAAAAAATTTCAGAATTGCACCTTGCAATGCGGAGAAATTACTGTTTGTGCTTTTACAATATTCATTGATTTTTGCCATTGAAAAACATCATGTTATTCATATACCAGAAATGTTTGAAGCTACTGACTGAATGAAAGGAGCTGGCATCTCACTCTCTTTGAATCTTCTTTATCATGCTAAGAGGAGCAGGAAAAAGCAAAAAATTTCAGAATTGCACCTTGCAATGCGGAGAAATTACTGTTTGTGCATTTAAAATATTCATTGATTTTTGCTATTGAAAAACATCATGTTATTCATATACCAGAAATGATTGAAGCTACTGACTGAATGAAAGGAGCTGGCATCTCACTCTCTTTGAATCTTCTTTATCATGCTAAGAGGAGCAGGAAAAAGCAAAAAATTTCAGAATTGCACCTTGCAATGCGGAGAAATTACTGTTTGTGCATTTACAATATTCATTGATTTTTGCCATTGAAAAACGTCCAGAAATGATTGAAGCTACTGACTGAATGAAAGGAGCTGGCATCTCACTCTCTTTGAATCTTCTTTATCATGCTAAGAGGAGCAGGAAAAAGCAAAAAATTTCAGAATTGCACCTTGCAATGCGGAGAAATTACTGTTTGTGCATTTACAATATTCATTGATTTTTGCCATTGAAAAACGTCCAGAAATGATTGAAGCTACTGACTGAATGAAAGGAGCTGGCATCTCACTCTCTTTGAATCTTCTTTATCATGCTAAGAGGAGCAGGAAAAAGCAAAAAATTTCAGAATTGCACCTTGCAATGCGGAGAAATTACTGTTTGTGCATTTACAATATTCATTGATTTTTGCCATTGAAAAACATCATGTTATTCATATACCAGAAATGTTTGAAGCTACTGACTGAATGAAAGGAGCTGGCATCTCACTCTCTTTGAATCTTCTTTATCATGCTAAGAGGAGCAGGAAAAAGCAAAAAATTTCAGAATTGCACCTTGCAATGCGGAGAAATTACTGTTTGTGCATTTACAATATTCATTGATTTTTGCCATTGAAAAACGTCCAGAAATGATTGAAGCTACTGACTGAATGAAAGGAGCTGGCATCTCACTCTCTTTGAATCTTCTTTATCATGCTAAGAGGAGCAGGAAAAAGCAAAAAATTTCAGAATTGCACCTTGCAATGCGGAGAAATTACTGTTTGTGCATTTACAATATTCATTGATTTTTGCCATTGAAAAACATCATGTTATTCATATACCAGAAATGATTGAAGCTACTGACTGAATGAAAGGAGCTGGCATCTCGCTCTCTTTGAATCTTCTTTATCATGCTAAGAGGAGCAGGAAAAAGCAAAAAATTTCAGAATTGCACCTTGCAATGCGGAGAAATTACTGTTTGTGCATTTACAATATTCATTGATTTTTGCCATTGAAAAACGTCCAGAAATGATTGAAGCTACTGACTGAATGAAAGGAGCTGGCATCTCACTCTCTTTGAATCTTCTTTATCATGCTAAGAGGAGCAGGAAAAAGCAAAAAATTTCAGAATTGCACCTTGCAATGTGGAGAAATTACTGTTTGTGCATTTACAATATTCATTGATTTTTGCCATTGAAAAACATCATGTTATTCATATACCAGAAATGATTGAAGCTACTGACTGAATGAAAGGAGCTGGCATCTCACTCTCTTTGAATCTTCTTTATCATGCTAAGAGGAGCAGGAAAAAGCAAAAAATTTCAGAATTGCACCTTGCAATGCGGAGAAATTACTGTTTGTGCATTTACAATATTCATTGATTTTTGCCATTGAAAAACGTCCAGAAATGATTGAAGCTACTGACTGAATGAAAGGAGCTGGCATCTCACTCTCTTTGAATCTTCTTTATCATGCTAAGAGGAGCAGGAAAAAGCAAAAAATTTCAGAATTGCACCTTGCAATGCGGAGAAATTACTGTTTGTGCTTTTACAATATTCATTGATTTTTGCCATTGAAAAACATCATGTTATTCATATACCAGAAATGTTTGAAGCTACTGACTGAATGAAAGGAGCTGGCATCTCACTCTCTTTGAATCTTCTTTATCATGCTAAGAGGAGCAGGAAAAAGCAAAAAATTTCAGAATTGCACCTTGCAATGCGGAGAAATTACTGTTTGTGCATTTACAATATTCATTGATTTTTGCCATTGAAAAACGTCCAGAAATGATTGAAGCTACTGACTGAATGAAAGGAGCTGGCATCTCACTCTCTTTGAATCTTCTTTATCATGCTAAGAGGAGCAGGAAAAAGCAAAAAATTTCAGAATTGCAACTTGCAATGCGGAGAAATTACTGTTTGTGCATTTACAATATTCATTGATTTTTGCCATTGAAAAACATCATGTTATTCATATACCAGAAATGATTGAAGCTACTGACTGAATGAAAGGAGCTGGCATCTCACTCTCTTTGAATCTTCTTTATCATGCTAAGAGGAGCAGGAAAAAGCAAAAAATTTCAGAATTGCACCTTGCAATGCGGAGAAATTACTGTTTGTGCATTTACAATATTCATTGATTTTTGCCATTGAAAAACGTCCAGAAATGATTGAAGCTACTGACTGAATGAAAGGAGCTGGCATCTCACTCTCTTTGAATCTTCTTTATCATGCTAAGAGGAGCAGGAAAAAGCAAAAAATTTCAGAATTGCACCTTGCAATGCGGAGAAATTACTGTTTGTGCTTTTACAATATTCATTGATTTTTGCCATTGAAAAACATCATGTTATTCATATACCAGAAATGTTTGAAGCTACTGACTGAATGAAAGGAGCTGGCATCTCACTCTCTTTGAATCTTCTTTATCATGCTAAGAGGAGCAGGAAAAAGCAAAAAATTTCAGAATTGCACCTTGCAATGCGGAGAAATTACTGTTTGTGCATTTACAATATTCATTGATTTTTGCCATTGAAAAACGTCCAGAAATGATTGAAGCTACTGACTGAATGAAAGGAGCTGGCATCTCACTCTCTTTGAATCTTCTTTATCATGCTAAGAGGAGCAGGAAAAAGCAAAAAATTTCAGAATTGCACCTTGCAATGCGGAGAAATTACTGTTTGTGCATTTACAATATTCATTGATTTTTGCCATTGAAAAATGTCCAGAAATGATTGAAGCTACTGACTGAATGAAAGGAGCTGGCATCTCACTCTCTTTGAATCTTCTTTATCATGCTAAGAGGAGCAGGAAAAAGCAAAAAATTTCAGAATTGCACCTTGCAATGCGGAGAAATTACTGTTTGTGCATTTACAATATTCATTGATTTTTGCCATTGAAAAACATCATGTTATTCATATACCAGAAATGATTGAAGCTACTGACTGAATGAAAGGAGCTGGCATCTTACTCTCTTTGAATCTTCTTTGTCATGCTAAGAGGAGCAGGAAAAAGCAAAAAATTTCAGAATTGCACCTTGCAATGCGGAGAAATTACTGTTTGAGCATTTACAATATTCATTGATTTTTGCCATTGAAAAACGTCCAGAAATGATTGAAGCTACTGACTGAATGAAAGGAGCTGGCATCTCACTCTCTTTGAATCTTCTTTATCATGCTAAGAGGAGCAGGAAAAAGCAAAAAATTTCAGAATTGCACCTTGCAATGCGGAGAAATTACTGTTTGTGCATTTACAATATTCATTGATTTTTGCCATTGAAAAACATCATGTTATTCATATACCAGAAATGTTTGTAGCTACTGACTGAATGAAAGGAGCTGGCATCTCACTCTCTTTGAATCTTCTTTATCATGCTAAGAGGAGCAGGAAAAAGCAAAAAATTTCAGAATTGCACCTTGCAATGCGGAGAAATTACTGTTTGTGCATTTACAATATTCATTGATTTTTGCCATTGAAAAACGTCCAGAAATGATTGAAGCTACTGACTGAATGAAAGGAGCTGGCATCTCACTCTCTTTGAATCTTCTTTATCATGCTAAGAGGAGCAGGAAAAAGCAAAAAATTTCAGAATTGCACCTTGCAATGCGGAGAAATTACTGTTTGTGCATTTACAATATTCATTGATTTTTGCCATTGAAAAACGTCCAGAAATGATTGAAGCTACTGACTGAATGAAAGGAGCTGGCATCTCACTCTCTTTGAATCTTCTTTATCATGCTAAGAGGAGCAGGAAAAAGCAAAAAATTTCAGAATTGCACCTTGCAATGCGGAGAAATTACTCTTTGTGCATTTACAATATTCATTGATTTTTGCCATTGAAAAACATCATGTTATTCATATACCAGAAATGTTTGAAGCTACTGACTGAATGAAAGGAGCTGGCATCTCACTCTCTTTGAATCTTCTTTATCATGCTAAGAGGAGCAGGAAAAAGCAAAAAATTTCAGAATTGCACCTTGCAATGCGGAGAAATTACTGTTTGTGCATTTACAATATTCATTGATTTTTGCCATTGAAAAACATCATGTTATTCATATACCAGAAATGTTTGAAGCTACTGACTGAATGAAAGGAGCTGGCATCTCACTCTCTTTGAATCTTCTTTATCATGCTAAGAGGAGCAGGAAAAAGCAAAAAATTTCAGAATTGCACCTTGCAATGCGGAGAAATTACTGTTTGTGCATTTACAATATTCATTGATTTTTGCCATTGAAAAACGTCCAGAAATGATTGAAGCTACTGACTGAATGAAAGGAGCTGGCATCTCACTCTCTTTGAATCTTCTTTATCATGCTAAGAGGAGCAGGAAAAAGCAAAAAATTTCAGAATTGCACCTTGCAATGCGGAGAAATTACTGTTTGTGCATTTACAATATTCATTGATTTTTGCCATTGAAAAACATCATGTTATTCATATACCAGAAATGATTGAAGCTACTGACTGAATGAAAGGAGCTGGCATCTCGCTCTCTTTGAATCTTCTTTATCATGCTAAGAGGAGCAGGAAAAAGCAAAAAATTTCAGAATTGCACCTTGCAATGCGGAGAAATTACTGTTTGTGCATTTACAATATTCATTGATTTTTGCCATTGAAAAACGTCCAGAAATGATTGAAGCTACTGACTGAATGAAAGGACCTGTCATCTCACTCTCTTTGAATCTTCTTTATCATGCTAAGAGGAGCAGGAAAAAGCAAAAAATTTCAGAATTGCACCTTGCAATGTGGAGAAATTACTGTTTGTGCATTTACAATATTCATTGATTTTTGCCATTGAAAAACATCATGTTATTCATATACCAGAAATGATTGAAGCTACTGACTGAATGAAAGGAGCTGGCATCTCACTCTCTTTGAATCTTCTTTATCATGCTAAGAGGAGCAGGAAAAAGCAAAAAATTTCAGAATTGCACCTTGCAATGCGGAGAAATTACTGTTTGTGCATTTACAATATTCATTGATTTTTGCCATTGAAAAACGTCCAGAAATGATTGAAGCTACTGACTGAATGAAAGGAGCTGGCATCTCACTCTCTTTGAATCTTCTTTATCATGCTAAGAGGAGCAGGAAAAAGCAAAAAATTTCAGAATTGCACCTTGCAATGCGGAGAAATTACTGTTTGTGCTTTTACAATATTCATTGATTTTTGCCATTGAAAAACATCATGTTATTCATATACCAGAAATGTTTGAAGCTACTGACTGAATGAAAGGAGCTGGCATCTCACTCTCTTTGAATCTTCTTTATCATGCTAAGAGGAGCAGGAAAAAGCAAAAAATTTCAGAATTGCACCTTGCAATGCGGAGAAATTACTGTTTGTGCATTTACAATATTCATTGATTTTTGCCATTGAAAAACGTCCAGAAATGATTGAAGCTACTGACTGAATGAAAGGAGCTGGCATCTCACTCTCTTTGAATCTTCTTTATCATGCTAAGAGGAGCAGGAAAAAGCAAAAAATTTCAGAATTGCACCTTGCAATGCGGAGAAATTACTGTTTGTGCATTTACAATATTCATTGATTTTTGCCATTGAAAAACGTCCAGAAATGATTGAAGCTACTGACTGAATGAAAGGAGCTGGCATCTCACTCTCTTTGAATCTTCTTTATCATGCTAAGAGGAGCAGGAAAAAGCAAAAAATTTCAGAATTGCAACTTGCAATGCGGAGAAATTACTGTTTGTGCATTTACAATATTCATTGATTTTTGCCATTGAAAAACATCATGTTATTCATATACCAGAAATGATTGAAGCTACTGACTGAATGAAAGGAGCTGGCATCTCACTCTCTTTGAATCTTCTTTATCATGCTAAGAGGAGCAGGAAAAAGCAAAAAATTTCAGAATTGCACCTTGCAATGCGGAGAAATTACTGTTTGTGCATTTACAATATTCATTGATTTTTGCCATTGAAAAACGTCCAGAAATGATTGAAGCTACTGACTGAATGAAAGGAGCTGGCATCTCACTCTCTTTGAATCTTCTTTATCATGCTAAGAGGAGCAGGAAAAAGCAAAAAATTTCAGAATTGCACCTTGCAATGCGGAGAAATTACTGTTTGTGCTTTTACAATATTCATTGATTTTTGCCATTGAAAAACATCATATTATTCATATACCAGAAATGTTTGAAGCTACTGACTGAATGAAAGGAGCTGGCATCTCACTCTCTTTGAATCTTCTTTATCATGCTAAGAGGAGCAGGAAAAAGCAAAAAATTTCAGAATTGCACCTTGCAATGCGGAGAAATTACTGTTTGTGCATTTACAATATTCATTGATTTTTGCCATTGAAAAACATCCAGAAATGATTGAAGCTACTGACTGAATGAAAGGAGCTGGCATCTCACTCTCTTTGAATCTTCTTTATCATGCTAAGAGGAGCAGGAAAAAGCAAAAAATTTCAGAATTGCACCTTGCAATGCGGAGAAATTACTGTTTGTGCATTTACAATATTCATTGATTTTTGCCATTGAAAAACGTCCAGAAATGATTGAAGCTACTGACTGAATGAAAGGAGCTGGCATCTCACTCTCTTTGAATCTTCTTTATCATGCTAAGAGGAGCAGGAAAAAGCAAAAAATTTCAGAATTGCACCTTGCAATGCGGAGAAATTACTGTTTGTGCATTTACAATATTCATTGATTTTTGCCATTGAAAAACATCATGTTATTCATATACCAGAAATGATTGAAGCTACTGACTGAATGAAAGGAGCTGGCATCTTACTCTCTTTGAATCTTCTTTGTCATGCTAAGAGGAGCAGGAAAAAGCAAAAAATTTCAGAATTGCACCTTGCAATGCGGAGAAATTACTGCTTGTGCATTTACAATATTCATTGATTTTTGCCATTGAAAAACGTCCAGAAATGATTGAAGCTACTGACTGAATGAAAGGAGCTGGCATCTCACTCTCTTTGAATCTTCTTTATCATGCTAAGAGGAGCAGGAAAAAGCAAAAAATTTCAGAATTGCACCTTGCAATGCGGAGAAATTACTGTTTGTGCATTTACAATATTCATTGATTTTTGCCATTGAAAAACGTCCAGAAATGATTGAAGCTACTGACTGAATGAAAGGAGCTGGCATCTCACTCTCTTTGAATCTTCTTTATCATGCTAAGAGGAGCAGGAAAAAGCAAAAAATTTCAGAATTGCACCTTGCAATGCGGAGAAATTACTGTTTGTGCATTTACAATATTCATTGATTTTTGCCATTGAAAAACATCATGTTATTCATATACCAGAAATGTTTGTAGCTACTGACTGAATGAAAGGAGCTGGCATCTCACTCTCTTTGAATCTTCTTTATCATGCTAAGAGGAGCAGGAAAAAGCAAAAAATTTCAGAATTGCACCTTGCAATGCGGAGAAATTACTGTTTGTGCATTTACAATATTCATTGATTTTTGCCATTGAAAAACGTCCAGAAATGATTGAAGCTACTGACTGAATGAAAGGAGCTGGCATCTCACTCTCTTTGAATCTTCTTTATCATGCTAAGAGGAGCAGGAAAAAGCAAAAAATTTCAGAATTGCACCTTGCAATGCGGAGAAATTACTGTTTGTGCATTTACAATATTCATTGATTTTTGCCATTGAAAAACGTCCAGAAATGATTGAAGCTACTGACTGAATGAAAGGAGCTGGCATCTCACTCTCTTTGAATCTTCTTTATCATGCTAAGAGGAGCAGGAAAAAGCAAAAAATTTCAGAATTGCACCTTGCAATGCGGAGAAATTACTGTTTGTGCTTTTACAATATTCATTGATTTTTGCCATTGAAAAACATCATGTTATTCATATACCAGAAATGTTTGAAGCTACTGACTGAATGAAAGGAGCTGGCATCTCACTCTCTTTGAATCTTCTTTATCATGCTAAGAGGAGCAGGAAAAAGCAAAAAATTTCAGAATTGCACCTTGCAATGCGGAGAAATTACTGTTTGTGCATTTACAATATTCATTGATTTTTGCCATTGAAAAACGTCCAGAAATGATTGAAGCTACTGACTGAATGAAAGGAGCTGGCATCTCACTCTCTTTGAATCTTCTTTATCATGCTAAGAGGAGCAGGAAAAAGCAAAAAATTTCAGAATTGCACCTTGCAATGCGGAGAAATTACTGTTTGTGCATTTACAATATTCATTGATTTTTGCCATTGAAAAACGTCCAGAAATGATTGAAGCTACTGACTGAATGAAAGGAGCTGGCATCTCACTCTCTTTGAATCTTCTTTATCATGCTAAGAGGAGCAGGAAAAAGCAAAAAATTTCAGAATTGCAACTTGCAATGCGGAGAAATTACTGTTTGTGCATTTACAATATTCATTGATTTTTGCCATTGAAAAACATCATGTTATTCATATACCAGAAATGATTGAAGCTACTGACTGAATGAAAGGAGCTGGCATCTCACTCTCTTTGAATCTTCTTTATCATGCTAAGAGGAGCAGGAAAAAGCAAAAAATTTCAGAATTGCACCTTGCAATGCGGAGAAATTACTGTTTGTGCATTTACAATATTCATTGATTTTTGCCATTGAAAAACGTCCAGAAATGATTGAAGCTACTGACTGAATGAAAGGAGCTGGCATCTCACTCTCTTTGAATCTTCTTTATCATGCTAAGAGGAGCAGGAAAAAGCAAAAAATTTCAGAATTGCACCTTGCAATGCGGAGAAATTACTGTTTGTGCTTTTACAATATTCATTGATTTTTGCCATTGAAAAACATCATATTATTCATATACCAGAAATGTTTGAAGCTACTGACTGAATGAAAGGAGCTGGCATCTCACTCTCTTTGAATCTTCTTTATCATGCTAAGAGGAGCAGGAAAAAGCAAAAAATTTCAGAATTGCACCTTGCAATGCGGAGAAATTACTGTTTGTGCATTTACAATATTCATTGATTTTTGCCATTGAAAAACGTCCAGAAATGATTGAAGCTACTGACTGAATGAAAGGAGCTGGCATCTCACTCTCTTTGAATCTTCTTTATCATGCTAAGAGGAGCAGGAAAAAGCAAAAAATTTCAGAATTGCACCTTGCAATGCGGAGAAATTACTGTTTGTGCATTTACAATATTCATTGATTTTTGCCATTGAAAAACGTCCAGAAATGATTGAAGCTACTGACTGAATGAAAGGAGCTGGCATCTCACTCTCTTTGAATCTTCTTTATCATGCTAAGAGGAGCAGGAAAAAGCAAAAAATTTCAGAATTGCACCTTGCAATGCGGAGAAATTACTGTTTGTGCATTTACAATATTCATTGATTTTTGCCATTGAAAAACATCATGTTATTCATATACCAGAAATGATTGAAGCTACTGACTGAATGAAAGGAGCTGGCATCTTACTCTCTTTGAATCTTCTTTGTCATGCTAAGAGGAGCAGGAAAAAGCAAAAAATTTCAGAATTGCACCTTGCAATGCGGAGAAATTACTGTTTGTGCATTTACAATATTCATTGATTTTTGCCATTGAAAAACGTCCAGAAATGATTGAAGCTACTGACTGAATGAAAGGAGCTGGCATCTCACTCTCTTTGAATCTTCTTTATCATGCTAAGAGGAGCAGGAAAAAGCAAAAAATTTCAGAATTGCACCTTGCAATGTGGAGAAATTACTGTTTGTGCATTTACAATATTCATTGATTTTTGCCATTGAAAAACATCATGTTATTCATATACCAGAAATGATTGAAGCTACTGACTGAATGAAAGGAGCTGGCATCTCACTCTCTTTGAATCTTCTTTATCATGCTAAGAGGAGCAGGAAAAAGCAAAAAATTTCAGAATTGCACCTTGCAATGCGGAGAAATTACTGTTTGTGCATTTACAATATTCATTGATTTTTGCCATTGAAAAACGTCCAGAAATGATTGAAGCTACTGACTGAATGAAAGGAGCTGGCATCTCACTCTCTTTGAATCTTCTTTATCATGCTAAGAGGAGCAGGAAAAAGCAAAAAATTTCAGAATTGCACCTTGCAATGCGGAGAAATTACTGTTTGTGCTTTTACAATATTCATTGATTTTTGCCATTGAAAAACATCATGTTATTCATATACCAGAAATGTTTGAAGCTACTGACTGAATGAAAGGAGCTGGCATCTCACTCTCTTTGAATCTTCTTTATCATGCTAAGAGGAGCAGGAAAAAGCAAAAAATTTCAGAATTGCACCTTGCAATGCGGAGAAATTACTGTTTGTGCATTTACAATATTCATTGATTTTTGCCATTGAAAAACGTCCAGAAATGATTGAAGCTACTGACTGAATGAAAGGAGCTGGCATCTCACTCTCTTTGAATCTTCTTTATCATGCTAAGAGGAGCAGGAAAAAGCAAAAAATTTCAGAATTGCACCTTGCAATGCGGAGAAATTACTGTTTGTGCATTTACAATATTCATTGATTTTTGCCATTGAAAAACGTCCAGAAATGATTGAAGCTACTGACTGAATGAAAGGAGCTGGCATCTCACTCTCTTTGAATCTTCTTTATCATGCTAAGAGGAGCAGGAAAAAGCAAAAAATTTCAGAATTGCAACTTGCAATGCGGAGAAATTACTGTTTGTGCATTTACAATATTCATTGATTTTTGCCATTGAAAAACATCATGTTATTCATATACCAGAAATGATTGAAGCTACTGACTGAATGAAAGGAGCTGGCATCTCACTCTCTTTGAATCTTCTTTATCATGCTAAGAGGAGCAGGAAAAAGCAAAAAATTTCAGAATTGCACCTTGCAATGCGGAGAAATTACTGTTTGTGCATTTACAATATTCATTGATTTTTGCCATTGAAAAACGTCCAGAAATGATTGAAGCTACTGACTGAATGAAAGGAGCTGGCATCTCACTCTCTTTGAATCTTCTTTATCATGCTAAGAGGAGCAGGAAAAAGCAAAAAATTTAAGAATTGCACCTTGCAATGCGGAGAAATTACTGTTTGTGCATTTACAATATTCATTGATTTTTGCCATTGAAAAACGTCCAGAAATGATTGAAGCTACTGACTGAATGAAAGGAGCTGGCATCTCACTCTCTTTGAATCTTCTTTATCATGCTAAGAGGAGCAGGAAAAAGCAAAAAATTTCAGAATTGCACCTTGCAATGCGGAGAAATTACTGTTTGTGCATTTACAATATTCATTGATTTTTGCCATTGAAAAATGTCCAGAAATGATTGAAGCTACTGACTGAATGAAAGGAGCTGGCATCTCACTCTCTTTGAATCTTCTTTATCATGCTAAGAGGAGCAGGAAAAAGCAAAAAATTTCAGAATTGCACCTTGCAATGCGGAGAAATTACTGTTTGTGCATTTACAATATTCATTGATTTTTGCCATTGAAAAACATCATGTTATTCATATACCAGAAATGATTGAAGCTACTGACTGAATGAAAGGAGCTGGCATCTTACTCTCTTTGAATCTTCTTTGTCATGCTAAGAGGAGCAGGAAAAAGCAAAAAATTTCAGAATTGCACCTTGCAATGCGGAGAAATTACTGTTTGTGCATTTACAATATTCATTGATTTTTGCCATTGAAAAACGTCCAGAAATGATTGAAGCTACTGACTGAATGAAAGGAGCTGGCATCTCACTCTCTTTGAATCTTCTTTATCATGCTAAGAGGAGCAGGAAAAAGCAAAAAATTTCAGAATTGCACCTTGCAATGCGGAGAAATTACTGTTTGTGCATTTACAATATTCATTGATTTTTGCCATTGAAAAACATCATGTTATTCATATACCAGAAATGTTTGTAGCTACTGACTGAATGAAAGGAGCTGGCATCTCACTCTCTTTGAATCTTCTTTATCATGCTAAGAGGAGCAGGAAAAAGCACAAAATTTCAGAATTGCACCTTGCAATGCGGAGAAATTACTGTTTGTGCATTTACAATATTCATTGATTTTTGCCATTGAAAAACGTCCAGAAATGATTGAAGCTACTGACTGAATGAAAGGAGCTGGCATCTCACTCTCTTTGAATCTTCTTTCTCATGCTAAGAGGAGCAGGAAAAAGCAAAAAATTTCAGAATTGCACCTTGCAATGCGGAGAAATTACTGTTTGTGCATTTACAATATTCATTGATTTTTGCCAATGAAAAACGTCCAGAAATGATTGAAGCTACTGACTGAATGAAAGGAGCTGGCATCTCACTCTCTTTGAATCTTCTTTATCATGCTAAGAGGAGCAGGAAAAAGCAAAAAATTTCAGAATTGCACCTTGCAATGCGGAGAAATTACTCTTTGTGCATTTACAATATTCATTGATTTTTGCCATTGAAAAACATCATGTTATTCATATACCAGAAATGTTTGAAGCTACTGACTGAATGAAAGGAGCTGGCATCTCACTCTCTTTGAATCTTCTTTATCATGCTAAGAGGAGCAGGAAAAAGCAAAAAATTTCAGAATTGCACCTTGCAATGCGGAGAAATTACTGTTTGTGCATTTACAATATTCATTGATTTTTGCCATTGAAAAACATCATGTTATTCATATACCAGAAATGTTTGAAGCTACTGACTGAATGAAAGGAGCTGGCATCTCACTCTCTTTGAATCTTCTTTATCATGCTAAGAGGAGCAGGAAAAAGCAAAAAATTTCAGAATTGCACCTTGCAATGTGGAGAAATTACTGTTTGTGCATTTACAATATTCATTGATTTTTACCATTGAAAAACGTCCAGAAATGATTGAAGCTACTGACTGAATGAAAGTAGCTGGCATCTCACTCTCTTTGAATCTTCTTTATCATGCTAAGAGGAGCAGGAAAAAGCAAAAAATTTCAGACTTGAACCTTGCAATGCGGAGAAATTACTGTTTGTGCATTTACAATATTCATTGATTTTTGCCATTGAAAAACATCATGTTATTCATATACCAGAAATGTTTGAAGCTACTGACTGAATGAAAGGAGCTGGCATCTCACTCTCTTTGAATCTTCTTTATCATGCTAAGAGGAGCAGGAAAAAGCAAAAAATTTCAGAATTGCACCTTGCAATGCGGAGAAATTACTGTTTGTGCATTTACAATATTCATTGATTTTTGCCATTGAAAAACGTCCAGAAATGATTGAAGCTACTGACTGAATGAAAGGAGCTGGCATCTCACTCTCTTTGAATCTTCTTTATCATGCTAAGAGGAGCAGGAAAAAGCAAAAAATTTCAGAATTGCACCTTGCAATGCGGAGAAATTACTGTTTGTGCATTTACAATATTCATTGATTTTTGCCATTGAAAAACGTCCAGAAATGATTGAAGCTACTGACTGAATGAAAGGAGCTGGCATCTCACTCTCTTTGAATCTTCTTTATCATGCTAAGAGGAGCAGGAAAAATCAAAAAATTTCAGAATTACACCTTGCAATGCGGAGAAATTACTGTTGGTGCATTTACAATATTCAATGATTTTTGCCATTGAAAAACATGTTATTCATATACCAGAAATGTTTGAAGCTACTGACTGAATGAAAGGAGCTGGCACCTCACTCTCTTTGAATCTTCTTTATCATGCTAAGAGGAGCGGGAAAAAGCAAAAAATTTCAGAATTGCACCTTGCAATGCGGAGAAATTACTGTTTGTGCATTTACAATATTCATTGATTTTTGCCATTGAAAAACATCCAGAAATGATTGAAGGTACTGACTGAATGAAAGGAGCTGGCATCTCACTCTCTTTGAATCTTCTTTATCATGCTAAGAGGAGCAGGAAAAAGCAAAAAATTTCAGAATTGCACCTTGCAATGCGGAGAAATTACTGTTTGTGCATTTACAATATTCATTGATTTTTGCCATTGAAAAACGTCCAGAAATGATTGAAGCTACTGACTGAATGAAAGGAGCTGGCATCTCACTCTCTTTGAATCTTCTTTATCATGCTAAGAGGAGCAGGAAAAAGCCAAAAATTTCAGAATTGCACCTTGCAATGCGGAGAAATTACAGTTTGTGCATTTACAATATTCATTGATTTTTGCCATTGAAAAACATCCAGAAATGATTGAAGCTACTGACTGAATGAAAGGAGCTGGCATCTCACTCTCTTTGAATATTCTTTATCATGCTAAGAGGAGCAGGAAAAAGCAAAAAATTTCAGAATTGCACCTTGCAATGCGGAGAAATTACTGTTTGTGCATTTACAATATTCATTGATTTTTGCCATTGAAAAACATCATGTTATTCATATACCAGAAATGTTTGTAGCTACTGACTGAATGAAAGGAGCTGGCATCTCACTCTCTTTGAATCTTCTTTATCATGCTAAGCGGAGCAGGAAAAAGCAAAAAATTTCAGAATTGCACCTTGCAATGCGGAGAAATTACTGTTTGTGCATTTACAATATTCATTGATTTTTGCCATTGAAAAACATCATGTTATTCATATACCAGAAATGTTTGAAGCTACTGACTGAATGAAAGGAGATGGCATCTCACTCTCTTTGAATCTTCTTTATCATGCTAAGAGGAGCAGGAAAAAGCAAAAAATTTCAGAATTGCACCTTGCAATGTGGAGAAATTACTGTTTGTGCATTTACAATATTCATTGATTTTTACCATTGAAAAACGTCCAGAAATGATTGAAGCTACTGACTGAATGAAAGTAGCTGGCATCTCACTCTCTTTGAATCTTCTTTATCATGCTAAGAGGAGCAGGAAAAAGCAAAAAATTTCAGAATTGCACCTTGCAATGCAGAGAAATTACTGTTTGTGCATTTACAATATTCATTGATTTTTGCCATTGAAAAACATCATGTTATTCATATACCAGAAATGTTTGAAGCTACTGACTGAATGAAAGGAGCTGGCATCTCACCCTCTTTGAATCTTCTTTATCATGCTAAGAGGAGCAGGAAAAAGCAAAAAATTTCAGAATTGCACCTTGCAATGTGGAGAAATTACTGTTTGTGCATTTACAATATTCATTGATTTTTACCATTGAAAAACGTCCAGAAATGATTGAAGCTACTGACTGAATGAAAGTAGCTGGCATCTCACTCTCTTTGAATCTTCTTTATCATGCTAAGAGGAGCAGGAAAAAGCAAAAAATTTCAGACTTGCACCTTGCAATGCGGAGAAATTACTGTTTGTGCATTTACAATATTCATTGATTTTTGCCATTGAAAAACATCATGTTATTCATATACCAGAAATGTTTGAAGCTACTGACTGAATGAAAGGAGCTGGCATCTCACTCTCTTTGAATCTTCTTTATCATGCTAAGAGGAGCAGGAAAAAGCAAAAAATTTCAGAATTGCACCTTGCAATGCGGAGAAATTACTGTTTGTGCATTTACAATATTCATTGATTTTTGCCATTGAAAAACGTCCAGAAATGATTGAAGCTACTGACTGAATGAAAGGAGCTGGCATCTCACTCTCTTTGAATCTTGTTTATCATGCTAAGAGGAGCAGGAAAAAGCAAAAAATTTCAGAATTGCACCTTGCAATGCGGAGAAATTACTGTTTGTGCATTTACAATATTCATTGATTTTTGCCATTGAAAAACGTCCAGAAATGATTGAAGCTACTGACTGAACGAAAGGAGCTGGCATCTCACTCTCTTTGAATCTTCTTTATCATGCTAAGAGGAGCAGGAAAAAGCAAAAAATTTCAGAATTGCACCTTGCAATGCGGAGAAATTACTGTTTGTGCATTTACAATATTCATTGATTTTTGCCATTGAAAAACATCATGTTATTCATATACCAGAAATGATTGAAGCTACTGACTGAATGAAAGGAGCTGGCATCTCACTCTCTTTGAATCTTCTTTATCATGCTAAGAGGAGCAGGAAAAAGCAAAAAATTTCAGAATTGCACCTTGCAATGCGGAGAAATTACTGTTTGTGCATTTACAATATTCATTGATTTTTGCCATTGAAAAACGTCCAGAAATGATTGAAGCTACTGACTGAATGAAAGGAACTGGCATCTCACTCTCTTTGAATCTTCTTTATCATGCTAAGAGGAGCAGGAAAAAGCAAAAAATTTCAGAATTGCACCTTGCAATGCGGAGAAATTACTGTTTTGTGCATTTACAAAATTCATTGATTTTTGCCATTGAAAAACATCATGTTATTCATATACCAGAAATGTTTGAAGCTACTGACTGAATGAAAGGAGCTGACATCTCACTCTCTTTGAATCTTCTTTATCATGCTAAGAGGAGCAGGAAAAAGCAAAAAATTTCAGAATTGCACCTTGCAATGCGGAGAAATTACTGTTTGTGCATTTACAATATTCATTGATTTTTGCCATTGAAAAACGTCCAGAAATGATTGAAGCTACTGACTGTATGAAAGGAGCTGGCATCTCACTCTCTTTGAATCTTCTTTATCATGCTAAGAGGAGCAGGAAAAAGCAAAAAATTTCAGAATTGCACCTTGCAATGCGGAGAAATTACTGTTTGTGCATTTACAATATTCATTGATTTTTGCCATTGAAAAACGTCCAGAAATGATTGAAGCTACTGACTGAATGAAAGGAGCTGGCATCTCACTCTCTTTGAATCTTCTTTATCATGCTAAGAGGAGCAGGAAAAAGCAAAAAATTTCAGAATTGCACCTTGCAATGCGGAGAAATTACTGTTTGTGCATTTACAATATTCATTGATTTTTGCCATTGAAAAACATTATGTTATTCATATACCAGAAATGATTGAAGCTACTGACTGAATGAAAGGAGCTGGCATCTCACTCTCTTTGAATCTTCTTTATCATGCTAAGAGGAGCAGGAAAAAGCAAAAAATTTCAGAATTGCACCTTGCAATGCGGAGAAATTACTGTTTGTGCATTTACAATATTCATTGATTTTTGCCATTGAAAAACGTCCAGAAATGATTGAAGCTACTGACTGAATGAAAGGAACTGGCATCTCACTCTCTTTGAATCTTCTTTATCATGCTAAGAGGAGCAGGAAAAAGCAAAAAATTTCAGAATTGCACCTTGCAATGCGGAGAAATTACTGTTTGTGCATTTACAAAATTCATTGATTTTTGCCATTGAAAAACATCATGTTATTCATATACCAGAAATGTTTGAAGCTACTGACTGAATGAAAGGAGCTGACATCTCACTCTCTTTGAATCTTCTTTATCATGCTAAGAGGAGCAGGAAAAAGCAAAAAATTTCAGAATTGCACCTTGCAATGCGGAGAAATTACTGTTTGTGCATTTACAATATTCATTGATTTTTGCCATTGAAAAACGTCCAGAAATGATTGAAGCTACTGACTGAATGAAAGGAGCTGGCATCTCACTCTCTTTGAATCTTCTTTATCATGCTAAGAGGAGCAGGAAAAAGCAAAAAATTTCAGAATTGCACCTTGCAATGCGGAGAAATTACTGTTTGTGCATTTACAATATTCATTGATTTTTGCCATTGAAAAACATCATGTTATTCATATACCAGAAATGATTGAAGCTACTGACTGAATGAAAGGAGCTGGCATCTCACTCTCTTTGAATCTTCTTTATCATGCTAAGAGGAGCAGGAAAAAGCAAAAAATTTCAGAATTGCACCTTGCAATGTGGAGAAATTACTGTTTGTGCATTTACAATATTCATTGATTTTTACCATTGAAAAACGTCCAGAAATGATTGAAGCTACTGACTGAATGAAAGTAGCTGGCATCTCACTCTCTTTGAATCTTCTTTATCATGCTAAGAGGAGCAGGAAAAAGCAAAAAATTTCAGACTTGCACCTTGCAATGCGGAGAAATTACTGTTTGTGCATTTACAATATTCATTGATTTTTGCCATTGAAAAACATCATGTTATTCATATACCAGAAATGTTTGAAGCTACTGACTGAATGAAAGGAGCTGGCATCTCACTCTCTTTGAATCTTCTTTATCATGCTAAGAGGAGCAGGAAAAAGCAAAAAATTTCAGAATTGCACCTTGCAATGCGGAGAAATTACTGTTTGTGCATTTACAATATTCATTGATTTTTGCCATTGAAAAACGTCCAGAAATGATTGAAGCTACTGACTGAATGAAAGGAGCTGGCATCTCACTCTCTTTGAATCTTGTTTATCATGCTAAGAGGAGCAGGAAAAAGCAAAAAATTTCAGAATTGCACCTTGCAATGCGGAGAAATTACTGTTTGTGCATTTACAATATTCATTGATTTTTGCCATTGAAAAACGTCCAGAAATGATTGAAGCTACTGACTGAATGAAAGGAGCTGGCATCTCACTCTCTTTGAATCTTCTTTATCATGCTAAGAGGAGCAGGAAAAAGCAAAAAAATTCAGAATTGCACCTTGCAATGCGGAGAAATTACTGTTTGTGCATTTACAATATTCATTGATTTTTGCCATTGAAAAACATCATGTTATTCATATACCAGAAATGATTGAAGCTACTGACTGAATGAAAGGAGCTGGCATCTCACTCTCTTTGAATCTTCTTTATCATGCTAAGAGGAGCAGTAAAAAGCAAAAAATTTCAGAATTGCACCTTGCAATGCGGAGAAATTACTGTTTGTGCATTTACAATATTCATTGATTTTTGCCATTGAAAAACGTCCAGAAATGATTGAAGCTACTGACTGAATGAAAGGAACTGGCATCTCACTCTCTTTGAATCTTCTTTATCATGCTAAGAGGAGCAGGAAAAAGCAAAAAATTTCAGAATTGCACCTTGCAATGCGGAGAAATTACTGTTTGTGCATTTACAAAATTCATTGATTTTTGCCATTGAAAAACATCATGTTATTCATATACCAGAAATGTTTGAAGCTACTGACTGAATGAAAGGAGCTGACATCTCACTCTCTTTGAATCTTCTTTATCATGCTAAGAGGAGCAGGAAAAAGCAAAAAATTTCAGAATTGCACCTTGCAATGCGGAGAAATTACTGTTTGTGCATTTACAATATTCATTGATTTTTGCCATTGAAAAACGTCCAGAAATGATTGAAGCTACTGACTGAATGAAAGGAGCTGGCATCTCACTCTCTTTGAATCTTCTTTATCATGCTAAGAGGAGCAGGAAAAAGCAAAAAATTTCAGAATTGCACCTTGCAATGCGGAGAAATTACTGTTTGTGCATTTACAATATTCATTGATTTTTGCCATTGAAAAACATCATGTTATTCATATACCAGAAATGTTTGAAGCTACTGACTGAATGAAAGGAGCTGGCATCTCACTCTCTTTGAATCTTCTTTATCATGCTAAGAGGAGCAGGAAAAAGCACAAAATTTCAGAATTGCACCTTGCAATGCGGAGAAATTACTGTTTGTGCATTTACAATATTCATTGATTTTTGCCATTGAAAAACGTCCAGAAATGATTGAAGCTACTGACTGAATGAAAGGAGCTGGCATCTCACTCTCTTTGAATCTTCTTTCTCATGCTAAGAGGAGCAGGAAAAAGCAAAAAATTTCAGAATTGCACCTTGCAATGCGGAGAAATTACTGTTTGTGCATTTACAATATTCATTGATTTTTGCCAATGAAAAACGTCCAGAAATGATTGAAGCTACTGACTGAATGAAAGGAGCTGGCATCTCACTCTCTTTGAATCTTCTTTATCATGCTAAGAGGAGCAGGAAAAAGCAAAAAATTTCAGAATTGCACCTTGCAATGCGGAGAAATTACTCTTTGTGCATTTACAATATTCATTGATTTTTGCCATTGAAAAACATCATGTTATTCATATACCAGAAATGTTTGAAGCTACTGACTGAATGAAAGGAGCTGGCATCTCACTCTCTTTGAATCTTCTTTATCATGCTAAGAGGAGCAGGAAAAAGCAAAAAATTTCAGAATTGCACCTTGCAATGCGGAGAAATTACTGTTTGTGCATTTACAATATTCATTGATTTTTGCCATTGAAAAACATCATGTTATTCATATACCAGAAATGTTTGAAGCTACTGACTGAATGAAAGGAGCTGGCATCTCACTCTCTTTGAATCTTCTTTATCATGCTAAGAGGAGCAGGAAAAAGCAAAAAATTTCAGAATTGCACCTTGCAATGTGGAGAAATTACTGTTTGTGCATTTACAATATTCATTGATTTTTACCATTGAAAAACGTCCAGAAATGATTGAAGCTACTGACTGAATGAAAGTAGCTGGCATCTCACTCTCTTTGAATCTTCTTTATCATGCTAAGAGGAGCAGGAAAAAGCAAAAAATTTCAGACTTGAACCTTGCAATGCGGAGAAATTACTGTTTGTGCATTTACAATATTCATTGATTTTTGCCATTGAAAAACATCATGTTATTCATATACCAGAAATGTTTGAAGCTACTGACTGAATGAAAGGAGCTGGCATCTCACTCTCTTTGAATCTTCTTTATCATGCTAAGAGGAGCAGGAAAAAGCAAAAAATTTCAGAATTGCACCTTGCAATGCGGAGAAATTACTGTTTGTGCATTTACAATATTCATTGATTTTTGCCATTGAAAAACGTCCAGAAATGATTGAAGCTACTGACTGAATGAAAGGAGCTGGCATCTCACTCTCTTTGAATCTTCTTTATCATGCTAAGAGGAGCAGGAAAAAGCAAAAAATTTCAGAATTGCACCTTGCAATGCGGAGAAATTACTGTTTGTGCATTTACAATATTCATTGATTTTTGCCATTGAAAAACGTCCAGAAATGATTGAAGCTACTGACTGAATGAAAGGAGCTGGCATCTCACTCTCTTTGAATCTTCTTTATCATGCTAAGAGGAGCAGGAAAAATCAAAAAATTTCAGAATTACACCTTGCAATGCGGAGAAATTACTGTTGGTGCATTTACAATATTCAATGATTTTTGCCATTGAAAAACATGTTATTCATATACCAGAAATGTTTGAAGCTACTGACTGAATGAAAGGAGCTGGCACCTCACTCTCTTTGAATCTTCTTTATCATGCTAAGAGGAGCGGGAAAAAGCAAAAAATTTCAGAATTGCACCTTGCAATGCGGAGAAATTACTGTTTGTGCATTTACAATATTCATTGATTTTTGCCATTGAAAAACATCCAGAAATGATTGAAGGTACTGACTGAATGAAAGGAGCTGGCATCTCACTCTCTTTGAATCTTCTTTATCATGCTAAGAGGAGCAGGAAAAAGCAAAAAATTTCAGAATTGCACCTTGCAATGCGGAGAAATTACTGTTTGTGCATTTACAATATTCATTGATTTTTGCCATTGAAAAACGTCCAGAAATGATTGAAGCTACTGACTGAATGAAAGGAGCTGGCATCTCACTCTCTTTGAATCTTCTTTATCATGCTAAGAGGAGCAGGAAAAAGCCAAAAATTTCAGAATTGCACCTTGCAATGCGGAGAAATTACAGTTTGTGCATTTACAATATTCATTGATTTTTGCCATTGAAAAACATCCAGAAATGATTGAAGCTACTGACTGAATGAAAGGAGCTGGCATCTCACTCTCTTTGAATATTCTTTATCATGCTAAGAGGAGCAGGAAAAAGCAAAAAATTTCAGAATTGCACCTTGCAATGCGGAGAAATTACTGTTTGTGCATTTACAATATTCATTGATTTTTGCCATTGAAAAACATCATGTTATTCATATACCAGAAATGTTTGTAGCTACTGACTGAATGAAAGGAGCTGGCATCTCACTCTCTTTGAATCTTCTTTATCATGCTAAGCGGAGCAGGAAAAAGCAAAAAATTTCAGAATTGCACCTTGCAATGCGGAGAAATTACTGTTTGTGCATTTACAATATTCATTGATTTTTGCCATTGAAAAACATCATGTTATTCATATACCAGAAATGTTTGAAGCTACTGACTGAATGAAAGGAGATGGCATCTCACTCTCTTTGAATCTTCTTTATCATGCTAAGAGGAGCAGGAAAAAGCAAAAAATTTCAGAATTGCACCTTGCAATGTGGAGAAATTACTGTTTGTGCATTTACAATATTCATTGATTTTTACCATTGAAAAACGTCCAGAAATGATTGAAGCTACTGACTGAATGAAAGTAGCTGGCATCTCACTCTCTTTGAATCTTCTTTATCATGCTAAGAGGAGCAGGAAAAAGCAAAAAATTTCAGAATTGCACCTTGCAATGCAGAGAAATTACTGTTTGTGCATTTACAATATTCATTGATTTTTGCCATTGAAAAACATCATGTTATTCATATACCAGAAATGTTTGAAGCTACTGACTGAATGAAAGGAGCTGGCATCTCACCCTCTTTGAATCTTCTTTATCATGCTAAGAGGAGCAGGAAAAAGCAAAAAATTTCAGAATTGCACCTTGCAATGTGGAGAAATTACTGTTTGTGCATTTACAATATTCATTGATTTTTACCATTGAAAAACGTCCAGAAATGATTGAAGCTACTGACTGAATGAAAGTAGCTGGCATCTCACTCTCTTTGAATCTTCTTTATCATGCTAAGAGGAGCAGGAAAAAGCAAAAAATTTCAGACTTGCACCTTGCAATGCGGAGAAATTACTGTTTGTGCATTTACAATATTCATTGATTTTTGCCATTGAAAAACATCATGTTATTCATATACCAGAAATGTTTGAAGCTACTGACTGAATGAAAGGAGCTGGCATCTCACTCTCTTTGAATCTTCTTTATCATGCTAAGAGGAGCAGGAAAAAGCAAAAAATTTCAGAATTGCACCTTGCAATGCGGAGAAATTACTGTTTGTGCATTTACAATATTCATTGATTTTTGCCATTGAAAAACGTCCAGAAATGATTGAAGCTACTGACTGAATGAAAGGAGCTGGCATCTCACTCTCTTTGAATCTTGTTTATCATGCTAAGAGGAGCAGGAAAAAGCAAAAAATTTCAGAATTGCACCTTGCAATGCGGAGAAATTACTGTTTGTGCATTTACAATATTCATTGATTTTTGCCATTGAAAAACGTCCAGAAATGATTGAAGCTACTGACTGAACGAAAGGAGCTGGCATCTCACTCTCTTTGAATCTTCTTTATCATGCTAAGAGGAGCAGGAAAAAGCAAAAAATTTCAGAATTGCACCTTGCAATGCGGAGAAATTACTGTTTGTGCATTTACAATATTCATTGATTTTTGCCATTGAAAAACATCATGTTATTCATATACCAGAAATGATTGAAGCTACTGACTGAATGAAAGGAGCTGGCATCTCACTCTCTTTGAATCTTCTTTATCATGCTAAGAGGAGCAGGAAAAAGCAAAAAATTTCAGAATTGCACCTTGCAATGCGGAGAAATTACTGTTTGTGCATTTACAATATTCATTGATTTTTGCCATTGAAAAACGTCCAGAAATGATTGAAGCTACTGACTGAATGAAAGGAACTGGCATCTCACTCTCTTTGAATCTTCTTTATCATGCTAAGAGGAGCAGGAAAAAGCAAAAAATTTCAGAATTGCACCTTGCAATGCGGAGAAATTACTGTTTTGTGCATTTACAAAATTCATTGATTTTTGCCATTGAAAAACATCATGTTATTCATATACCAGAAATGTTTGAAGCTACTGACTGAATGAAAGGAGCTGACATCTCACTCTCTTTGAATCTTCTTTATCATGCTAAGAGGAGCAGGAAAAAGCAAAAAATTTCAGAATTGCACCTTGCAATGCGGAGAAATTACTGTTTGTGCATTTACAATATTCATTGATTTTTGCCATTGAAAAACGTCCAGAAATGATTGAAGCTACTGACTGTATGAAAGGAGCTGGCATCTCACTCTCTTTGAATCTTCTTTATCATGCTAAGAGGAGCAGGAAAAAGCAAAAAATTTCAGAATTGCACCTTGCAATGCGGAGAAATTACTGTTTGTGCATTTACAATATTCATTGATTTTTGCCATTGAAAAACGTCCAGAAATGATTGAAGCTACTGACTGAATGAAAGGAGCTGGCATCTCACTCTCTTTGAATCTTCTTTATCATGCTAAGAGGAGCAGGAAAAAGCAAAAAATTTCAGAATTGCACCTTGCAATGCGGAGAAATTACTGTTTGTGCATTTACAATATTCATTGATTTTTGCCATTGAAAAACATTATGTTATTCATATACCAGAAATGATTGAAGCTACTGACTGAATGAAAGGAGCTGGCATCTCACTCTCTTTGAATCTTCTTTATCATGCTAAGAGGAGCAGGAAAAAGCAAAAAATTTCAGAATTGCACCTTGCAATGCGGAGAAATTACTGTTTGTGCATTTACAATATTCATTGATTTTTGCCATTGAAAAACGTCCAGAAATGATTGAAGCTACTGACTGAATGAAAGGAACTGGCATCTCACTCTCTTTGAATCTTCTTTATCATGCTAAGAGGAGCAGGAAAAAGCAAAAAATTTCAGAATTGCACCTTGCAATGCGGAGAAATTACTGTTTGTGCATTTACAAAATTCATTGATTTTTGCCATTGAAAAACATCATGTTATTCATATACCAGAAATGTTTGAAGCTACTGACTGAATGAAAGGAGCTGACATCTCACTCTCTTTGAATCTTCTTTATCATGCTAAGAGGAGCAGGAAAAAGCAAAAAATTTCAGAATTGCACCTTGCAATGCGGAGAAATTACTGTTTGTGCATTTACAATATTCATTGATTTTTGCCATTGAAAAACGTCCAGAAATGATTGAAGCTACTGACTGAATGAAAGGAGCTGGCATCTCACTCTCTTTGAATCTTCTTTATCATGCTAAGAGGAGCAGGAAAAAGCAAAAAATTTCAGAATTGCACCTTGCAATGCGGAGAAATTACTGTTTGTGCATTTACAATATTCATTGATTTTTGCCATTGAAAAACATCATGTTATTCATATACCAGAAATGATTGAAGCTACTGACTGAATGAAAGGAGCTGGCATCTCACTCTCTTTGAATCTTCTTTATCATGCTAAGAGGAGCAGGAAAAAGCAAAAAATTTCAGAATTGCACCTTGCAATGTGGAGAAATTACTGTTTGTGCATTTACAATATTCATTGATTTTTACCATTGAAAAACGTCCAGAAATGATTGAAGCTACTGACTGAATGAAAGTAGCTGGCATCTCACTCTCTTTGAATCTTCTTTATCATGCTAAGAGGAGCAGGAAAAAGCAAAAAATTTCAGACTTGCACCTTGCAATGCGGAGAAATTACTGTTTGTGCATTTACAATATTCATTGATTTTTGCCATTGAAAAACATCATGTTATTCATATACCAGAAATGTTTGAAGCTACTGACTGAATGAAAGGAGCTGGCATCTCACTCTCTTTGAATCTTCTTTATCATGCTAAGAGGAGCAGGAAAAAGCAAAAAATTTCAGAATTGCACCTTGCAATGCGGAGAAATTACTGTTTGTGCATTTACAATATTCATTGATTTTTGCCATTGAAAAACGTCCAGAAATGATTGAAGCTACTGACTGAATGAAAGGAGCTGGCATCTCACTCTCTTTGAATCTTGTTTATCATGCTAAGAGGAGCAGGAAAAAGCAAAAAATTTCAGAATTGCACCTTGCAATGCGGAGAAATTACTGTTTGTGCATTTACAATATTCATTGATTTTTGCCATTGAAAAACGTCCAGAAATGATTGAAGCTACTGACTGAATGAAAGGAGCTGGCATCTCACTCTCTTTGAATCTTCTTTATCATGCTAAGAGGAGCAGGAAAAAGCAAAAAAATTCAGAATTGCACCTTGCAATGCGGAGAAATTACTGTTTGTGCATTTACAATATTCATTGATTTTTGCCATTGAAAAACATCATGTTATTCATATACCAGAAATGATTGAAGCTACTGACTGAATGAAAGGAGCTGGCATCTCACTCTCTTTGAATCTTCTTTATCATGCTAAGAGGAGCAGTAAAAAGCAAAAAATTTCAGAATTGCACCTTGCAATGCGGAGAAATTACTGTTTGTGCATTTACAATATTCATTGATTTTTGCCATTGAAAAACGTCCAGAAATGATTGAAGCTACTGACTGAATGAAAGGAACTGGCATCTCACTCTCTTTGAATCTTCTTTATCATGCTAAGAGGAGCAGGAAAAAGCAAAAAATTTCAGAATTGCACCTTGCAATGCGGAGAAATTACTGTTTGTGCATTTACAAAATTCATTGATTTTTGCCATTGAAAAACATCATGTTATTCATATACCAGAAATGTTTGAAGCTACTGACTGAATGAAAGGAGCTGACATCTCACTCTCTTTGAATCTTCTTTATCATGCTAAGAGGAGCAGGAAAAAGCAAAAAATTTCAGAATTGCACCTTGCAATGCGGAGAAATTACTGTTTGTGCATTTACAATATTCATTGATTTTTGCCATTGAAAAACGTCCAGAAATGATTGAAGCTACTGACTGAATGAAAGGAGCTGGCATCTCACTCTCTTTGAATCTTCTTTATCATGCTAAGAGGAGCAGGAAAAAGCAAAAAATTTCAGAATTGCACCTTGCAATGCGGAGAAATTACTGTTTGTGCATTTACAATATTCATTGATTTTTGCCATTGAAAAACATCATGTTATTCATATACCAGAAATGTTTGAAGCTACTGACTGAATGAAAGGAGCTGGCATCTCACTCTCTTTGAATCTTCTTTATCATGCTAAGAGGAGCAGGAAAAAGCAAAAAATTTCAGAATTGCACCTTGCAATGCGGAGAAATTACTGTTTGTGCATTTACAATATTCATTGATTTTTGCCATTGAAAAACGTCCAGAAATGATTGAAGCTACTGACTGAATGAAAGGAGCTGGCATCTCACTCTCTTTGAATCTTCTTTATCATGCTAAGAGGAGCAGGAAAAAGCAAAAAATTTCAGAATTGCACCTTGCAATGCGGAGAAATTACTGTTTGTGCATTTACAATATTCATTGATTTTTGCCATTGAAAAACGTCCAGAAATGATTGAAGCTACTGACTGAATGAAAGGAGCTGGCATCTCACTCTCTTTGAATCTTCTTTATCATGCTAAGAGGAGCAGGAAAAAGCAAAAAATTTCAGAATTACAACTTGCAATGCGGAGAAATTACTGTTTGTGCATTTACAATATTCATTGATTTTTGCCATTGAAAAACATCATGTTATTCATATACCAGAAATGATTGAAGCTACTGACTGAATGAAAGGAGCTGGCATCTCACTCTCTTTGAATCTTCTTTATCATGCTAAGAGGAGCAGGAAAAAGCAAAAAATTTCAGAATTGCACCTTGCAATGCGGAGAAATTACTGTTTGTGCATTTACAATATTCATTGATTTTTGCCATTGAAAAACGTCCAGAAATGATTGAAGCTACTGACTGAATGAAAGGAGCTGGCATCTCACTCTCTTTGAATCTTCTTTATCATGCTAAGAGGAGCAGGAAAAAGCAAAAAATTTCAGAATTGCACCTTGCAATGCGGAGAAATTACTGTTTGTGCTTTTACAATATTCATTGATTTTTGCCATTGAAAAACATCATATTATTCATATACCAGCAATGTTTGAAGCTACTGACTGAATGAAAGGAGCTGGCATCTCACTCTCTTTGAATCTTCTTTATCATGCTAAGAGGAGCAGGAAAAAGCAAAAAATTTCAGAATTGCACCTTGCAATGCGGAGAAATTACTGTTTGTGCATTTACAATATTCATTAATTTTTGCCATTGAAAAACGTCCAGAAATGATTGAAGCTACTGACTGAATGAAAGGAGCTGGCATCTCACTCTCTTTGAATCTTCTTTATCATGCTAAGAGGAGCAGGAAAAAGCAAAAAATTTCAGAATTGCACCTTGCAATGCGGAGAAATTACTGTTTGTGCATTTACAATATTCATTGATTTTTGCCATTGAAAAACGTCCAGAAATGATTGAAGCTACTGACTGAATGAAAGGAGCTGGCATCTCACTCTCTTTGAATCTTCTTTATCATGCTAAGAGGAGCAGGAAAAAGCAAAAAATTTCAGAATTGCACCTTGCAATGCGGAGAAATTACTGTTTGTGCATTTACAATATTCATTGATTTTTGCCATTGAAAAACATCATGTTATTCATATACCAGAAATGATTGAAGCTACTGACTGAATGAAAGGAGCTAGCATCTTACTCTCTTTGAATCTTCTTTGTCATGCTAAGAGGAGCAGGAAAAAGCAAAAAATTTCAGAATTGCACCTTGCAATGCGGAGAAATTACTGTTTGTGCATTTACAATATTCATTGATTTTTGCCATTGAAAAACATCCAGAAATGATTGAAGCTACTGACTGAATGAAAGGAGCTGGCATCTCACTCTCTTTGAATCTTCTTTATCATGCTAAGCGGAGCAGGAAAAAGCAAAAAATTTCAGAATTGCACCTTGCAATGCGGAGAAATTACTGTTTGTGCATTTACAATATTCATTGATTTTTGCCATTGAAAAACGTCCAGAAATGATTGAAGCTAATGACTGAATGAAAGGAGCTGGCATCTCACTCTCTTTGAATCTTCTTTATCATGCTAAGAGGAGCAGGAAAAAGCAAAAAATTTCAGAATTGCACCTTGCAATGCGGAGAAATTACTGTTTGTGCATTTACAATATTCATTGATTTTTGCCATTGAAAAACATCATGTTATTCATATACCAGAAATGTTTGTAGCTACTGACTGAATGAAAGGAGCTGGCATCTCACTCTCTTTGAATCTTCTTTATCATGCTAAGAGGAGCAGGAAAAAGCAAAAAATTTCAGAATTGCACCTTGCAATGCGGAGAAATTACTGTTTGTGCATTTACAATATTCATTGATTTTTGCCATTGAAAAACGTCCAGAAATGATTGAAGCTACTGACTGAATGAAAGGAGCTGGCATCTCACTCTCTTTGAATCTTCTTTATCATGCTAAGAGGAGCAGGAAAAAGCAAAAAATTTCAGAATTGCACCTTGCAATGCGGAGAAATTACTGTTTGTGCATTTACAATATTCATTGATTTTTGCCATTGAAAAACGTCCAGAAATGATTGAAGCTACAGACTGAATGAAAGGAGCTGGCATCTCACTCTCTTTGAATCTTCTTTATCATGCTAAGAGGAGCAGGAAAAAGCAAAAAATTTCAGAATTGCACCTTGCAATGCGGAGAAATTACTCTTTGTGCATTTACAATATTCATTGATTTTTGCAATTGAAAAACATCATGTTATTCATATACCAGAAATGTTTGAAGCTACTGACTGAATGAAAGGAGCTGGCATCTCACTCTCTTTGAATCTTCTTTATCATGCTAAGAGGAGCAGGAAAAAGCAAAAAATTTCAGAATTGCACCTTGCAATGCGGAGAAATTACTGTTTGTGCATTTACAATATTCATTGATTTTTGCCATTGAAAAACGTCCAGAAATGATTGAAGCTACTGACTGAATGAAAGGAGCTGGCATCTCACTCTCTTTGAATCTTCTTTATCATGCTAAGAGGAGCAGGAAAAAGCAAAAAATTTCAGAATTGCACCTTGCAATGCGGAGAAATTACTGTTTGTGCATTTACAATATTCATTGATTTTTGCCATTGAAAAACATCATGTTATTCATATACCAGAAATGTTTGTAGCTACTGACTGAATGAAAGGAGCTGGCATCTCACTCTCTTTGAATCTTCTTTATCATGCTAAGAGGAGCAGGAAAAAGCAAAAAATTTCAGAATTGCACCTTGCAATGCGGAGAAATTACTGTTTGTGCATTTACAATATTCATTGATTTTTGCCATTGAAAAACGTCCAGAAATGATTGAAGCTACTGACTGAATGAAAGGAGCTGGCATCTCACTCTCTTTGAATCTTCTTTATCATGCTAAGAGGAGCAGGAAAAAGCAAAAAATTTCAGAATTGCACCTTGCAATGCGGAGAAATTACTGTTTGTGCATTTACAATATTCATTGATTTTTGCCATTGAAAAACGTCCAGAAATGATTGAAGCTACTGACTGAATGAAAGGAGCTGGCATCTCACTCTCTTTGAATCTTCTTTATCATGCTAAGAGGAGCAGGAAAAAGCAAAAAATTTCAGAATTGCACCTTGCAATGCGGAGAAATTACTGTTTGTGCATTTACAATATTCATTGATTTTTGCCATTGAAAAACGTCCAGAAATGATTGAAGCTACTGACTGAATGAAAGGAGCTGGCATCTCACTCTCTTTGAATCTTCTTTATCATGCTAAGAGGAGCAGGAAAAAGCAAAAAATTTCAGAATTGCACCTTGCAATGCGGAGAAATTACTGTTTGTGCATTTACAATATTCATTGATTTTTGCCATTGAAAAACATCATGTTATTCATATACCAGAAATGATTGAAGCTACTGACTGAATGAAAGGAGCTGGCATCTTACTCTCTTTGAATCTTCTTTGTCATGCTAAGAGGAGCAGGAAAAAGCAAAAAATTTCAGAATTGCACCTTGCAATGCGGAGAAATTACTGTTTGTGCATTTACAATATTCATTGATTTTTGCCATTGAAAAACGTCCAGAAATGATTGAAGCTACTGACTGAATGAAAGGAGCTGGCATCTCACTCTCTTTGAATCTTCTTTATCATGCTAAGAGGAGCAGGAAAAAGCAAAAAATTTCAGAATTGCACCTTGCAATGCGGAGAAATTACTGTTTGTGCATTTACAATATTCATTGATTTTTGCCATTGAAAAACGTCCAGAAATGATTGAAGCTACTGACTGAATGAAAGGAGCTGGCATCTCACTCTCTTTGAATCTTCTTTACCATGCTAAGAGGAGCAGGAAAAAGCAAAAAATTTCAGAATTGCACCTTGCAATGCGGAGAAATTACTGTTTGTGCATTTACAATATTCATTGATTTTTGCCATTGAAAAACATCATGTTATTCATATACCAGAAATGTTTGTAGCTACTGACTGAATGAAAGGAGCTGGCATCTCACTCTCTTTGAATCTTCTTTATCATGCTAAGAGGAGCAGGAAAAAGCAAAAAATTTCAGAATTGCACCTTGCAATGCGGAGAAATTACTGTTTGTGCATTTACAATATTCATTGATTTTTGCCATTGAAAAACGTCCAGAAATGATTGAAGCTACTGACTGAATGAAAGGAGCTGGCATCTCACTCTCTTTGAATCTTCTTTATCATGCTAAGAGGAGCAGGAAAAAGCAAAAAATTTCAGAATTGCACCTTGCAATGCGGAGTAATTACTGTTTGTGCATTTACAATATTCATTGATTTTTGCCATTGAAAAACGTCCAGAAATGATTGAAGCTACTGACTGAATGAAAGGAGCTGGCATCTCACTCTCTTTGAATCTTCTTTATCATGCTAAGAGGAGCAGGAAAAAGCAAAAAATTTCAGAATTGCACCTTGCAATGCGGAGAAATTACTCTTTGTGCATTTACAATATTCATTGATTTTTGTCATTGAAAAACATCATGTTATTCATATACCAGAAATGATTGAAGCTACTGACTGAATGAAAGGAGCTGGCATCTCACTCTCTTTGAATCTTCTTTATCATGCTAAGAGGAGCAGGAAAAAGCAAAAAATTTCAGAATTGCACCTTGCAATGCGGAGAAATTACTGTTTGTGCATTTACAATATTCATTGATTTTTGCCATTGAAAAACATCATGTTATTCATATACCAGAAATGTTTGTAGCTACTGACTGAATGAAAGGAGCTGGCATCTCACTCTCTTTGAATCTTCTTTATCATGCTAAGAGGAGCAGGAAAAAGCAAAAAATTTCAGAATTGCACCTTGCAATGCGGAGAAATTACTGTTTGTGCATTTACAATATTCATTGATTTTTGCCATTGAAAAACGTCCAGAAATGATTGAAGCTACTGACTGAATGAAAGGAGCTGGCATCTCACTCTCTTTGAATCTTCTTTATCATGCTAAGAGGAGCAGGAAAAAGCAAAAAATTTCAGAATTGCACCTTGCAATGCGGAGAAATTACTGTTTGTGCATTTACAATATTCATTGATTTTTGCCATTGAAAAACGTCCAGAAATGATTGAAGCTACTGACTGAATGAAAGGAGCTGGCATCTCACTCTCTTTGAATCTACTTTATCATGCTAAGAGGAGCAGGAAAAAGCAAAAAATTTCAGAATTGCACCTTGCAATGCGGAGAAATTACTGTTTGTGCATTTACAATATTCATTGATTTTTGCCATTGAAAAACATCATGTTATTCATATACCAGAAATGTTTGTAGCTACTGACTGAATGAAAGGAGCTGGCATCTCACTCTCTTTGAATCTTCTTTATCATGCTAAGAGGAGCAGGAAAAAGCAAAAAATTTCAGAATTGCACCTTGCAATGCGGAGAAATTACTGTTTGTGCATTTACAATATTCATTGATTTTTGCCATTGAAAAACGTCCAGAAATGATTGAAGCTACTGACTGAATGAAAGGAGCTGGCATCTCACTCTCTTTGAATCTTCTTTATCATGCTAAGAGGAGCAGGAAAAAGCAAAAAATTTCAGAATTGCACCTTGCAATGCGGAGAAATTACTGTTTGTGCATTTACAATATTCATTGATTTTTGCCATTGAAAAACGTCCAGAAATGATTGAAGCTACTGACTGAATGAAAGGAGCTGGCATCTCAGTCTCTTTGAATCTTCTTTATCATGCTAAGAGGAGCAGGAAAAAGCAAAAAATTTCAGAATTGCACCTTGCAATGCGGAGAAATTACTGTTTGTGCATTTACAATATTCATTGATTTTTGCCATTGAAAAACGTCCAGAAATGATTGAAGCTACTGACTGAATGAAAGGAGCTGGCATCTCACTCTCTTTGAATCTTCTTTATCATGCTAAGAGGAGCAGGAAAAAGCAAAAAATTTCAGAATTGCACCTTGCAATGCGGAGAAATTACTGTTTGTACATTTACAATATTCATTGATTTTTGCCATTGAAAAACATCATGTTATTCATATACCAGAAATGATTGAAGCTACTGACTGAATGAAAGGAGCTGGCATCTTACTCTCTTTGAATCTTCTTTGTCATGCTAAGAGGAGCAGGAAAAAGCAAAAAATTTCAGAATTGCACCTTGCAATGCGGAGAAATTACTGTTTGTGCATTTACAATATTCATTGATTTTTGCCATTGAAAAACGTCCAGAAATGATTGAAGCTACTGACTGAATGAAAGGAGCTGGCATCTCACTCTCTTTGAATCTTCTTTATCATGCTAAGAGGAGCAGGAAAAAGCAAAAAATTTCAGAATTGCACCTTGCAATGCGGAGAAATTACTGTTTGTGCATTTACAATATTCATTGATTTTTGCCATTGAAAAACGTCCAGAAATGATTGAAGCTACTGACTGAATGAAAGGAGCTGGCATCTCACTCTCTTTGAATCTTCTTTACCATGCTAAGAGGAGCAGGAGAAAGCAAAAAATTTCAGAATTGCACCTTGCAATGCGGAGAAATTACTGTTTGTGCATTTACAATATTCATTGATTTTTGCCATTGAAAAACATCATGTTATTCATATACCAGAAATGTTTGTAGCTACTGACTGAATGAAAGGAGCTGGCATCTCACTCTCTTTGAATCTTCTTTATCATGCTAAGAGGAGCAGGAAAAAGCAAAAAATTTCAGAATTGCACCTTGCAATGCGGAGAAATTACTGTTTGTGCATTTACAATATTCATTGATTTTTGCCATTGAAAAACGTCCAGAAATGATTGAAGCTACTGACTGAATGAAAGGAGCTGGCATCTCACTCTCTTTGAATCTTCTTTATCATGCTAAGAGGAGCAGGAAAAAGCAAAAAATTTCAGAATTGCACCTTGCAATGCGGAGAAATTACTGTTTGTGCATTTACAATATTCATTGATTTTTGCCATTGAAAAACATCCAGAAATGATTGAAGCTACTGACTGAATGAAAGGAGCTGGCATCTCACTCTCTTTGAATCTTCTTTATCATGCTAAGAGGAGCAGGAAAAAGCAAAAAATTTCAGAATTGCACCTTGCAATGCGGAGAAATTACTCTTTGTGCATTTACAATATTCATTGATTTTTGTCATTGAAAAACATCATGTTATTCATATACCAGAAATGATTGAAGCTACTGACTGAATGAAAGGAGCTGGCATCTCACTCTCTTTGAATCTTCTTTATCATGCTAAGAGGAGCAGGAAAAAGCAAAAAATTTCAGAATTGCACCTTGCAATGCGGAGAAATTACTGTTTGTGCATTTACAATATTCATTGATTTTTGCCATTGAAAAACGTCCAGAAATGATTGAAGCTACTGACTGAATGAAAGGAGCTGGCATCTCACTCTCTTTGAATCTTCTTTATCATGCTAAGAGGAGCAGGAAAAAGCAAAAAATTTCAGAATTGCACCTTGCAATGCGGAGAAATTACTCTTTGTGCATTTACAATATTCATTGATTTTTGTCATTGAAAAACATCATGTTATTCATATACCAGAAATGATTGAAGCTACTGACTGAATGAAAGGAGCTGGCATCTCACTCTCTTTGAATCTTCTTTATCATGCTAAGAGGAGCAGGAAAAAGCAAAAAATTTCAGAATTGCACCTTGCAATGCGGAGAAATTACTGTTTGTGCATTTACAATATTCATTGATTTTTGCCATTGAAAAACATCATGTTATTCATATACCAGAAATGTTTGTAGCTACTGACTGAATGAAAGGAGCTGGCATCTCACTCTCTTTGAATCTTCTTTATCATGCTAAGAGGAGCAGGAAAAAGCAAAAAATTTCAGAATTGCACCTTGCAATGCGGAGAAATTACTGTTTGTGCATTTACAATATTCATTGATTTTTGCCATTGAAAAACGTCCAGAAATGATTGAAGCTACTGACTGAATGAAAGGAGCTGGCATCTCACTCTCTTTGAATCTTCTTTATCATGCTAAGAGGAGCAGGAAAAAGCAAAAAATTTCAGAATTGCACCTTGCAATGCGGAGAAATTACTGTTTGTGCATTTACAATATTCATTGATTTTTGCCATTGAAAAACGTCCAGAAATGATTGAAGCTACTGACTGAATGAAAGGAGCTGGCATCTCACTCTCTTTGAATCTTCTTTATCATGCTAAGAGGAGCAGGAAAAAGCAAAAAATTTCAGAATTGCACCTTGCAATGCGGAGAAATTACTCTTTGTGCATTTACAATATTCATTGATTTTTGCCATTGAAAAACATCATGTTATTCATATACCAGAAATGTTTGAAGCTACTGACTGAATGAAAGGAGCTGGCATCTCACTCTCTTTGAATCTTCTTTATCATGCTAAGAGGAGCAGGAAAAAGCAAAAAATTTCAGAATTGCACCTTGCAATGCGGAGAAATTACTGTTTGTGCATTTACAATATTCATTGATTTTTGCCATTGAAAAACATCATGTTATTCATATACCAGAAATGTTTGAAGCTACTGACTGAATGAAAGGAGCTGGCATCTCACTCTCTTTGAATCTTCTTTATCATGCTGAGGAGCAGGAAAAAGCAAAAAACTTCAGAATTGCACCTTGCAATGTGGAGAAATTACTGTTTGTGCATTTACAATATTCATTGATTTTTACCATTGAAAAACGTCCAGAAATGATTGAAGCTACTGACTGAATGAAAGTAGCTGGCATCTCACTCTCTTTGAATCTTCTTTACCATGCTAAGAGGAGCAGGAGAAAGCAAAAAATTTCAGAATTGCACCTTGCAATGCGGAGAAATTACTGTTTGTGCATTTACAATATTCATTGATTTTTGCCATTGAAAAACATCATGTTATTCATATACCAGAAATGTTTGTAGCTACTGACTGAATGAAAGGAGCTGGCATCTCACTCTCTTTGAATCTTCTTTATCATGCTAAGAGGAGCAGGAAAAAGCAAAAAATTTCAGAATTGCACCTTGCAATGCGGAGAAATTACTGTTTGTGCATTTACAATATTCATTGATTTTTGCCATTGAAAAACGTCCAGAAATGATTGAAGCTACTGACTGAATGAAAGGAGCTGGCATCTCACTCTCTTTGAATCTTCTTTATCATGCTAAGAGGAGCAGGAAAAAGCAAAAAATTTCAGAATTGCACCTTGCAATGCGGAGAAATTACTGTTTGTGCATTTACAATATTCATTGATTTTTGCCATTGAAAAACGTCCAGAAATGATTGAAGCTACTGACTGAATGAAAGGAGCTGGCATCTCACTCTCTTTGAATCTTCTTTATCATGCTAAGAGGAGCAGGAAAAAGCAAAAAATTTCAGAATTGCACCTTGCAATGCGGAGAAATTACTCTTTGTGCATTTACAATATTCATTGATTTTTGTCATTGAAAAACATCATGTTATTCATATACCAGAAATGATTGAAGCTACTGACTGAATGAAAGGAGCTGGCATCTCACTCTCTTTGAATCTTCTTTATCATGCTAAGAGGAGCAGGAAAAAGCAAAAAATTTCAGAATTGCACCTTGCAATGCGGAGAAATTACTGTTTGTGCATTTACAATATTCATTGATTTTTGCCATTGAAAAACGTCCAGAAATGATTGAAGCTACTGACTGAATGAAAGGAGCTGGCATCTCACTCTCTTTGAATCTTCTTTATCATGCTAAGAGGAGCAGGAAAAAGCAAAAAATTTCAGAATTGCACCTTGCAATGCGGAGAAATTACTCTTTGTGCATTTACAATATTCATTGATTTTTGTCATTGAAAAACATCATGTTATTCATATACCAGAAATGATTGAAGCTACTGACTGAATGAAAGGAGCTGGCATCTCACTCTCTTTGAATCTTCTTTATCATGCTAAGAGGAGCAGGAAAAAGCAAAAAATTTCAGAATTACACCTTGCAATGCGGAGAAATTACTGTTTGTGCATTTACAATATTCATTGATTTTTGCCATTGAAAAACATCATGTTATTCATATACCAGAAATGTTTGTAGCTACTGACTGAATGAAAGGAGCTGGCATCTCACTCTCTTTGAATCTTCTTTATCATGCTAAGAGGAGCAGGAAAAAGCAAAAAATTTCAGAATTGCACCTTGCAATGCGGAGAAATTACTGTTTGTGCATTTACAATATTCATTGATTTTTGCCATTGAAAAACGTCCAGAAATGATTGAAGCTACTGACTGAATGAAAGGAGCTGGCATCTCACTCTCTTTGAATCTTTTTTATCATGCTAAGAGGAGCAGGAAAAAGCAAAAAATTTCAGAATTGCACCTTGCAATGCGGAGAAATTACTGTTTGTGCATTTACAATATTCATTGATTTTTGCCATTGAAAAACGTCCAGAAATGATTGAAGCTACTGACTGAATGAAAGGAGCTGGCATCTCACTCTCTTTGAATCTTCTTTATCATGCTAAGAGGAGCAGGAAAAAGCAAAAAATTTCAGAATTGCACCTTGCAATGCGGAGAAATTACTCTTTGTGCATTTACAATATTCATTGATTTTTGCCATTGAAAAACATCATGTTATTCATATACCAGAAATGTTTGAAGCTACTGACTGAATGAAAGGAGCTGGCATCTCACTCTCTTTGAATCTTCTTTATCATGCTAAGAGGAGCAGGAAAAAGCAAAAAATTTCAGAATTGCACCTTGCAATGCGGAGAAATTACTGTTTGTGCATTTACAATATTCATTGATTTTTGCCATTGAAAAACATCATGTTATTCATATACCAGAAATGTTTGAAGCTACTGACTGAATGAAAGGAGCTGGCATCTCACTCTCTTTGAATCTTCTTTATCATGCTGAGGAGCAGGAAAAAGCAAAAAATTTCAGAATTGCACCTTGCAATGTGGAGAAATTACTGTTTGTGCATTTACAATATTCATTGATTTTTACCATTGAAAAACGTCCAGAAATGATTGAAGCTACTGACTGAATGAAAGTAGCTGGCATATCACTCTCTTTGAATCTTCTTTATCATGCTAAGAGGAGCAGGAAAAAGCAAAAAATTTCAGACTTGCACCTTGCAATGCGGAGAAATTACTGTTTGTGCATTTACAATGTTCATTGATTTTTGCCATTGAAAAACATCATGTTATTCATATACCAGAAATGTTTGAAGCTACTGACTGAATGAAAGGAGCTGGCAACTCACTCTCTTTGAATCTTCTTTATCATGCTAAGAGGAGCAGGAAAAAGCAAAAAATTTCAGAATTGCACCTTGCAATGCGGAGAAATTACTGTTTGTGCATTTACAATATTCATTGATTTTTGCCATTGAAAAACGTCCAGAAATGATTGAAGCTACTGACTGAATGAAAGGAGCTGGCATCTCACTCTCTTTGAATCTTCTTTATCATGCTAAGAGGAGCAGGAAAAAGCAAAAAATTTCAGAATTGCACCTTGCAATGCGGAGAAATTACTGTTTGTGCATTTACAATATTCATTGATTTTTGCCATTGAAAAACGTCCAGAAATGATTGAAGCTACTGACTGAATGAAAGGAGCTGGCATCTCACTCTCTTTGAATCTTCTTTATCATGCTAAGAGGAGCAGGAAAAATCAAAAAATTTCAGAATTGCACCTTGCAATGCGGAGAAATTACTGTTTGTGCATTTACAATATTCAATGATTTTTGCCATTGAAAAACATGTTATTCATATACCAGAAATGTTTGAAGCTACTGACTGAATGAAAGGAGCTGGCACCTCACTCTCTTTGAATCTTCTTTATCATGCTAAGAGGAGCGGGAAAAAGCAAAAAATTTCAGAATTGCACCTTGCAATGCGGAGAAATTACTGTTTGTGCATTTACAATATTCATTGATTTTTGCCATTGAAAAACATCCAGAAATGATTGAAGGTACTGACTGAATGAAAGGAGCTGGCATCTCACTCTCTTTGAATCTTCTTTATCATGCTAAGAGGAGCAGGAAAAAGCAAAAAATTTCAGAATTGCACCTTGCAATGCGGAGAAATTACTGTTTGTGCATTTACAATATTCATTGATTTTTGCCATTGAAAAACGTCCAGAAATGATTGAAGCTACTGACTGAATGAAAGGAGCTGGTATCTCACTCTCTTTGAATCTTCTTTATCATGCTAAGAGGAGCAGGAAAAAGCCAAAAATTTCAGAATTGCACCTTGCAATGCGGAGAAATTACAGTTTGTGCATTTACAATATTCATTGATTTTTGCCATTGAAAAACATCCAGAAATGATTGAAGCTACTGACTGAATGAAAGGAGCTGGCATCTCACTCTCTTTGAATATTCTTTATCATGCTAAGAGGAGCAGGAAAAAGCAAAAAATTTCAGAATTGCACCTTGCAATGCGGAGAAATTACTGTTTGTGCATTTACAATATTCATTGATTTTTGCCATTGAAAAACATCATGTTATTCATATACCAGAAATGTTTGAAGCTACTGACTGAATGAAAGGAGCTGGCATCTCACTCTCTTTGAATCTTCTTTATCATGCTAAGAGGAGCAGGAAAAAGCAAAAAATTTCAGAATTGCACCTTGCAATGCGGAGAAATTACTGTTTGTGCATTTACAATATTCATTGATTTTTGCCATTGAAAAACATCATGTTATTCATATACCAGAAATGTTTGAAGCTACTGACTGAATGAAAGGAGCTGGCATCTCACTCTCTTTGAATCTTCTTTATCATGCTAAGAGGAGCAGGAAAAAGCAAAAAATTTCAGAATTGCACCTTGCAATGTGGAGAAATTACTGTTTGTGCATTTACAATATTCATTGATTTTTACCATTGAAAAACGTCCAGAAATGATTGAAGCTACTGACTGAATGAAAGTAGCTGGCATCTCACTCTCTTTGAATCTTCTTTATCATGCTAAGAGGAGCAGGAAAAAGCAAAAAATTTCAGAATTGCACCTTGCAATGCAGAGAAATTACTGTGTGCATTTACAATATTCATTGATTTTTGCCATTGAAAAACATCATGTTATTCATATACCAGAAATGTTTGAAGCTACTGACTGAATGAAAGGAGCTGGCATCTCACTCTCTTTGAATCTTCTTTATCATGCTAAGAGGAGCAGGAAAAAGCAAAAAATTTCAGAATTGCACCTTGCAATGTGGAGAAATTACTGTTTGTGCATTTACAATATTCATTGATTTTTACCATTGAAAAACGTCCAGAAATGATTGAAGCTACTGACTGAATGAAAGTAGCTGGCATCTTACTCTCTTTGAATCTTCTTTATCATGCTAAGAGGAGCTGGAAAAAGCAAAAAATTTCAGACTTGCACCTTGCAATGCGGAGAAATTACTGTTTGTGCATTTACAATATTCATTGATTTTTGCCATTGAAAAACATCATGTTATTCATATACCAGAAATGTTTGAAGCTACTGACTGAATGAAAGGAGCTGGCATCTCACTCTCTTTGAATCTTCTTTATCATGCTAAGAGGAGCAGGAAAAAGCAAAAAATTTCAGAATTGCACCTTGCAATGCGGAGAAATTACTGTTTGTGCATTTACAATATTCATTGATTTTTGCCATTGAAAAACGTCCAGAAATGATTGAAGCTACTGACTGAATGAAAGGAGCTGGCATCTCACTCTCTTTGAATCTTGTTTATCATGCTAAGAGGAGCAGGAAAAAGCAAAAAATTTCAGAATTGCACCTTGCAATGCGGAGAAATTACTGTTTGTGCATTTACAATATTCATTGATTTTTGCCATTGAAAAACGTCCAGAAATGATTGAAGCTACTGACTGAATGAAAGGAGCTGGCATCTCACTCTCTTTGAATCTTCTTTATCATGCTAAGAGGAGCAGGAAAAAGCAAAAAAATTCAGAATTGCACCTTGCAATGCGGAGAAATTACTGTTTGTGCATTTACAATATTCATTGATTTTTGCCATTGAAAAACATCATGTTATTCATATACCAGAAATGATTGAAGCTACTGACTGAATGAAAGGAGCTGGCATCTCACTCTCTTTGAATCTTCTTTATCATGCTAAGAGGAGCAGGAAAAAGCAAAAAATTTCAGAATTGCACCTTGCAATGCGGAGAAATTACTGTTTGTGCATTTACAATATTCATTGATTTTTGCCATTGAAAAACGTCCAGAAATGATTGAAGCTACTGACTGAATGAAAGGAACTGGCATCTCACTCTCTTTGAATCTTCTTTATCATGCTAAGAGGAGCAGGAAAAAGCAAAAAATTTCAGAATTGCACCTTGCAATGCGGAGAAATTACTGTTTGTGCATTTACAAAATTCATTGATTTTTGCCATTGAAAAACATCATGTTATTCATATACCAGAAATGTTTGAAGCTACTGACTGAATGAAAGGAGCTGACATCTCACTCTCTTTGAATCTTCTTTATCATGCTAAGAGGAGCAGGAAAAAGCAAAAAATTTCAGAATTGCACCTTGCAATGCGGAGAAATTACTGTTTGTGCATTTACAATATTCATTGATTTTTGCCATTGAAAAACGTCCAGAAATGATTGAAGCTACTGACTGAATGAAAGGAGCTGGCATCTCACTCTCTTTGAATCTTCTTTATCATGCTAAGAGGAGCAGGAAAAAGCAAAAAATTTCAGAATTGCACCTTGCAATGCGGAGAAATTACTGTTTGTGCATTTACAATATTCATTGATTTTTGCCATTGAAAAACATCATGTTATTCATATACCAGAAATGTTTGAAGCTACTGACTGAATGAAAGGAGCTGGCATCTCACTCTCTTTGAATCTTCTTTATCATGCTAAGAGGAGCAGGAAAAAGCAAAAAATTTCAGAATTGCACCTTGCAATGCGGAGAAATTACTGTTTGTGCATTTACAATATTCATTGATTTTTGCCATTGAAAAACGTCAAGAAATGATTGAAGCTACTGACTGAATGAAAGGAGCTGGCATCTCACTCTCTTTGAATCTTCTTTATCATGCTAAGAGGAGCAGGAAAAAGCAAAAAATTTCAGAATTGCACCTTGCAATGCGGAGAAATTACTGTTTGTGCATTTACAATATTCATTGATTTTTGCCATTGAAAAACGTCCAGAAATGATTGAAGCTACTGACTGAATGAAAGGAGCTGGCATCTCACTCTCTTTGAATCTTCTTTATCATGCTAAGAGGAGCAGGAAAAAGCAAAAAATTTCAGAATTGCAACTTGCAATGCGGAGAAATTACTGTTTGTGCATTTACAATATTCATTGATTTTTGCCATTGAAAAACATCATGTTATTCATATACCAGAAATGATTGAAGCTACTGACTGAATGAAAGGAGCTGGCATCTCACTCTCTTTGAATCTTCTTTATCATGCTAAGAGGAGCAGGAAAAAGCAAAAAATTTCAGAATTGCACCTTGCAATGCGGAGAAATTACTGTTTGTGCATTTACAATATTCATTGATTTTTGCCATTGAAAAACGTCCAGAAATGATTGAAGCTACTGACTGAATGAAAGGAGCTGGCATCTCACTCTCTTTGAATCTTCTTTATCATGCTAAGAGGAGCAGGAAAAAGCAAAAAATTTCAGAATTGCACCTTGCAATGCGGAGAAATTACTGTTTGTGCATTTACAATATTCATTGATTTTTGCCATTGAAAAACGTCCAGAAATGATTGAAGCTACTGACTGAATGAAAGGAGCTGGCATCTCACTCTCTTTGAATCTTCTTTATCATGCTAAGAGGAGCAGGAAAAAGCAAAAAAATTCAGAATTGCACCTTGCAATGCGGAGAAATTACTGTTTGTGCATTTACAATATTCATTGATTTTTGCCATTGAAAAACATCATGTTATTCATATACCAGAAATGATTGAAGCTACTGACTGAATGAAAGGAGCTGGCATCTCACTCTCTTTGAATCTTCTTTATCATGCTAAGAGGAGCAGGAAAAAGCAAAAAAATTCAGAATTGCACCTTGCAATGCGGAGAAATTACTGTTTGTGCATTTACAATATTCATTGATTTTTGCCATTGAAAAACATCATGTTATTCATATACCAGAAATGATTGAAGCTACTGACTGAATGAAAGGAGCTGGCATCTCACTCTCTTTGAATCTTCTTTATCATGCTAAGAGGAGCAGGAAAAAGCAAAAAATTTCAGAATTGCACCTTGCAATGCGGAGAAATTACTGTTTGTGCATTTACAATATTCATTGATTTTTGCCATTGAAAAACGTCCAGAAATGATTGAAGCTACTGACTGAATGAAAGGAGCTGGCATCTCACTCTCTTTGAATCTTCTTTATCATGCTAAGAGGAGCAGGAAAAAGCAAAAAATTTCAGAATTGCACCTTGCAATGCGGAGAAATTACTGTTTGTGCATTTACAATATTCATTGATTTTTGCCATTGAAAAACGTCCAGAAATGATTGAAGCTACTGACTGAATGAAAGGAGCTGGCATCTCACTCTCTTTGAATCTTCTTTATCATGCTAAGAGGAGCAGGAAAAAGCAAAAAATTTCAGAATTGCAACTTGCAATGCGGAGAAATTACTGTTTGTGCATTTACAATATTCATTGATTTTTGCCATTGAAAAACATCATGTTATTCATATACCAGAAATGTTTGAAGCTACTGACTGAATGAAAGGAGCTGGCATCTCACTCTCTTTGAATCTTCTTTATCATGCTAAGAGGAGCAGGAAAAAGCAAAAAATTTCAGAATTGCACCTTGCAATGCGGAGAAATTACTGTTTGTGCATTTACAATATTCATTGATTTTTGCCATTGAAAAACGTCCAGAAATGATTGAAGCTACTGACTGAATGAAAGGAGCTGGCATCTCACTCTCTTTGAATCTTGTTTATCATGCTAAGAGGAGCAGGAAAAAGCAAAAAATTTCAGAATTGCACCTTGCAATGCGGAGAAATTACTGTTTGTGCATTTACAATATTCATTGATTTTTGCCATTGAAAAACGTCCAGAAATGATTGAAGCTACTGACTGAATGAAAGGAGCTGGCATCTCACTCTCTTTGAATCTTCTTTATCATGCTAAGAGGAGCAGGAAAAAGCAAAAAAATTCAGAATTGCACCTTGCAATGCGGAGAAATTACTGTTTGTGCATTTACAATATTCATTGATTTTTGCCATTGAAAAACATCATGTTATTCATATACCAGAAATGATTGAAGCTACTGACTGAATGAAAGGAGCTGGCATCTCACTCTCTTTGAATCTTCTTTATCATGCTAAGAGGAGCAGGAAAAAGCAAAAAATTTCAGAATTGCACCTTGCAATGCGGAGAAATTACTGTTTGTGCATTTACAATATTCATGGATTTTTGCCATTGAAAAACGTCCAGAAATGATTGAAGCTACTGACTGAATGAAAGGAACTGGCATCTCACTCTCTTTGAATCTTCTTTATCATGCTAAGAGGAGCAGGAAAAAGCAAAAAATTTCAGAATTGCACCTTGCAATGCGGAGAAATTACTGTTTGTGCATTTACAAAATTCATTGATTTTTGCCATTGAAAAACATCATGTTATTCATATACCAGAAATGTTTGAAGCTACTGACTGAATGAAAGGAGCTGACATCTCACTCTCTTTGAATCTTCTTTATCATGCTAAGAGGAGCAGGAAAAAGCAAAAAATTTCAGAATTGCACCTTGCAATGCGGAGAAATTACTGTTTGTGCATTTACAATATTCATTGATTTTTGCCATTGAAAAACGTCCAGAAATGATTGAAGCTACTGACTGAATGAAAGGAGCTGGCATCTCACTCTCTTTGAATCTTCTTTATCATGCTAAGAGGAGCAGGAAAAAGCAAAAAATTTCAGAATTGCACCTTGCAATGCGGAGAAATTACTGTTTGTGCATTTACAATATTCATTGATTTTTGCCATTGAAAAACATCATGTTATTCATATACCAGAAATGTTTGAAGCTACTGACTGAATGAAAGGAGCTGGCATCTCACTCTCTTTGAATCTTCTTTATCATGCTAAGAGGAGCAGGAAAAAGCAAAAAATTTCAGAATTGCACCTTGCAATGCGGAGAAATTACTGTTTGTGCATTTACAATATTCATTGATTTTTGCCATTGAAAAACGTCCAGAAATGATTGAAGCTACTGACTGAATGAAAGGAGCTGGCATCTCACTCTCTTTGAATCTTCTTTATCATGCTAAGAGGAGCAGGAAAAAGCAAAAAATTTCAGAATTGCACCTTGCAATGCGGAGAAATTACTGTTTGTGCATTTACAATATTCATTGATTTTTGCCATTGAAAAACGTCCAGAAATGATTGAAGCTACTGACTGAATGAAAGGAGCTGGCATCTCACTCTCTTTGAATCTTCTTTATCATGCTAAGAGGAGCAGGAAAAAGCAAAAAATTTCAGAATTGCAACTTGCAATGCGGAGAAATTACTGTTTGTGCATTTACAATATTCATTGATTTTTGCCATTGAAAAACATCATGTTATTCATATACCAGAAATGATTGAAGCTACTGACTGAATGAAAGGAGCTGGCATCTCACTCTCTTTGAATCTTCTTTATCATGCTAAGAGGAGCAGGAAAAAGCAAAAAATTTCAGAATTGCACCTTGCAATGCGGAGAAATTACTGTTTGTGCATTTACAATATTCATTGATTTTTGCCATTGAAAAACGTCCAGAAATGATTGAAGCTACTGACTGAATGAAAGGAGCTGGCATCTCACTCTCTTTGAATCTTCTTTATCATGCTAAGAGGAGCAGGAAAAAGCAAAAAATTTCAGAATTGCACCTTGCAATGCGGAGAAATTACTGTTTGTGCTTTTACAATATTCATTGATTTTTGCCATTGAAAAACATCATATTATTCATATACCAGCAATGTTTGAAGCTACTGACTGAATGAAAGGAGCTGGCATCTCACTCTCTTTGAATCTTCTTTATCATGCTAAGAGGAGCAGGAAAAAGCAAAAAATTTCAGAATTGCACCTTGCAATGCGGAGAAATTACTGTTTGTGCATTTACAATATTCATTAATTTTTGCCATTGAAAAACGTCCAGAAATGATTGAAGCTACTGACTGAATGAAAGGAGCTGGCATCTCACTCTCTTTGAATCTTCTTTATCATGCTAAGAGGAGCAGGAAAAAGCAAAAAATTTCAGAATTGCACCTTGCAATGCGGAGAAATTACTGTTTGTGCATTTACAATATTCATTGATTTTTGCCATTGAAAAACGTCCAGAAATGATTGAAGCTACTGACTGAATGAAAGGAGCTGGCATCTCACTCTCTTTGAATCTTCTTTATCATGCTAAGAGGAGCAGGAAAAAGCAAAAAATTTCAGAATTGCACCTTGCAATGCGGAGAAATTACTGTTTGTGCATTTACAATATTCATTGATTTTTGCCATTGAAAAACATCATGTTATTCATATACCAGAAATGATTGAAGCTACTGACTGAATGAAAGGAGCTAGCATCTTACTCTCTTTGAATCTTCTTTGTCATGCTAAGAGGAGCAGGAAAAAGCAAAAAATTTCAGAATTGCACCTTGCAATGCGGAGAAATTACTGTTTGTGCATTTACAATATTCATTGATTTTTGCCATTGAAAAACGTCCAGAAATGATTGAAGCTACTGACTGAATGAAAGGAGCTGGCATCTCACTCTCTTTGAATCTTCTTTATCATGCTAAGCGGAGCAGGAAAAAGCAAAAAATTTCAGAATTGCACCTTGCAATGCGGAGAAATTACTGTTTGTGCATTTACAATATTCATTGATTTTTGCCATTGAAAAACGTCCAGAAATGATTGAAGCTACTGACTGAATGAAAGGAGCTGCCATCTCACTCTCTTTGAATCTTCTTTATCATGCTAAGAGGAGCAGGAAAAAGCAAAAAATTTCAGAAATGCACCTTGCAATGCGGAGAAATTACTGTTTGTGCATTTACAATATTCATTGATTTTTGCCATTGAAAAACATCATGTTATTCATATACCAGAAATGTTTGTAGCTACTGACTGAATGAAAGGAGCTGGCATCTCACTCTCTTTGAATCTTCTTTATCATGCTAAGAGGAGCAGGAAAAAGCAAAAAATTTCAGAATTGCACCTTGCAATGCGGAGAAATTACTGTTTGTGCATTTACAATATTCATTGATTTTTGCCATTGAAAAACGTCCAGAAATGATTGAAGCTACTGACTGAATGAAAGGAGCTGGCATCTCACTCTCTTTGAATCTTCTTTATCATGCTAAGAGGAGCAGGAAAAAGCAAAAAATTTCAGAATTGCACCTTGCAATGCGGAGAAATTACTGTTTGTGCATTTACAATATTCATTGATTTTTGCCATTGAAAAACGTCCAGAAATGATTGAAGCTACTGACTGAATGAAAGGAGCTGGCATCTCACTCTCTTTGAATCTTCTTTATCATGCTAAGAGGAGCAGGAAAAAGCAAAAAATTTCAGAATTGCACCTTGCAATGCGGAGAAATTACTCTTTGTGCATTTACAATATTCATTGATTTTTGCCATTGAAAAACATCATGTTATTCATATACCAGAAATGTTTGAAGCTACTGACTGAATGAAAGGAGCTGGCATCTCACTCTCTTTGAATCTTCTTTATCATGCTAAGAGGAGCAGGAAAAAGCAAAAAATTTCAGAATTGCACCTTGCAATGCGGAGAAATTACTGTTTGTGCATTTACAATATTCATTGATTTTTGCCATTGAAAAACGTCCAGAAATGATTGAAGCTACTGACTGAATGAAAGGAGCTGGCATCTCACTCTCTTTGAATCTTCTTTATCATGCTAAGAGGAGCAGGAAAAAGCAAAAAATTTCAGAATTGCACCTTGCAATGCGGAGAAATTACTGTTTGTGCATTTACAATATTCATTGATTTTTGCCATTGAAAAACATCATGTTATTCATATACCAGAAATGTTTGTAGCTACTGACTGAATGAAAGGAGCTGGCATCTCACTCTCTTTGAATCTTCTTTATCATGCTAAGAGGAGCAGGAAAAAGCAAAAAATTTCAGAATTGCACCTTGCAATGCGGAGAAATTACTGTTTGTGCATTTACAATATTCATTGATTTTTGCCATTGAAAAACGTCCAGAAATGATTGAAGCTACTGACTGAATGAAAGGAGCTGGCATCTCACTCTCTTTGAATCTTCTTTATCATGCTAAGAGGAGCAGGAAAAAGCAAAAAATTTCAGAATTGCACCTTGCAATGCGGAGAAATTACTGTTTGTGCATTTACAATATTCATTGATTTTTGCCATTGAAAAACGTCCAGAAATGATTGAAGCTACTGACTGAATGAAAGGAGCTGGCATCTCACTCTCTTTGAATCTTCTTTATCATGCTAAGAGGAGCAGGAAAAAGCAAAAAATTTCAGAATTGCACCTTGCAATGCGGAGAAATTACTGTTTGTGCATTTACAATATTCATTGATTTTTGCCATTGAAAAACGTCCAGAAATGATTGAAGCTACTGACTGAATGAAAGGAGCTGGCATCTCACTCTCTTTGAATCTTCTTTATCATGCTAAGAGGAGCAGGAAAAAGCAAAAAATTTCAGAATTGCACCTTGCAATGCGGAGAAATTACTGTTTGTGCATTTACAATATTCATTGATTTTTGCCATTGAAAAACATCATGTTATTCATATACCAGAAATGATTGAAGCTACTGACTGAATGAAAGGAGCTGGCATCTTACTCTCTTTGAATCTTCTTTGTCATGCTAAGAGGAGCAGGAAAAAGCAAAAAATTTCAGAATTGCACCTTGCAATGCGGAGAAATTACTGTTTGTGCATTTACAATATTCATTGATTTTTGCCATTGAAAAACGTCCAGAAATGATTGAAGCTACTGACTGAATGAAAGGAGCTGGCATCTCACTCTCTTTGAATCTTCTTTATCATGCTAAGAGGAGCAGGAAAAAGCAAAAAATTTCAGAATTGCACCTTGCAATGCGGAGAAATTACTGTTTGTGCATTTACAATATTCATTGATTTTTGCCATTGAAAAACGTCCAGAAATGATTGAAGCTACTGACTGAATGAAAGGAGCTGGCATCTCACTCTCTTTGAATCTTCTTTACCATGCTAAGAGGAGCAGGAAAAAGCAAAAAATTTCAGAATTGCACCTTGCAATGCGGAGAAATTACTGTTTGTGCATTTACAATATTCATTGATTTTTGCCATTGAAAAACATCATGTTATTCATATACCAGAAATGTTTGTAGCTACTGACTGAATGAAAGGAGCTGGCATCTCACTCTCTTTGAATCTTCTTTATCATGCTAAGAGGAGCAGGAAAAAGCAAAAAATTTCAGAATTGCACCTTGCAATGCGGAGAAATTACTGTTTGTGCATTTACAATATTCATTGATTTTTGCCATTGAAAAACGTCCAGAAATGATTGAAGCTACTGACTGAATGAAAGGAGCTGGCATCTCACTCTCTTTGAATCTTCTTTATCATGCTAAGAGGAGCAGGAAAAAGCAAAAAATTTCAGAATTGCACCTTGCAATGCGGAGTAATTACTGTTTGTGCATTTACAATATTCATTGATTTTTGCCATTGAAAAACGTCCAGAAATGATTGAAGCTACTGACTGAATGAAAGGAGCTGGCATCTCACTCTCTTTGAATCTTCTTTATCATGCTAAGAGGAGCAGGAAAAAGCAAAAAATTTCAGAATTGCACCTTGCAATGCGGAGAAATTACTCTTTGTGCATTTACAATATTCATTGATTTTTGTCATTGAAAAACATCATGTTATTCATATACCAGAAATGATTGAAGCTACTGACTGAATGAAAGGAGCTGGCATCTCACTCTCTTTGAATCTTCTTTATCATGCTAAGAGGAGCAGGAAAAAGCAAAAAATTTCAGAATTGCACCTTGCAATGCGGAGAAATTACTGTTTGTGCATTTACAATATTCATTGATTTTTGCCATTGAAAAACGTCCAGAAATTATTGAAGCTACTGACTGAATGAAAGGAGCTGGCATCTCACTCTCTTTGAATCTTCTTTATCATGCTAAGAGGAGCAGGAAAAAGCAAAAAATTTCAGAATTGCACCTTGCAATGCGGAGAAATTACTGTTTGTGCATTTACAATATTCATTGATTTTTGCCATTGAAAAACATCATGTTATTCATATACCAGAAATGTTTGTAGCTACTGACTGAATGAAAGGAGCTGGCATCTCACTCTCTTTGAATCTTCTTTATCATGCTAAGAGGAGCAGGAAAAAGCAAAAAATTTCAGAATTGCACCTTGCAATGCGGAGAAATTACTGTTTGTGCATTTACAATATTCATTGATTTTTGCCATTGAAAAACGTCCAGAAATGATTGAAGCTACTGACTGAATGAAAGGAGCTGGCATCTCACTCTCTTTGAATCTTCTTTATCATGCTAAGAGGAGCAGGAAAAAGCAAAAAATTTCAGAATTGCACCTTGCAATGCGGAGAAATTACTGTTTGTGCATTTACAATATTCATTGATTTTTGCCATTGAAAAACGTCCAGAAATGATTGAAGCTACTGACTGAATGAAAGGAGCTGGCATCTCACTCTCTTTGAATCTTCTTTATCATGCTAAGAGGAGCAGGAAAAAGCAAAAAATTTCAGAATTGCACCTTGCAATGCGGAGAAATTACTCTTTGTGCATTTACAATATTCATTGATTTTTGCCATTGAAAAACATCATGTTATTCATATACCAGAAATGTTTGAAGCTACTGACTGAATGAAAGGAGCTGGCATCTCACTCTCTTTGAATCTTCTTTATCATGCTAAGAGGAGCAGGAAAAAGCAAAAAATTTCAGAATTGCACCTTGCAATGTGGAGAAATTACTGTTTGTGCATTTACAATATTCATTGATTTTTGCCATTGAAAAACGTCCAGAAATGATTGAAGCTACTGACTGAATGAAAGGAGCTGGCATCTCACTCTCTTTGAATCTTCTTTATCATGCTAAGAGGAGCAGGAAAAAGCAAAAAATTTCAGAATTGCACCTTGCAATGCGGAGAAATTACTGTTTGTGCATTTACAATATTCATTGATTTTTGCCATTGAAAAACATCATGTTATTCATATACCAGAAATGTTTGTAGCTACTGACTGAATGAAAGGAGCTGGCATCTCACTCTCTTTGAATCTTCTTTATCATGCTAAGAGGAGCAGGAAAAAGCAAAAAATTCCAGAATTGCACCTTGCAATGCGGAGAAATTACTGTTTGTGCATTTACAATATTCATTGATTTTTGCCATTGAAAAACGTCCAGAAATGATTGAAGCTACTGACTGAATGAAAGGAGCTGGCATCTCACTCTCTTTGAATCTTCTTTATCATGCTAAGAGGAGCAGGAAAAAGCAAAAAATTTCAGAATTGCACCTTGCAATGCGGAGAAATTACTGTTTGTGCATTTACAATATTCATTGATTTTTGCCATTGAAAAACGTCCAGAAATGATTGAAGCTACTGACTGAATGAAAGGAGCTGGCATCTCACTCTCTTTGAATCTTCTTTATCATGCTAAGAGGAGCAGGAAAAAGCAAAAAATTTCAGAATTGCACCTTGCAATGCGGAGAAATTACTGTTTGTGCATTTACAATATTCATTGATTTTTGCCATTGAAAAACGTCCAGAAATGATTGAAGCTACTGACTGAATGAAAGGAGCTGGCATCTCACTCTCTTTGAATCTTCTTTATCATGCTAAGAGGAGCAGGAAAAAGCAAAAAATTTCAGAATTGCACCTTGCAATGCGGAGAAATTACTGTTTGTACATTTACAATATTCATTGATTTTTGCCATTGAAAAACATCATGTTATTCATATACCAGAAATGATTGAAGCTACTGACTGAATGAAAGGAGCTGGCATCTTACTCTCTTTGAATCTTCTTTGTCATGCTAAGAGGAGCAGGAAAAAGCAAAAAATTTCAGAATTGCACCTTGCAATGCGGAGAAATTACTGTTTGTGCATTTACAATATTCATTGATTTTTGCCATTGAAAAACGTCCAGAAATGATTGAAGCTACTGACTGAATGAAAGGAGCTGGCATCTCACTCTCTTTGAATCTTCTTTATCATGCTAAGAGGAGCAGGAAAAAGCAAAAAATTTCAGAATTGCACCTTGCAATGCGGAGAAATTACTGTTTGTGCATTTACAATATTCATTGATTTTTGCCATTGAAAAACATCATGTTATTCATATACCAGAAATGTTTGTAGCTACTGACTGAAAGGAGCTGGCATCTCACTCTCTTTGAATCTTCTTTATCATGCTAAGAGGAGCAGGAAAAAGCAAAAAATTTCAGAATTGCACCTTGCAATGCGGAGAAATTACTGTTTGTGCATTTACAATATTCATTGATTTTTGCCATTGAAAAACGTCCAGAAATGATTGAAGCTACTGACTGAATGAAAGGAGCTGGCATCTCACTCTCTTTGAATCTTCTTTATCATGCTAAGAGGAGCAGGAAAAAGCAAAAAATTTCAGAATTGCACCTTGCAATGCGGAGAAATTACTGTTTGTGCATTTACAATATTCATTGATTTTTGCCATTGAAAAACGTCCAGAAATGATTGAAGCTACTGACTGAATGAAAGGAGCTGGCATCTCACTCTCTTTGAATCTTCTTTATCATGCTAAGAGGAGCAGGAAAAAGCAAAAAATTTCAGAATTGCACCTTGCAATGCGGAGAAATTACTGTTTGTGCATTTACAATATTCATTGATTTTTGCCATTGAAAAACGTCCAGAAATGATTGAAGCTACTGACTGAATGAAAGGAGCTGGCATCTCACTCTCTTTGAATCTTCTTTATCATGCTAAGAGGAGCAGGAAAAAGCAAAAAATTTCAGAATTGCACCTTGCAATGCGGAGAAATTACTGTTTGTGCATTTACAATATTCATTGATTTTTGCCATTGAAAAACATCATGTTATTCATATACCAGAAATGTTTGTAGCTACTGACTGAATGAAAGGAGCTGGCATCTCACTCTCTTTGAATCTTCTTTATCATGCTAAGAGGAGCAGGAAAAAGCAAAAAATTTCAGAATTGCACCTTGCAATGCGGAGAAATTACTGTTTGTGCATTTACAATATTCATTGATTTTTGCCATTGAAAAACGTCCAGAAATGATTGAAGCTACTGACTGAATGAAAGGAGCTGGCATCTCACTCTCTTTGAATCTTCTTTATCATGCTAAGAGGAGCAGGAAAAAGCAAAAAATTTCAGAATTGCACCTTGCAATGCGGAGAAATTACTGTTTGTGCATTTACAATATTCATTGATTTTTGCCATTGAAAAACGTCCAGAAATGATTGAAGCTACTGACTGAATGAAAGGAGCTGGCATCTCACTCTCTTTGAATCTTCTTTATCATGCTAAGAGGAGCAGGAAAAAGCAAAAAATTTCAGAATTGCACCTTGCAATGTGGAGAAATTACTCTTTGTGCATTTACAATATTCATTGATTTTTGCCATTGAAAAACATCATGTTATTCATATACCAGAAATGTTTGAAGCTACTGACTGAATGAAAGGAGCTGGCATCTCACTCTCTTTGAATCTTCTTTATCATGCTAAGAGGAGCAGGAAAAAGCAAAAAATTTCAGAATTGCACCTTGCAATGCGGAGAAATTACTGTTTGTGCATTTACAATATTCATTGATTTTTGCCATTGAAAAACATCATGTTATTCATATACCAGAAATGTTTGAAGCTACTGACTGAATGAAAGGAGCTGGCATCTCACTCTCTTTGAATCTTCTTTATCATGCTGAGGAGCAGGAAAAAGCAAAAAATTTCAGAATTGCACCTTGCAATGTGGAGAAATTACTGTTTGTGCATTTACAATATTCATTGATTTTTACCATTGAAAAACGTCCAGAAATGATTGAAGCTACTGACTGAATGAAAGTAGCTGGCATATCACTCTCTTTTAATCTTCTTTATCATGCTAAGAGGAGCAGGAAAAAGCAAAAAATTTCAGACTTGCACCTTGCAATGCGGAGAAATTACTGTTTGTGCATTTACAATGTTCATTGATTTTTGCCATTGAAAAACATCATGTTATTCATATACCAGAAATGTTTGAAGCTACTGACTGAATGAAAGGAGCTGGCATCTCACTCTCTTTGAATCTTCTTTATCATGCTAAGAGGAGCAGGAAAAAGCAAAAAATTTCAGAATTGCACCTTGCAATGCGGAGAAATTACTGTTTGTGCATTTACAATATTCATTGATTTTTGCCATTGAAAAACGTCCAGAAATGATTGAAGCTACTGACTGAATGAAAGGAGCTGGCATCTCACTCTCTTTGAATCTTCTTTATCATGCTAAGAGGAGCAGGAAAAAGCAAAAAATTTCAGAATTGCACCTTGCAATACGGAGAAATTACTGTTTGTGCATTTACAATATTCATTGATTTTTGCCATTGAAAAACGTCCAGAAATGATTGAAGCTACTGACTGAATGAAAGGAGCTGGCATCTCACTCTCTTTGAATCTTTTTTATCATGCTAAGAGGAGCAGGAAAAATCAAAAAATTTCAGAATTGCACCTTGCAATGCGGAGAAATTACTGTTTGTGCATTTACAATATTCAATGATTTTTGCCATTGAAAAACATGTTATTCATATACCAGAAATGTTTGAAGCTACTGACTGAATGAAAGGAGCTGGCACCTCACTCTCTTTGAATCTTCTTTATCATGCTAAGAGGAGCGGGAAAAAGCAAAAAATTTCAGAATTGCACCTTGCAATGCGGAGAAATTACTGTTTGTGCATTTACAATATTCATTGATTTTTGCCATTGAAAAACATCCAGAAATGATTGAAGGTACTGACTGAATGAAAGGAGCTGGCATCTCACTCTCTTTGAATCTTCTTTATCATGCTAAGAGGAGCAGGAAAAAGCAAAAAATTTCAGAATTGCACCTTGCAATGCGGAGAAATTACTGTTTGTGCATTTACAATATTCATTGATTTTTGCCATTGAAAAACGTCCAGAAATGATTGAAGCTACTGACTGAATGAAAGGAGCTGGTATCTCACTCTCTTTGAATCTTCTTTATCATGCTAAGAGGAGCAGGAAAAAGCCAAAAATTTCAGAATTGCACCTTGCAATGCGGAGAAATTACAGTTTGTGCATTTACAATATTCATTGATTTTTGCCATTGAAAAACATCCAGAAATGATTGAAGCTACTGACTGAATGAAAGGAGCTGGCATCTCACTCTCTTTGAATATTCTTTATCATGCTAAGAGGAGCAGGAAAAAGCAAAAAATTTCAGAATTGCACCTTGCAATGCGGAGAAATTACTGTTTGTGCATTTACAATATTCATTGATTTTTGCCATTGAAAAACATCATGTTATTCATATACCAGAAATGTTTGAAGCTACTGACTGAATGAAAGGAGCTGGCATCTCACTCTCTTTGAATCTTCTTTATCATGCTAAGAGGAGCAGGAAAAAGCAAAAAATTTCAGAATTGCACCTTGCAATGCGGAGAAATTACTGTTTGTGCATTTACAATATTCATTGATTTTTGCCATTGAAAAACATCATGTTATTCATATACCAGAAATGTTTGAAGCTACTGACTGAATGAAAGGAGCTGGCATCTCACTCTCTTTGAATCTTCTTTATCATGCTAAGAGGAGCAGGAAAAAGCAAAAAATTTCAGAATTGCACCTTGCAATGTGGAGAAATTACTGTTTGTGCATTTACAATATTCATTGATTTTTACCATTGAAAAACGTCCAGAAATGATTGAAGCTACTGACTGAATGAAAGTAGCTGGCATCTCACTCTCTTTGAATCTTCTTTATCATGCTAAGAGGAGCAGGAAAAAGCAAAAAATTTCAGAATTGCACCTTGCAATGCAGAGAAATTACTGTTTGTGCATTTACAATATTCATTGATTTTTGCCATTGAAAAACATCATGTTATTCATATACCAGAAATGTTTGAAGCTACTGACTGAATGAAAGGAGCTGGCATCTCACTCTCTTTGAATCTTCTTTATCATGCTAAGAGGAGCAGGAAAAAGCAAAAAATTTCAGAATTGCACCTTGCAATGTGGAGAAATTACTGTTTGTGCATTTACAATATTCATTGATTTTTACCATTGAAAAACGTCCAGAAATGATTGAAGCTACTGACTGAATGAAAGTAGCTGGCATCTTACTCTCTTTGAATCTTCTTTATCATGCTAAGAGGAGCAGGAAAAAGCAAAAAATTTCAGACTTGCACCTTGCAATGCGGAGAAATTACTGTTTGTGCATTTACAATATTCATTGATTTTTGCCATTGAAAAACATCATGTTATTCATATACCAGAAATGTTTGAAGCTACTGACTGAATGAAAGGAGCTGGCATCTCACTCTCTTTGAATCTTCTTTATCATGCTAAGAGGAGCAGGAAAAAGCAAAAAATTTCAGAATTGCACCTTGCAATGCGGAGAAATTACTGTTTGTGCATTTACAATATTCATTGATTTTTGCCATTGAAAAACATCCAGAAATGATTGAAGCTACTGACTGAATGAAAGGAGCTGGCATCTCACTCTCTTTGAATCTTGTTTATCATGCTAAGAGGAGCAGGAAAAAGCAAAAAATTTCAGAATTGCACCTTGCAATGCGGAGAAATTACTGTTTGTGCATTTACAATATTCATTGATTTTTGCCATTGAAAAACGTCCAGAAATGATTGAAGCTACTGACTGAATGAAAGGAGCTGGCATCTCACTCTCTTTGAATCTTCTTTATCATGCTAAGAGGAGCAGGAAAAAGCAAAAAATTTCAGAATTGCACCTTGCAATGCGGAGAAATTACTGTTTGTGCATTTACAATATTCATTGATTTTTGCCATTGAAAAACATCATGTTATTCATATACCAGAAATGATTGAAGCTACTGACTGAATGAAAGGAGCTGGCATCTCACTCTCCTTGAATCTTCTTTATCATGCTAAGAGGAGCAGGAAAAAGCAAAAAATTTCAGAATTGCACCTTGCAATGCGGAGAAATTACTGTTTGTGCATTTACAATATTCATTGATTTTTGCCATTGAAAAACGTCCAGAAATGATTGAAGCTACTGACTGAATGAAAGGAACTGGCATCTCACTCTCTTTGAATCTTCTTTATCATGCTAAGAGGAGCAGGAAAAAGCAAAAAATTTCAGAATTGCACCTTGCAATGCGGAGAAATTACTGTTTGTGCATTTACAAAATTCATTGATTTTTGCCATTGAAAAACATCATGTTATTCATATACCAGAAATGTTTGAAGCTACTGACTGAATGAAAGGAGCTGACATCTCACTCTCTTTGAATCTTCTTTATCATGCTAAGAGGAGCAGGAAAAAGCAAAAAATTTCAGAATTGCACCTTGCAATGCGGAGAAATTACTGTTTGTGCATTTACAATATTCATTGATTTTTGCCATTGAAAAACGTCCAGAAATGATTGAAGCTACTGACTGAATGAAAGGAGCTGGCATCTCACTCTCTTTGAATCTTCTTTATCATGCTAAGAGGAGCAGGAAAAAGCAAAAAATTTCAGAATTGCACCTTGCAATGCGGAGAAATTACTGTTTGTGCATTTACAATATTCATTGATTTTTGCCATTGAAAAACGTCCAGAAATGATTGAAGCTACTGACTGAATGAAAGGAGCTGGCATCTCACTCTCTTTGAATCTTCTTTATCATGCTAAGAGGAGCAGGAAAAAGCAAAAAATTTCAGAATTGCACCTTGCAATGCGGAGAAATTACTGTTTGTGCATTTACAATATTCATTGATTTTTGCCATTGAAAAACATCATGTTATTCATATACCAGAAATGATTGAAGCTACTGACTGAATGAAAGGAGCTGGCATCTCACTCTCTTTGAATCTTCTTTATCATGCTAAGAGGAGCAGGAAAAAGCAAAAAATTTCAGAATTGCACCTTGCAATGCGGAGAAATTACTGTTTGTGCATTTACAATATTCATTGATTTTTGCCATTGAAAAACGTCCAGAAATGATTGAAGCTACTGACTGAATGAAAGGAGCTGGCATCTCACTCTCTTTGAATCTTCTTTATCATGCTAAGAGGAGCAGGAAAAAGCAAAAAATTTCAGAATTGCACCTTGCAATGCGGAGAAATTACTGTTTGTGCATTTACAATATTCATTGATTTTTGCCATTGAAAAACATCATGTTATTCATATACCAGAAATGATTAAAGCTACTGACTGAATGAAAGGAGCTGGCATCTCACTCTCTTTGAATCTTCTTTATCATGCTAAGAGGAGCAGGAAAAAGCAAAAAATTTCAGAATTGCACCTTGCAATGTGGAGAAATTACTGTTTGTGCATTTACAATATTCATTGATTTTTACCATTGAAAAACGTCCAGAAATGATTGAAGCTACTGACTGAATGAAAGTAGCTGGCATCTCACTCTCTTTGAATCTTCTTTATCATGCTAAGAGGAGCAGGAAAAAGCAAAAAATTTCAGACTTGCACCTTGCAATGCGGAGAAATTACTGTTTGTGCATTTACAATATTCATTGATTTTTGCCATTGAAAAACATCATGTTATTCATATACCAGAAATGTTTGAAGCTACTGACTGAATGAAAGGAGCTGGCATCTCACTCTCTTTGAATCTTCTTTATCATGCTAAGAGGAGCAGGAAAAAGCAAAAAATTTCAGAATTGCACCTTGCAATGCGGAGAAATTACTGTTTGTGCATTTACAATATTCATTGATTTTTGCCATTGAAAAACGTCCAGAAATGATTGAAGCTACTGACTGAATGAAAGGAGCTGGCATCTCACTCTCTTTGAATCTTGTTTATCATGCTAAGAGGAGCAGGAAAAAGCAAAAAATTTCAGAATTGCACCTTGCAATGCGGAGAAATTACTGTTTGTGCATTTACAATATTCATTGATTTTTGCCATTGAAAAACGTCCAGAAATGATTGAAGCTACTGACTGAATGAAAGGAGCTGGCATCTCACTCTCTTTGAATCTTCTTTATCATGCTAAGAGGAGCAGGAAAAAGCAAAAAAATTCAGAATTGCACCTTGCAATGTGGAGAAATTACTGTTTGTGCATTTACAATATTCATTGATTTTTGCCATTGAAAAACATCATGTTATTCATATACCAGAAATGATTGAAGCTACTGACTGAATGAAAGGAGCTGGCATCTCACTCTCTTTAAATCTTCTTTATCATGCTAAGAGGAGCAGGAAAAAGCAAAAAATTTCAGAATTGCACCTTGCAATGCGGAGAAATTACTGTTTGTGCATTTACAATATTCATTGACTTTTGCCATTGAAAAACGTCCAGAAATGATTGAAGCTACTGACTGAATGAAAGGAACTGGCATCTCACTCTCTTTGAATCTTCTTTATCATGCTAAGAGGAGCAGGAAAAAGCAAAAAATTTCAGAATTGCACCTTGCAATGCGGAGAAATTACTGTTTGTGCATTTACAATATTCATTGATTTTTGCCATTGAAAAACATCATGTTATTCATATACCAGAAATGATTGAAGCTACTGACTGAATGAAAGGAGCTGGCATCTCACTCTCTTTGAATCTTCTTTATCATGCTAAGAGGAGCAGGAAAAAGCAAAAAATTTCAGAATTGCACCTTGCAATGCGGAGAAATTACTGTTTGTGCATTTACAATATTCATTGAATTTTGCCATTGAAAAACGTCCAGAAATGATTGAAGCTACTGACTGAATGAAAGGAGCTGGCATCTCACTCTCTTTGAATCTTCTTTATCATGCTAAGAGGAGCAGGAAAAAGCAAAAAATTTCAGAATTGCACCTTGCAATGCGGAGAAATTACTGTTTGTGCATTTACAATATTCATTGATTTTTGCCATTGAAAAACATCATGTTATTCATACACCAGAAATGTTTGAAGCTACTGACTGAATGAAAGGAGCTGGCATCTCACTCTCTTTGAATCTTCTTTATCATGCTAAGAGGAGCAGGAAAAAGCAAAAAATTTCAGAATTGCACCTTGCAATGCGGAGAAATTACTGTTTGTGCATTTACAATATTCATTGATTTTTGCCATTGAAAAACGTCCAGAAATAATTGAAGCTACTGACTGAATGAAAGGAGCTGGCATCTCACTCTCTTTGAATCTTCTTTATCATGCTAAGAGGAGCAGGAAAAAGCAAAAAATTTCACAATTGCACCTTGCAATGCGGAGAAATTACTGTTTGTGCATTTACAATATTCATTGATTTTTGCCATTGAAAAACATCATGTTATTCATATACCAGAAATGATTGAAGCTACTGACTGAATGAAAGGAGCTGGCATCTCGCTCTCTTTGAATCTTCTTTATCATGCTAAGAGGAGCAGGAAAAAGCAAAAAATTTCAGAATTGCACCTTGCAATGCGGAGAAATTACTGTTTGTGCATTTACAATATTCATTGATTTTTGCCATTGAAAAACGTCCAGAAATGATTGAAGCTACTGACTGAATGAAAGGAGCTGGCATCTCACTCTCTTTGAATCTTCTTTATCATGCTAAGAGGAGCAGGAAAAAGCAAAAAATTTCAGAATTGCACCTTGCAATGTGGAGAAATTACTGTTTGTGCATTTACAATATTCATTGATTTTTGCCATTGAAAAACATCATGTTATTCATATACCAGAAATGATTGAAGCTACTGACTGAATGAAAGGAGCTGGCATCTCACTCTCTTTGAATCTTCTTTATCATGCTAAGAGGAGCAGGAAAAAGCAAAAAATTTCAGAATTGCACCTTGCAATGCGGAGAAATTACTGTTTGTGCATTTACAATATTCATTGATTTTTGCCATTGAAAAACGTCCAGAAATGATTGAAGCTACTGACTGAATGAAAGGAGCTGGCATCTCACTCTCTTTGAATCTTCTTTATCATGCTAAGAGGAGCAGGAAAAAGCAAAAAATTTCAGAATTGCACCTTGCAATGCGGAGAAATTACTGTTTGTGCTTTTACAATATTCATTGATTTTTGCCATTGAAAAACATCATGTTATTCATATACCAGAAATGTTTGAAGCTACTGACTGAATGAAAGGATCTGGCATCTAACTCTCTTTGAATCTTCTTTATCATGCTAAGAGGAGCAGGAAAAAGCAAAAAATTTCAGAATTGCACCTTGCAATGCGGAGAAATTACTGTTTGTGCATTTACAATATTCATTGATTTTTGCCATTGAAAAACGTCCAGAAATGATTGAAGCTACTGACTGAATGAAAGGAACTGGCATCTCACTCTCTTTGAATCTTCTTTATCATGCTAAGAGGAGCAGGAAAAAGCAAAAAATTTCAGAATTGCACCTTGCAATGCGGAGAAATTACTGTTTGTGCATTTACAATATTCATTGATTTTTGCCATTGAAAAACATCATGTTATTCATATACCAGAAATGTTTGAAGCTACTGACTGAATGAAAGGAGCTGGCATCTCACTCTCTTTGAATCTTCTTTATCATGCTAAGAGGAGCAGGAAAAAGCAAAAAATTTCAGAATTGCAACTTGCAATGCGGAGAAATTGCTGTTTGTGCATTTACAATATTCATTGATTTTTGCCATTGAAAAACATCATGTTATTCATATACCAGAAATGATTGAAGCTACTGACTGAATGAAAGGAGCTGGCATCTCACTCTCTTTGAATCTTCTTTATCATGCTAAGAGGAGCAGGAAAAAGCAAAAAATTTCAGAATTGCACCTTGCAATGCGGAGAAATTACTGTTTGTGCATTTACAATATTCATTGATTTTTGCCATTGAAAAACGTCAAGAAATGATTGAAGCTACTGACTGAATGAAAGGAGCTGGCATCTCACTCTCTTTGAATCTTCTTTATCATGCTAAGAGGAGCAGGAAAAAGCAAAAAATTTCAGAATTGCACCTTGCAATGCGGAGAAATTACTGTTTGTGCTTTTACAATATTCATTGATTTTTGCCATTGAAAAACATCATGTTATTCATATACAAGAAATGTTTGAAGCTACTGACTGAATGAAAGGAGCTGGCATCTCACTCTCTTTGAATCTTCTTTATCATGCTAAGAGGAGCAGGAAAAAGCAAAAAATTTCAGAATTGCACCTTGCAATGCGGAGAAATTACTGTTTGTGCATTTACAATATTCATTGATTTTTGCCATTGAAAAACGTCCAGAAATGATTGAAGCTACTGACTGAATGAAAGGAGCTGGCATCTCACTCTCTTTGAATCTTCTTTATCATGCTAAGAGGAGCAGGAAAAAGCAAAAAATTTCAGAATTGCACCTTGCAATGCGGAGAAATTACTGTTTGTGCATTTACAATATTCATTGATTTTTGCCATTGAAAAACGTCCAGAAATGATTGAAGCTACTGACTGAATGAAAGGAGCTGGCATCTCACTCTCTTTGAATCTTCTTTATCATGCTAAGAGGAGCAGGAAAAAGCAAAAAATTTCAGAATTGCACCTTGCAATGCGGAGAAATTACTGTTTGTGCATTTACAATATTCATTGATTTTTGCCATTGAAAAACATCATGTTATTCATATACCAGAAATGATTGAAGCTACTGACTGAATGAAAGGAGCTGGCATCTTACTCTCTTTGAATCTTCTTTGTCATGCTAAGAGGAGCAGGAAAAAGCAAAAAATTTCAGAATTGCACCTTGCAATGCGGAGAAATTACTGTTTGTGCATTTACAATATTCATTGATTTTTGCCATTGAAAAACGTCCAGAAATGATTGAAGCTACTGACTGAATGAAAGGAGCTGGCATCTCACTCTCTTTGAATCTTCTTTATCATGCTAAGAGGAGCAGGAAAAAGCAAAAAATTTCAGAATTGCACCTTGCAATGCGGAGAAATTACTGTTTGTGCATTTACAATATTCATTGATTTTTGCCATTGAAAAACGTCCAGAAATGATTGAAGCTACTGACTGAATGAAAGGAGCTGGCATCTCACTCTCTTTGAATCTTCTTTATCATGCTAAGAGGAGCAGGAAAAAGCAAAAAATTTCAGAATTGCACCTTGCAATGCGGAGAAATTACTGTTTGTGCATTTACAATATTCATTGATTTTTGCCATTGAAAAACATCATGTTATTCATATACCAGAAATGTTTGAAGCTACTGACTGAATGAAAGGAGCTGGCATCTCACTCTCTTTGAATCTTCTTTATCATGCTAAGAGGAGCAGGAAAAAGCAAAAAATTTCAGAATTGCACCTTGCAATGCGGAGAAATTACTGTTTGTGCATTTACAATATTCATTGATTTTTGCCATTGAAAAACATCATGTTATTCATATACCAGAAATGTTTGAAGCTACTGACTGAATGAAAGGAGCTGGCATCTCACTCTCTTTGAATCTTCTTTATCATGCTAAGAGGAGCAGGAAAAAGCAAAAAATTTCAGAATTGCACCTTGCAATGTGGAGAAATTACTGTTTGTGCATTTACAATATTCATTGATTTTTACCATTGAAAAACGTCCAGAAATGATTGAAGCTACTGACTGAATGAAAGTAGCTGGCATCTCACTCTCTTTGAATCTTCTTTACCATGCTAAGAGGAGCAGGAAAAAGCAAAAAATTTCAGACTTGCACCTTGCAATGCGGAGAAATTACTGTTTGTGCATTTACAATATTCATTGATTTTTGCCATTGAAAAACATCATGTTATTCATATACCAGAAATGTTTGAAGCTACTGACTGAATGAAAGGAGCTGGCATCTCACTCTCTTTGAATCTTCTTTATCATGCTAAGAGGAGCAGGAAAAAGCAAAAAATTTCAGAATTGCACCTTGCAATGCGGAGAAATTACTGTTTGTGCATTTACAATATTCATTGATTTTTGCCATTGAAAAACGTCCAGAAATGATTGAAGCTACTGACTGAATGAAAGGAGCTGGCATCTCACTCTCTTTGAATCTTCTTTATCATGCTAAGAGGAGCAGGAAAAAGCAAAAAATTTCAGAATTTCACCTTGCAATGCGGAGAAATTACTGTTTGTGCATTTACAATATTCATTGATTTTTGCCATTGAAAAACGTCCAGAAATGATTGAAGCTACTGACTGAATGAAAGGAGCTGGCATCTCACTCTCTTTGAATCTTCTTTATCATGCTAAGAGGAGCAGGAAAAATCAAAAAATTTCAGAATTGCACCTTGCAATGCGGAGAAATTACTGTTTGTGCATTTACAATATTCATTGATTTTTGCCATTGAAAAACATGTTATTCATATACCAGAAATGTTTGAAGCTACTGACTGAATGAAAGGAGCTGGCACGTCACTCTCTTTGAATCTTCTTTATCATGCTAAGAGGAGCGGGAAAAAGCAAAAAATTTCAGAATTGCACCTTGCAATGCGGAGAAATTACTGTTTGTGCATTTACAATATTCATTGATTTTTGCCATTGAAAAACATCCAGAAATGATTGAAGGTACTGACTGAATGAAAGGAGCTGGCATCTCACTCTCTTTGAATCTTCTTTATCATGCTAAGCGGAGCAGGAAAAAGCAAAAAATTTCAGAATTGCACCTTGCAATGCGGAGAAATTACTGTTTGTGCATTTACAATATTCATTGATTTTTGCCATTGAAAAACGTCCAGAAATGATTGAAGCTACTGACTGAATGAAAGGAGCTGGCATCTCACTCTCTTTGAATCTTCTTTATCATGCTAAGAGGAGCAGGAAAAAGCAAAAAATTTCAGAATTGCACCTTGCAATGCGGAGAAATTACTGTTTGTGCTTTTACAATATTCATTGATTTTTGCCATTGAAAAACATCATGTTATTCATATACCAGAAATGTTTGAAGCTACTGACTGAATGAAAGGAGCTGGCATCTAACTCTCTTTGAATCTTCTTTATCATGCTAAGAGGAGCAGGAAAAAGCAAAAAATTTCAGAATTGCACCTTGCAATGCGGAGAAATTACTGTTTGTGCATTTACAATATTCATTGATTTTTGCCATTGAAAAACGTCCAGAAATGATTGAAGCTACTGACTGAATGAAAGGAGCTGGCATCTCACTCTCTTTGAATCTTCTTTATCATGCTAAGAGGAGCAGGAAAAAGCAAAAAATTTCAGAATTGCACCTTGCAATGCGGAGAAATTACTGTTTGTGCATTTACAATATTCATTGATTTTTGCCATTGAAAAACGTCCAGAAATGATTGAAGCTACTGACTGAATGAAAGGAGCTGGCATCTCACTCTCTTTGAATCTTCTTTATCATGCTAAGAGGAGCAGGAAAAAGCAAAAAATTTCAGAATTGCACCTTGCAATGCGGAGAAATTACTGTTTGTGCATTTACAATATTCATTGATTTTTGCCATTGAAAAACATCATGTTATTCATATACCAGAAATGATTGAAGCTACTGACTGAATGAAAGGAGCTGGCATCTTACTCTCTTTGAATCTTCTTTGTCATGCTAAGAGGAGCAGGAAAAAGCAAAAAATTTCAGAATTGCACCTTGCAATGCGGAGAAATTACTGTTTGTGCATTTACAATATTCATTGATTTTTGCCATTGAAAAACGTCCAGAAATGATTGAAGCTACTGACTGAATGAAAGGAGCTGGCATCTCACTCTCTTTGAATCTTCTTTATCATGCTAAGAGGAGCAGGAAAAAGCAAAAAATTTCAGAATTGCACCTTGCAATGCGGAGAAATTACTGTTTGTGCATTTACAATATTCATTGATTTTTGCCATTGAAAAACGACCAGAAATGATTGAAGCTACTGACTGAATGAAAGGAGCTGGCATCTCACTCTCTTTGAATCTTCTTTATCATGCTAAGAGGAGCAGGAAAAAGCAAAAAATTTCAGAATTGCACCTTGCAATGCGGAGAAATTACTGTTTGTGCATTTACAATATTCATTGATTTTTGCCATTGAAAAACGTCCAGAAATGATTGAAGCTACTGACTGAATGAAAGGAGCTGGCATCTCACTCTCTTTGAATCTTCTTTATCATGCTAAGAGGAGCAGGAAAAAGCAAAAAATTTCAGAATTGCACCTTGCAATGCGGAGAAATTACTGTTTGTGCATTTACAATATTCATTGATTTTTGCCATTGAAAAACGTCCAGAAATGATTGAAGCTACTGACTGAATGAAAGGAGCTGGCATCTCACTCTCTTTGAATCTTCTTTATCATGCTAAGAGGAGCAGGAAAAAGCAAAAAATTTCAGAATTGCACCTTGCAATGCGGAGAAATTACTGTTTGTGCATTTACAATATTCATTGATTTTTGCCATTGAAAAACATCATGTTATTCATATACCAGAAATGTTTGAAGCTACTGACTGAATGAAAGGAGCTGGCATCTCACTCTCTTTAAATCTTCTTTATCATGCTAAGAGGAGCAGGAAAAAGCAAAAAATTTCAGAATTGCACCTTGCAATGCGGAGAAATTACTGTTTGTGCATTTACAATATTCATTGATTTTTGCCATTGAAAAACATCATGTTATTCATATACCAGAAATGTTTGAAGCTACTGACTGAATGAAAGGAGCTGGCATCTCACTCTCTTTGAATCTTCTTTATCATGCTAAGAGGAGCAGGAAAAAGCAAAAAATTTCAGAATTGCACCTTGCAATGTGGAGAAATTACTGTTTGTGCATTTACAATATTCATTGATTTTTACCATTGAAAAACGTCCAGAAATGATTGAAGCTACTGACTGAATGAAAGTAGCTGGCATCTCACTCTCTTTGAATCTTCTTTACCATGCTAAGAGGAGCAGGAAAAAGCAAAAAATTTCAGACTTGCACCTTGCAATGCGGAGAAATTACTGTTTGTGCATTTACAATATTCATTGATTTTTGCCATTGAAAAACATCATGTTATTCATATACCAGAAATGTTTGAAGCTACTGACTGAATGAAAGGAGCTGGCATCTCACTCTCTTTGAATCTTCTTTATCATGCTAAGAGGAGCAGGAAAAAGCAAAAAATTTCAGAATTGCACCTTGCAATGCGGAGAAATTACTGTTTGTGCATTTACAATATTCATTGATTTTTGCCATTGAAAAACGTCCAGAAATGATTGAAGCTACTGACTGAATGAAAGGAGCTGGCATCTCACTCTCTTTGAATCTTCTTTATCATGCTAAGAGGAGCAGGAAAAAGCAAAAAATTTCAGAATTGCACCTTGCAATGCGGAGAAATTACTGTTTGTGCATTTACAATATTCCTTGATTTTTGCCATTGAAAAACGTCCAGAAATGATTGAAGCTACTGACTGAATGAAAGGAGCTGGCATCTCACTCTCTTTGAATCTTCTTTATCATGCTAAGAGGAGCAGGAAAAATCAAAAAATTTCAGAATTGCACCTTGCAATGCGGAGAAATTACTGTTTGTGCATTTACAATATTCATTGATTTTTGCCATTGAAAAACATGTTATTCATATACCAGAAATGTTTGAAGCTACTGACTGAATGAAAGGAGCTGGCATCTCACTCTCTTTGAATCTTCTTTATCATGCTAAGAGGAGCGGGAAAAAGCAAAAAATTTCAGAATTGCACCTTGCAATGCGGAGAAATTACTGTTTGTGCATTTACAATATTCATTGATTTTTGCCATTGAAAAACATCCAGAAATGATTGAAGGTACTGACTGAATGAAAGGAGCTGGCATCTCACTCTCTTTGAATCTTCTTTATCATGCTAAGAGGAGCAGGAAAAAGCAAAAAATTTCAGAATTGCACCTTGCAATGCGGAGAAATTACTGTTTGTGCATTTACAATATTCATTGATTTTTGCCATTGAAAAACGTCCAGAAATGATTGAAGCTACTGACTGAATGAAAGGAGCTGGCATCTCACTCTCTTTGAATCTTCTTTATCATGCTAAGAGGAGCAGGAAAAAACAAAAAATTTCAGAATTGCACCTTGCAATGCGGAGAAATTACAGTTTGTGCATTTACAATATTCATTGATTTTTGCCATTGAAAAACATCCAGAAATGATTGAAGCTACTGACTGAATGAAAGGAGCTGGCATCTCACTCTCTTTGAATATTCTTTATCATGCTAAGAGGAGCAGGAAAAAGCAAAAAATTTCAGAATTGCACCTTGCAATGCGGAGAAATTACTGTTTGTGCATTTACAATATTCATTGATTTTTGCCATTGAAAAACATCATGTTATTCATATACCAGAAATGTTTGAAGCTACTGACTGAATGAAAGGAGCTGGCATCTCACTCTCTTTGAATCTTCTTTATCATGCTAAGAGGAGCAGGAAAAAGCAAAAAATTTCAGAATTGCACCTTGCAATGCGGAGAAATTACTGTTTGTGCATTTACAATATTCATTGATTTTTGCCATTGAAAAACATCATGTTATTCATATACCAGAAATGTTTGAAGCTACTGACTGAATGAAAGGAGCTGGCATCTCACTCTCTTTGAATCTTCTTTATCATGCTAAGAGGAGCAGGAAAAAGCAAAAAATTTCAGAATTGCACCTTGCAATGTGGAGAAATTACTGTTTGTGCATTTACAATATTCATTGATTTTTACCATTGAAAAACATCCAGAAATGATTGAAGCTACTGACTGAATGAAAGTAGCTGGCATCTCACTCTCTTTGAATCTTCTTTATCATGCTAAGAGGAGCAGGAAAAAGCAAAAAATTTCAGAATTGCACCTTGCAATGCAGAGAAGTTACTGTTTGTGCATTTACAATATTCATTGATTTTTGCCATTGAAAAACATCATGTTATTCATATACCAGAAATGTTTGAAGCTACTGACTGAATGAAAGGAGCTGGCATCTCACTCTCTTTGAATCTTCTTTATCATGCTAAGAGGAGCAGGAAAAAGCAAAAAATTTCAGAATTGCACCTTGCAATGCGGAGAAATTACTGTTTGTGCATTTACAATATTCATTGATTTTTGCCATTGAAAAACGTCCAGAAATGATTGAAGCTACTGACTGAATGAAAGGAGCTGGCATCTCACTCTCTTTGAATCTTGTTTATCATGCTAAGAGGAGCAGGAAAAAGCAAAAAATTTCAGAATTGCACCTTGCAATGCGGAGAAATTACTGTTTGTGCATGTACAATATTCATTGATTTTTGCCATTGAAAAACGTCCAGAAATGATTGAAGCTACTGACTGAATGAAAGGAGCTGGCATCTCACTCTCTTTGAATCTTCTTTATCATGCTAAGAGGAGCAGGAAAAAGCAAAAAATTTCAGAATTGCACCTTGCAATGCGGAGAAATTACTGTTTGTGCATTTACAATATTCATTGATTTTTGCCATTGAAAAACATCATGTTATTCATATACCAGAAATGATTGAAGATACTGACTGAATGAAAGGAGCTGGCATCTCATTCTCTTTGAATCTTCTTTATCATGCTAAGAGGAGCAGGAAAAAGCAAAAAATTTCAGAATTGCACCTTGCAATGCGGAGAAATTACTGTTTGTGCATTTACAATATTCATTGATTTTTGCCATTGAAAAACATCATGTTATTCATATACCAGAAATGTTTGAAGCTACTGACTGAATGAAAGGAGCTGGCATCTCACTCTCTTTGAATCTTCTTTATCATGCTAAGAGGAGCAGGAAAAAGCAAAAAATTTCAGAATTGCACCTTGCAATGCGGAGAAATTACTGTTTGTGCATTTACAATATTCATTGATTTTTGCCATTGAAAAACATCATGTTATTCATATACCAGAAATGTTTGAAGCTACTGACTGAATGAAAGGAGCTGCCATCTCACTCTCTTTGAATCTTCTTTATCATGCTAAGAGGAGCAGGAAAAAGCAAAAAATGTCAGAATTGCACCTTGCAATGTGGAGAAATTACTGTTTGTGCATTTACAATATTCATTGATTTTTGCCATTGAAAAACGTCCAGAAATGATTGAAGCTACTGACTGAATGAAAGGAGCTGGCATCTCACTCTCTTTGAATCTTCTTTATCATGCTAAGAGGAGCAGGAAAAATCAAAAAATTTCAGAATTGCACCTTGCAATGCGGAGAAATTACTGTTTGTGCATTTACAATATTCATTGATTTTTGCCATTGAAAAACATGTTATTCATATACCAGAAATGTTTGAAGCTACTGACTGAATGAAAGGAGCTGGCATCTCACTCTCTTTGAATCTTCTTTATCATGCTAAGAGGAGCGGGAAAAAGCAAAAAATTTCAGAATTGCACCTTGCAATGCGGAGAAATTACTGTTTGTGCATTTACAATATTCATTGATTTTTGCCATTGAAAAACATCCAGAAATGATTGAAGGTACTGACTGAATGAAAGGAGCTGGCATCTCACTCTCTTTGAATCTTCTTTATCATGCTAAGAGGAGCAGGAAAAAGCAAAAAATTTCAGAATTGCACCTTGCAATGCAGAGAAATTACTGTTTGTGCATTTACAATATTCATTGATTTTTGCCATTGAAAAACGTCCAGAAATGATTGAAGCTACTGACTGAATGAAAGGAGCTGGCATCTCACTCTCTTTGAATCTTCTTTATCATGCTAAGAGGAGCAGGAAAAAACAAAAAATTTCAGAATTGCACCTTGCAATGCGGAGAAATTACAGTTTGTGCATTTACAATATTCATTGATTTTTGCCATTGAAAAACATCCAGAAATGATTGAAGCTACTGACTGAATGAAAGGAGCTGGCATCTCACTCTCTTTGAATATTCTTTATCATGCTAAGAGGAGCAGGAAAAAGCAAAAAATTTCAGAATTGCACCTTGCAATGCGGAGAAATTACTGTTTGTGCATTTACAATATTCATTGATTTTTGCCATTGAAAAACATCATGTTATTCATATACCAGAAATGTTTGAAGCTACTGACTGAATGAAAGGAGCTGGCATCTCACTCGCTTTGAATCTTCTTTATCATGCTAAGAGGAGCAGGAAAAAGCAAAAAATTTCAGAATTGCACCTTGCAATGCGGAGAAATTACTGTTTGTGCATTTACAATATTCATTGATTTTTGCCATTGAAAAACATCATGTTATTCATATACCAGAAATGTTTGAAGCTACTGACTGAATGAAAGGAGCTGGCATCTCACTCTCTTTGAATCTTCTTTATCATGCTAAGAGGAGCAGGAAAAAGCAAAAAATTTCAGAATTGCACCTTGCAATGTGGAGAAATTACTGTTTGTGCATTTACAATATTCATTGATTTTTACCATTGAAAAACATCCAGAAATGATTGAAGCTACTGACTGAATGAAAGTAGCTGGCATCTCACTCTCTTTGAATCTTCTTTATCATGCTAAGAGGAGCAGGAAAAAGCAAAAAATTTCAGAATTGCACCTTGCAATGCAGAGAAGTTACTGTTTGTGCATTTACAATATTCATTGATTTTTGCCATTGAAAAACATCATGTTATTCATATACCAGAAATGTTTGAAGCTACTGACTGAATGAAAGGAGCTGGCATCTCACTCTCTTTGAATCTTCTTTATCATGCTAAGAGGAGCAGGAAAAAGCAAAAAATTTCAGAATTGCACCTTGCAATGCGGAGAAATTACTGTTTGTGCATTTACAATATTCATTGATTTTTGCCATTGAAAAACGTCCAGAAATGATTGAAGCTACTGACTGAATGAAAGGAGCTGGCATCTCACTCTCTTTGAATCTTGTTTATCATGCTAAGAGGAGCAGGAAAAAGCAAAAAATTTCAGAATTGCACCTTGCAATGCGGAGAAATTACTGTTTGTGCATGTACAATATTCATTGATTTTTGCCATTGAAAAACGTCCAGAAATGATTGAAGCTACTGACTGAATGAAAGGAGCTGGCATCTCACTCTCTTTGAATCTTCTTTATCATGCTAAGAGGAGCAGGAAAAAGCAAAAAATTTCAGAATTGCACCTTGCAATGCGGAGAAATTACTGTTTGTGCATTTACAATATTCATTGATTTTTGCCATTGAAAAACATCATGTTATTCATATACCAGAAATGATTGAAGATACTGACTGAATGAAAGGAGCTGGCATCTCATTCTCTTTGAATCTTCTTTATCATGCTAAGAGGAGCAGGAAAAAGCAAAAAATTTCAGAATTGCACCTTGCAATGCGGAGAAATTACTGTTTGTGCATTTACAATATTCATTGATTTTTGCCATTGAAAAACATCATGTTATTCATATACCAGAAATGTTTGAAGCTACTGACTGAATGAAAGGAGCTGGCATCTCACTCTCTTTGAATCTTCTTTATCATGCTAAGAGGAGCAGGAAAAAGCAAAAAATTTCAGAATTGCACCTTGCAATGCGGAGAAATTACTGTTTGTGCATTTACAATATTCATTGATTTTTGCCATTGAAAAACATCATGTTATTCATATACCAGAAATGTTTGAAGCTACTGACTGAATGAAAGGAGCTGCCATCTCACTCTCTTTGAATCTTCTTTATCATGCTAAGAGGAGCAGGAAAAAGCAAAAAATGTCAGAATTGCACCTTGCAATGTGGAGAAATTACTGTTTGTGCATTTACAATATTCATTGATTTTTGCCATTGAAAAACGTCCAGAAATGATTGAAGCTACTGACTGAATGAAAGGAGCTGGCATCTCACTCTCTTTGAATCTTCTTTATCATGCTAAGAGGAGCAGGAAAAATCAAAAAATTTCAGAATTGCACCTTGCAATGCGGAGAAATTACTGTTTGTGCATTTACAATATTCATTGATTTTTGCCATTGAAAAACATGTTATTCATATACCAGAAATGTTTGAAGCTACTGACTGAATGAAAGGAGCTGGCATCTCACTCTCTTTGAATCTTCTTTATCATGCTAAGAGGAGCGGGAAAAAGCAAAAAATTTCAGAATTGCACCTTGCAATGCGGAGAAATTACTGTTTGTGCATTTACAATATTCATTGATTTTTGCCATTGAAAAACATCCAGAAATGATTGAAGGTACTGACTGAATGAAAGGAGCTGGCATCTCACTCTCTTTGAATCTTCTTTATCATGCTAAGAGGAGCAGGAAAAAGCAAAAAATTTCAGAATTGCACCTTGCAATGCAGAGAAATTACTGTTTGTGCATTTACAATATTCATTGATTTTTGCCATTGAAAAACGTCCAGAAATGATTGAAGCTACTGACTGAATGAAAGGAGCTGGCATCTCACTCTCTTTGAATCTTCTTTATCATGCTAAGAGGAGCAGGAAAAAACAAAAAATTTCAGAATTGCACCTTGCAATGCGGAGAAATTACAGTTTGTGCATTTACAATATTCATTGATTTTTGCCATTGAAAAACATCCAGAAATGATTGAAGCTACTGACTGAATGAAAGGAGCTGGCATCTCACTCTCTTTGAATATTCTTTATCATGCTAAGAGGAGCAGGAAAAAGCAAAAAATTTCAGAATTGCACCTTGCAATGCGGAGAAATTACTGTTTGTGCATTTACAATATTCATTGATTTTTGCCATTGAAAAACATCATGTTATTCATATACCAGAAATGTTTGAAGCTACTGACTGAATGAAAGGAGCTGGCATCTCACTCGCTTTGAATCTTCTTTATCATGCTAAGAGGAGCAGGAAAAAGCAAAAAATTTCAGAATTGCACCTTGCAATGCGGAGAAATTACTGTTTGTGCATTTACAATATTCATTGATTTTTGCCATTGAAAAACATCATGTTATTCATATACCAGAAATGTTTGAAGCTACTGACTGAATGAAAGGAGCTGGCATCTCACTCTCTTTGAATCTTCTTTATCATGCTAAGAGGAGCAGGAAAAAGCAAAAAATTTCAGAATTGCACCTTGCAATGTGGAGAAATTACTGTTTGTGCATTTACAATATTCATTGATTTTTACCATTGAAAAACATCCAGAAATGATTGAAGCTACTGACTGAATGAAAGTAGCTGGCATCTCACTCTCTTTGAATCTTCTTTATCATGCTAAGAGGAGCAGGAAAAAGCAAAAAATTTCAGAATTGCACCTTGCAATGCAGAGAAGTTACTGTTTGTGCATTTACAATATTCATTGATTTTTGCCATTGAAAAACATCATGTTATTCATATACCAGAAATGTTTGAAGCTACTGACTGAATGAAAGGAGCTGGCATCTCACTCTCTTTGAATCTTCTTTATCATGCTAAGAGGAGCAGGAAAAAGCAAAAAATTTCAGAATTGCACCTTGCAATGCGGAGAAATTACTGTTTGTGCATTTACAATATTCATTGATTTTTGCCATTGAAAAACATCCAGAAATGATTGAAGCTACTGACTGAATGAAAGGAGCTGGCATCTCACTCTCTTTGAATCTTCTTTATCATGCTAAGAGGAGCAGGAAAAAGCAAAAAATTTCAGAATTGCACCTTGCAATGCGGAGAAATTACTGTTTGTGCATTTACAATATTCATTGATTTTTGCCATTGAAAAACATCATGTTATTCATATACCAGAAATGTTTGAAGCTACTGACTGAATGAAAGGAGCTGGCATCTCACTCTCTTTGAATCTTCTTTATCATGCTAAGAGGAGCAGGAAAAAGCAAAAAATTTCAGAATTGCACCTTGCAATGCGGAGAAATTACTGTTTGTGCATTTACAATATTCATTGATTTTTGCCATTGAAAAACGTCCAGAAATGATTGAAGCTACTGACTGAATGAAAGGAGCTGGCATCTCACTCTCTTTGAATCTTGTTTATCATGCTAAGAGGAGCAGGAAAAAGCAAAAAATTTCAGAATTGCACCTTGCAATGCGGAGAAATTACTGTTTGTGCATTTACAATATTCATTGATTTTTGCCATTGAAAAACGTCCAGAAATGATTGAAGCTACTGACTGAATGAAAGGAGCTGGCATCTCACTCTCTTTGAATCTTCTTTATCATGCTAAGAGGAGCAGGAAAAAGCAAAAAATTTCAGAATTGCACCTTGCAATGCGGAGAAATTACTGTTTGTGCATTTACAATATTCATTGATTTTTGCCATTGAAAAACATCATGTTATTCATATACCAGAAATGATTGAAGATACTGACTGAATGAAAGGAGCTGGCATCTCATTCTCTTTGAATCTTCTTTATCATGCTAAGAGGAGCAGGAAAAAGCAAAAAATTTCAGAATTGCACCTTGCAATGCGGAGAAATTACTGTTTGTGCATTTACAATATTCATTGATTTTTGCCATTGAAAAACATCATGTTATTCATATACCAGAAATGTTTGAAGCTACTGACTGAATGAAAGGAGCTGGCATCTCACTCTCTTTGAATCTTCTTTATCATGCTAAGAGGAGCAGGAAAAAGCAAAAAATTTCAGAATTGCACCTTGCAATGCGGAGAAATTACTGTTTGTGCATTTACAATATTCATTGATTTTTGCCATTGAAAAACATCATGTTATTCATATACCAGAAATGTTTGAAGCTACTGACTGAATGAAAGGAGCTGCCATCTCACTCTCTTTGAATCTTCTTTATCATGCTAAGAGGAGCAGGAAAAAGCAAAAAATGTCAGAATTGCACCTTGCAATGTGGAGAAATTACTGTTTGTGCATTTACAATATTCATTGATTTTTGCCATTGAAAAACGTCCAGAAATGATTGAAGCTACTGACTGAATGAAAGGAGCTGGCATCTCACTCTCTTTGAATCTTCTTTATCATGCTAAGAGGAGCAGGAAAAATCAAAAAATTTCAGAATTGCACCTTGCAATGCGGAGAAATTACTGTTTGTGCATTTACAATATTCATTGATTTTTGCCATTGAAAAACATGTTATTCATATACCAGAAATGTTTGAAGCTACTGACTGAATGAAAGGAGCTGGCATCTCACTCTCTTTGAATCTTCTTTATCATGCTAAGAGGAGCGGGAAAAAGCAAAAAATTTCAGAATTGCACCTTGCAATGCGGAGAAATTACTGTTTGTGCATTTACAATATTCATTGATTTTTGCCATTGAAAAACATCCAGAAATGATTGAAGGTACTGACTGAATGAAAGGAGCTGGCATCTCACTCTCTTTGAATCTTCTTTATCATGCTAAGAGGAGCAGGAAAAAGCAAAAAATTTCAGAATTGCACCTTGCAATGCGGAGAAATTACTGTTTGTGCATTTACAATATTCATTGATTTTTGCCATTGAAAAACGTCCAGAAATGATTGAAGCTACTGACTGAATGAAAGGAGCTGGCATCTCACTCTCTTTGAATCTTCTTTATCATGCTAAGAGGAGCAGGAAAAAACAAAAAATTTCAGAATTGCACCTTGCAATGCGGAGAAATTACAGTTTGTGCATTTACAATATTCATTGATTTTTGCCATTGAAAAACATCCAGAAATGATTGAAGCTACTGACTGAATGAAAGGAGCTGGCATCTCACTCTCTTTGAATATTCTTTATCATGCTAAGAGGAGCAGGAAAAAGCAAAAAATTTCAGAATTGCACCTTGCAATGCGGAGAAATTACTGTTTGTGCATTTACAATATTCATTGATTTTTGCCATTGAAAAACATCATGTTATTCATATACCAGAAATGTTTGAAGCTACTGACTGAATGAAAGGAGCTGGCATCTCACTCTCTTTGAATCTTCTTTATCATGCTAAGAGGAGCAGGAAAAAGCAAAAAATTTCAGAATTGCACCTTGCAATGCGGAGAAATTACTGTTTGTGCATTTACAATATTCATTGATTTTTGCCATTGAAAAACATCATGTTATTCATATACCAGAAATGTTTGAAGCTACTGACTGAATGAAAGGAGCTGGCATCTCACTCTCTTTGAATCTTCTTTATCATGCTAAGAGGAGCAGGAAAAAGCAAAAAATTTCAGAATTGCACCTTGCAATGTGGAGAAATTACTGTTTGTGCATTTACAATATTCATTGATTTTTACCATTGAAAAACATCCAGAAATGATTGAAGCTACTGACTGAATGAAAGTAGCTGGCATGTCACTCTCTTTGAATCTTCTTTATCATGCTAAGAGGAGCAGGAAAAAGCAAAAAATTTCAGAATTGCACCTTGCAATGCAGAGAAGTTACTGTTTGTGCATTTACAATATTCATTGATTTTTGCCATTGAAAAACATCATGTTATTCATATACCAGAAATGTTTGAAGCTACTGACTGAATGAAAGGAGCTGGCATCTCACTCTCTTTGAATCTTCTTTATCATGCTAAGAGGAGCAGGAAAAAGCAAAAAATTTCAGAATTGCACCTTGCAATGCGGAGAAATTACTGTTTGTGCATTTACAATATTCATTGATTTTTGCCATTGAAAAACATCCAGAAATGATTGAAGCTACTGACTGAATGAAAGGAGCTGGCATCTCACTCTCTTTGAATCTTCTTTATCATGCTAAGAGGAGCAGGAAAAAGCAAAAAATTTCAGAATTGCACCTTGCAATGCGGAGAAATTACTGTTTGTGCATTTACAATATTCATTGATTTTTGCCATTGAAAAACATCATGTTATTCATATACCAGAAATGTTTGAAGCTACTGACTGAATGAAAGGAGCTGGCATCTCACTCTCTTTGAATCTTCTTTATCATGCTAAGAGGAGCAGGAAAAAGCAAAAAATTTCAGAATTGCACCTTGCAATGCGGAGAAATTACTGTTTGTGCATTTACAATATTCATTGATTTTTGCCATTGAAAAACATCATGTTATTCATATACCAGAAATGTTTGAAGCTACTGACTGAATGAAAGGAGCTGCCATCTCACTCTCTTTGAATCTTCTTTATCATGCTAAGAGGAGCAGGAAAAAGCAAAAAATGTCAGAATTGCACCTTGCAATGTGGAGAAATTACTGTTTGTGCATTTACAATATTCATTGATTTTTACCATTGAAAAAGGTCCAGAAATGATTGAAGCTACTGACTGAATGAAAGTAGCTGGCATCTCACTCTCTTTGAATCTTCTTTATCATGCTAAGAGGATCAGGAAAAAGCAAAAAATTTCAGAATTGCACCTTGCAATGCGGAGAAATTACTGTTTGTGCATTTACAATATTCATTGATTTTTGCCATTGAAAAACATCCAGAAATGATTGAAGCTACTGACTGAATGAAAGGAGCTGGCATCTCACTCTCTTTGAATCTTCTTTATCATGCTAAGAGGAGCAGGAAAAAGCAAAAAATTTCAGAATTGCACCTTGCAATGCGGAGAAATTACTGTTTGTGCATTTACAATATTCATTGATTTTTGCCATTGAAAAACATCATGTTATTCATATACCAGAAATGTTTGAAGCTACTGACTGAATGAAAGGAGCTGGCATCTCACTCTCTTTGAATCTTCTTTATCATGCTAAGAGGAGCAGGAAAAAGCAAAAAATTTCAGAATTGCACCTTGCAATGCGGAGAAATTACTGTTTGTGCATTTACAATATTCATTGATTTTTGCCATTGAAAAACATCATGTTATTCATATACCAGAAATGTTTGAAGCTACTGACTGAATGAAAGGAGCTGGCATCTCACTCTCTTTGAATCTTCTTTATCATGCTAAGAGGAGCAGGAAAAAGCAAAAAATTTCAGAATTGCACCTTGCAATGTGGAGAAATTACTGTTTGTGCATTTACAATATTCATTGATTTTTACCATTGAAAAAGGTCCAGAAATGATTGAAGCTACTGACTGAATGAAAGTAGCTGGCATCTCACTCTCTTTGAATCTTCTTTATCATGCTAAGAGGAGCAGGAAAAAGCAAAAAATTTCAGACTTGCACCTTGCAATGCGGAGAAATTACTGTTTGTGCATTTACAATATTCATTGATTTTTGCCATTGAAAAACATCATGTTATTCATATACCAGAAATGTTTGAAGCTACTGACTGAATGAAAGGAGCTGGCATCTCACTCTCTTTGAATCTTCTTTATCATGCTAAGAGGAGCAGGAAAAAGCAAAAAATTTCAGAATCGCACCTTGCAATGCGGAGAAATTACTGTTTGTGCATTTACAATTTTCATTGATTTTTGCCATTGAAAAACGTCCAGAAATGATTGAAGGTACTGACTGAATGAAAGGAGCTGGCATCTCACTCTCTTTGAATCTTCTTTATCATGCTAAGAGGAGCAGGAAAAAGCAAAAAATTTCAGAATTGCACCTTGCAATGTGGAGAAATTACTGTTTGTGCATTTACAATATTCATTGATTTTTACCATTGAAAAACATCCAGAAATGATTGAAGCTACTGACTGAATGAAAGTAGCTGGCATCTCACTCTCTTTGAATCTTCTTTATCATGCTAAGAGGAGCAGGAAAAAGCAAAAAATTTCAGAATTGCACCTTGCAATGCAGAGAAATTACTGTTTGTGCATTTACAATATTCATTGATTTTTGCCATTGAAAAACATCATGTTATTCATATACCAGAAATGTTTGAAGCTACTGACTGAATGAAAGGAGCTGGCATCTCACTCTCTTTGAATCTTCTTTATCATGCTAAGAGGAGCAGGAAAAAGCAAAAAATTTCAGAATTGCACCTTGCAATGTGGAGAAATTACTGTTTGTGCATTTACAATATTCATTGATTTTTACCATTGAAAAACATCCAGAAATGATTGAAGCTACTGACTGAATGAAAGTAGCTGGCATCTCACTCTCTTTGTATCTTCTTTATCATTCTAAGAGGAGCAGGAAAAAGCAAAAAATTTCAGACTTGCACCTTGCAATGCGGAGAAATTACTGTTTGTGCATTTACAATATTCATTGATTTTTGCCATTGAAAAACATCATGTTATTCATATACCAGAAATGTTTGAAGCTACTGACTGAATGAAAGGAGCTGGCATCTCACTCTCTTTGAATCTTCTTTATCATGCTAAGAGGAGCAGGAAAAAGCAAAAAATTTCAGAATTGCACCTTGCAATGCGGAGAAATTACTGTTTGTGCATTTACAATATTCATTGATTTTTGCCATTGAAAAACGTCCAGAAATGATTGAAGCTACTGACTGAATGAAAGGAGCTGGCATCTCACTCTCTTTGAATCTTGTTTATCATGCTAAGAGGAGCAGGAAAAAGCAAAAAATTTCAGAATTGCACCTTGCAATGCGGAGAAATTACTGTTTGTGCATTTACAATATTCATTGATTTTTGCCATTGAAAAACGTCCAGAAATGATTGAAGCTACTGACTGAATGAAAGGAGCTCTCATCTCACTCTCTTTGAATCTTCTTTATCATGCTAAGAGGAGCAGGAAAAAGCAAAAAATTTCAGAATTGCACCTTGCAATGCGGAGAAATTACTGTTTGTGCATTTACAATATTCATTGATTTTTGCCATTGAAAAACATCATGTTATTCATATACCAGAAATGATTGAAGATACCGACTGAATGAAAGGAGCTGGCATCTCACTCTCTTTGAATCTTCTTTATCATGCTAAGAGGAGCAGGAAAAAGCAAAAAATTTCAGAATTGCACCTTGCAATGCGGAGAAATTACTGTTTGTGCATTTACAATATTCATTGATTTTTGCCATTGAAAAACGTCCAGAAATGATTGAAGCTACTGACTGAATGAAAGTAGCTGGCATCTCACTCTCTTTGAATCTTCTTTATCATGCTAAGAGGAGCAGGAAAAAGCAAAAAATTTCAGACTTGCACCTTGCAATGCGGAGAAATTACTGTTTGTGCATTTACAATATTCATTGATTTTTGCCATTGAAAAACATCATGTTATTCATATACCAGAAATGTTTGAAGCTACTGACTGAATGAAAGGAGCTGGCATCTCACTCTCTTTGAATCTTCTTTATCATGCTAAGAGGAGCAGGAAAAAGCAAAAAATTTCAGAATCGCACCTTGCAATGCGGAGAAATTACTGTTTGTGCATTTACAATTTTCATTGATTTTTGCCATTGAAAAACGTCCAGAAATGATTGAAGGTACTGACTGAATGAAAGGAGCTGGCATCTCACTCTCTTTGAATCTTCTTTATCATGCTAAGAGGAGCAGGAAAAAGCAAAAAATTTCAGAATTGCACCTTGCAATGTGGAGAAATTACTGTTTGTGCATTTACAATATTCATTGATTTTTACCATTGAAAAACATCCAGAAATGATTGAAGCTACTGACTGAATGAAAGTAGCTGGCATCTCACTCTCTTTGAATCTTCTTTATCATGCTAAGAGGAGCAGGAAAAAGCAAAAAATTTCAGAATTGCACCTTGCAATGCAGAGAAATTACTGTTTGTGCATTTACAATATTCATTGATTTTTGCCATTGAAAAACATCATGTTATTCATATACCAGAAATGTTTGAAGCTACTGACTGAATGAAAGGAGCTGGCATCTCACTCTCTTTGAATCTTCTTTATCATGCTAAGAGGAGCAGGAAAAAGCAAAAAATTTCAGAATTGCACCTTGCAATGTGGAGAAATTACTGTTTGTGCATTTACAATATTCATTGATTTTTACCATTGAAAAACATCCAGAAATGATTGAAGCTACTGACTGAATGAAAGTAGCTGGCATCTCACTCTCTTTGTATCTTCTTTATCATTCTAAGAGGAGCAGGAAAAAGCAAAAAATTTCAGACTTGCACCTTGCAATGCGGAGAAATTACTGTTTGTGCATTTACAATATTCATTGATTTTTGCCATTGAAAAACATCATGTTATTCATATACCAGAAATGTTTGAAGCTACTGACTGAATGAAAGGAGCTGGCATCTCACTCTCTTTGAATCTTCTTTATCATGCTAAGAGGAGCAGGAAAAAGCAAAAAATTTCAGAATTGCACCTTGCAATGCGGAGAAATTACTGTTTGTGCATTTACAATATTCATTGATTTTTGCCATTGAAAAACGTCCAGAAATGATTGAAGCTACTGACTGAATGAAAGGAGCTGGCATCTCACTCTCTTTGAATCTTGTTTATCATGCTAAGAGGAGCAGGAAAAAGCAAAAAATTTCAGAATTGCACCTTGCAATGCGGAGAAATTACTGTTTGTGCATTTACAATATTCATTGATTTTTGCCATTGAAAAACGTCCAGAAATGATTGAAGCTACTGACTGAATGAAAGGAGCTCTCATCTCACTCTCTTTGAATCTTCTTTATCATGCTAAGAGGAGCAGGAAAAAGCAAAAAATTTCAGAATTGCACCTTGCAATGCGGAGAAATTACTGTTTGTGCATTTACAATATTCATTGATTTTTGCCATTGAAAAACATCATGTTATTCATATACCAGAAATGATTGAAGATACCGACTGAATGAAAGGAGCTGGCATCTCACTCTCTTTGAATCTTCTTTATCATGCTAAGAGGAGCAGGAAAAAGCAAAAAATTTCAGAATTGCACCTTGCAATGCGGAGAAATTACTGTTTGTGCATTTACAATATTCATTGATTTTTGCCATTGAAAAACGTCCAGAAATGATTGAAGCTACTGACTGAATGAAAGGAACTGGCATCTCACTCTCTTTGAATCTTCTTTATCATGCTAAGAGGAGCAGGAAAAAGCAAAAAATTTCAGAATTGCACCTTGCAATGCGGAGAAATTACTGTTTGTGCATTTACAAAATTCATTGATTTTTGCCATTGAAAAACATCATGTTATTCATATACCAGAAATGTTTGAAGCTACTGACTGAATGAAAGGAGCTGACATCTCACTCTCTTTGAATCTTCTTTATCATGCTAAGAGGAGCAGGAAAAAGCAAAAAATTTCAGAATTGCACCTTGCAATGCGGAGA